>NW_028145639.1:532500-1057500 GCF_977016875.1 Pavona decussata
TGGTTTTATGTTGTTGGTGGAGCTAAGAATTGTACCTTAAAATTACTGATGGCATAGTACTTGCCAGTAGATTTAACAAATGAATGTGGTTTGGCGTTGTCTGTACTCTTAGCAACAATGATTTTCATCACCGTAGTGGTCAAAATGTTGGGCCTCGTGGGTCCACAACAAATTGGATATGGATATGTCTGACTTTATCTTCACCTAGGAACTTATTGGACTTGGTTTTTTTAACGCTGACATGGTGTAATGCTTTATCACATTTAGATCATACTTTTCCTGCAATTTCTAGCGAGAGGGAACAGAGAGCACCAGTTGAGGTTTGTTAATCTGTTGTGTCTTTATTTATTTTTTAGAGGTCACTGTTACAGGATCCTAATTTTTGGGTGATCCAGACATAATTTTATTGAGATCAAAATAAAACAAAAACTCCAGAATTGTCATATCTCGTAGAATTCAGTCAGTTCTATCATTTAGTTATGGAATTTGACTGAGGAATTTACATGTAAGGTTGCTTTAATTTAAATGTGACTATCAGTTTTTGGTAAACTGGTCATGACTGAAAGAGGGCATAAAGTTCGGAGTGACAAGAGATACATTTCATAAGAGTTTTCCTTGAGAAATTCAAAAGCATGACAACTTAAGCTTTAAACACGAAAATAATGAAATAATGCTTACAGTACATTCAACTTGTTGACTCCTAGACTCTGACTTGTGATTAATGTATAGTTTTGTTTTCCCTAAGAGGTCTGATGTTGTTCATGTCAAGAGAAACAATTCAGGACTTGAAAACAAAACTAACTAGTTTTCTGAGGAATATACAATAAGTGCTTTGTTGCCTTCAATAATCACAGCGATACACAATAAACCACGAGAACACAACTAATCTTTATTCACAAGCCTGCTGAATGAATAATTTACAAATGTTTCAAAGTACCTGAAAAAGTAGAAGGTGCTTTTATGCACTTACCTCATTTGCTCCAGAAAATGCTCCTGCTTTACTGTTTCTTGTCTATGAGATGCAAAATTCTACATAGTAACAGAGGAATATTTGTTTTGGTACTGTGTTTCTGCCAAGAGAAAAGATCTGCACTTCTTTGCCCATGCATCCCCTCAATTTCAGTGCTAAGTTCATTCACGATTTTCAACAGTAGAGGCACTACTGAGAGCATAGGAGATTTCTTTTTGCTTATAGCCTCAGAAAAGTTGCCTGGAGCAAGAGAGAATGCTGCTCTAAGATTTGTGTCCCAACATGCATTATGTGGTGATCCTCAAAATTGCACTCATCCAAGAACGATACAGTTGTTGCTTTAATGCAGTGATTGATAGTGTACTGTTGTGAAAGTATCAGTTGTTTAGAAATTGAGCTTAATAAAGTTCCTAGCGTATTTTCCCTGAGAGGTACATTACAAATACCAGACTAGCTTCATCAGTTTCACTCAAATTTTCCATCTCCATCAGCCCTTGCCAGAAGAGCATGACAATGCTGGATTTATCTTAGAAAGATAAAGCTAAAAGTTAAATTAAGATTTTATGGGATCCAGTAGGTCTGACAGGCCTTTCATACATATGTCCTTCCCCTGCAGAATCATCTGGTTGATCATTTCAGCCCTGTGGTTTTAACCTTGAAAAAGTCCCAGCAAGAATTTGAGCCCATTCTCATCAACGGCGATGCTCTAGAATACGTAAAAAATATAAAGCTGATGGGTCTTAATATTTCCAGTGATATGACCTGGAATATTCATATTAATGAAACTATAAAGAAGGCCTCCATGAGATTATATTTTTTGGTTCAACTTAAGACAGCTAAGATTGCTCACACTTATTTAGGGCTGTTTTACTCTAGTTGTATTAGATCAAAAAAAATTTTGGAGTATGCAGTACCGGTCTTTCACTACAATTTGCCTAAATATTTAAATGAGGCTAAATGAAATTTAGGCAAAGTTAAAATCAAGCCAATGCTGCCATTCCTCCAGGATCAGGTTGGGGTGGTCCAGGGAGGTCTGCAGGGGCCCCGCAGGGGCATTGCCATGTTTTTTTTGCTGGAGTTGCTTTGCTAGCTTGCTTCTGTCCTGAGGCCCTTGATATTAGGAATAAGCCATCCATCATGATGAAATATGTGAGACACTTTTAATGACACAATAATATTATTATTGTAAATGACAACAATCACTGCCATTATAAGTGATTTACCTGCGTTGCACAAAATTACTTATTGGTTAAGGCATGCATGACGTTTTAACATGCCACAGTTCAAATGAAAACTGACTGTTTTAAAAATAAAAGTTTTATTTTTTCATGTCTTAAAGCAAACACAGTTTTTAATATTTAGCGTTTCATTTTTTTTAGCTAAGTGGATCTTTTTCAATTAAGTAGATAGATTAAATAATTATATATAATAATTAAATCTGCGCAACTTTATTTACATAGGTAAATAAGCAAAGTCAGTTTTTGAACTGCTATGTTTTTATGAATAAATAAACTTCAAGTTCTTTCAGTTCCTTCTTCACAATTTTCTCTGACTAGCAATTCTGTATTTTTCACCAGCTTTTTTTCAGGTTTAACTTAACTGCAGTATGCCAGGAATGTAACAAGAGCCTTTTTGGTTACTTTTCTTGTATTTACTGAATCTTCTCCTTCTACTGGATGTTGTTCCTTTGGCTGATAATTGAGGCTCAGGCCCTGTATTTTTTTCCTGCGAGCTATTTTAAGTGCAGTTCACGGCTGGTTCGCTTTACAGACAAATGTATGGAAAATTCAAAACACGACTGGACACTTTCTGGCACAGCTACATCCCTCTAATTTTTTTTCTTAAAATCCTTTTCCTAGTTCCAAAAGTTTCCAATTCATGAATTTTTCAGAAGCGATGTTTTATGAAAAAATTAATTAACACCTGATTTTCATACAAACACTGTTATTTCACGCCTGTTTGCCTACTCATCGAAATGGTGTCGAAAACTGTGATAAGGCCTATTAAGCTACATGTATTGCACATTATGTCACAGTAGAAATTTGTGGTCAAGCCTGCCTGACGATTGAGGAAAGCTTACCCTATATGTAGCATTTAAATCCAAAGTAGTGGTTCCAAAGTGAAACTTAATACACCAAGTTTGACATATGATAGCATGATGTTTGAATTGGGTCATTTAAGTATGTAGTCTTGCTGCAGAAAGATTATCTGCCACCCAAAATAAAGTATTCTTTTCAAATAATTCTTAATATACAATTTAGAGAACATGTTGCTCAAAGATAATATATTATTGTTTAATGAGATTTTTCCTATTTCCCAATCAGGATACCCGCATAACTGTTTCAGAAGAAGCCGTCGCTACCAACCTTTTGTATGAAGATTTGCCGCTGGAAGAAATACTGTAAGTCAGTTAATATGCAGTTCATATGGGGGCCTTGAGTGGTCCATAGTTTTGTTTAAATGAAAGTTGTTTTAAAAGGGAAACTATCATGATGATGACTGTTGCTTGCAAAACTCAGAAATTGAAAAGTTCAGCTTGCTTTTTTAAGTTTGATTTTATTTGTCAAATTCAAAATGGCATCCAATGAGGGAAACTGCTGTAGTGTAAACAAAGAGTAACTTGGTAAGTAAAGTGTGTATTAAATTTTGGTGGATTCACCTGGCTAACAGAGAGTGGGAAAATTTATTATATGAAGGAGAGATAGGGTTTAGCGACAGTCAGGGAAAAGTCTGAGAAAATAATTTTTTTCATCAACTGGTCAGAAAATAGTAATAAATTATGAAAATTGCATCCTTCAGGGTTATTTCTTAGTTACACCTTCAAGCCAGCAAAAAGTGAGGAATTTTATAATTTTACTGCTTTCTTGCCACATTAAGGTTATACAAAGGAAATTTCTCGTTAGCAAGGGCAATGTTGTTTAATTAGCATTTTTATCATAGCTTTGTATTCTGTAGATTTTTATCTTTTTGATATAACATTTATCAATTTTATTATTATCAGGGCTCAAAGTTTATTTTTGAGTTTGGGAGCACCTGTGCTACCAGTTGTCAATTTCTAGGCGCGCTGCCGAAATTTTAGGCGCGCAGCTAACAGTTTTTGAGGAGCACAACTTAAAATACTGGTAGCACCAAAAAGAAAAATCAGAAGCCTCAGACATTTTATCAGTGATCATTGATAATGGTGTCATGACGATACCAAAACGTTGTTCATTTCTTTTGCTTATTTTGGCTTGCCGATCGTTAACCAGCACGATAATGTTTCATTTCAATCGTGTGTTTGTTTCTTTCAGTCTCTTACTGTACGTTTGTGATAGCAATAATACTGTTACATTTTTTAGAATATTAAATGTTACGGTACGTTCAACAAGATAATAAGATAAAACGAAGGTAAGGAATAACGTCATTGAATTCTTTCGATCAGACGAAATCATTTAAGTCCCACGGATCACCAACTGAAATTAATTCATCTGGCCACTTTGTGTAGGCAAGGTTAGGTCACCTTGATCTCTGCCCACTGTTTAATCACTTCACAACTGCTGTAGTTGGGTCAACTGTGTTGGAAGGCAGCAGCCGGCTGTTTGAGAATAAATTGTCTTTTTGTAAACGAGCGTTTCGAAACAGAGAATAAGTTACATTGTTGACTGTGCATTGACTTAACTGAAATAAAATTCATTGTTTCACAGTAAATGGGTAACAATTGTGCTTGCCTTGAAGAAAAAAAGTCTCTTAACCCAGATTTTTTTAGACATTCTTGACCCTTTGATATCGGCAAAGCAAACTAAATTACACAAGAAGCACGTGTTTCAGAAGGCTACCTTCACTCGGTGCAGTCACAAAACCGAGAAGAGTCTGGGGTGGGTTGAAACACGGACAAGAAATGGACTTGGGGAAACAACAAATAAAACACACACTGATGCAAGAAAAACGGTGCAACTTTATTATGTGCAACCTAATTGCATTACATCCACATTTGAATTTATTATTTCAAGCTTCTGTTTTGTGTTGGCAGAAAACACAATAACTGTCAGGTGAGGAATCAAAGTGGCTCCGATTCAGGCGCACTTAACTCGGTCGTTTTTAGGCGTGTGAGTGCGATCAGATATGATGAAATCTAGTCGCATATGCGACCAGCTGGTCGCTAACATTGAGCCCTGATTATAGAGTTGTATGTAAAAGGATTTTTGTCTACTGGTGTTACTGATATGTGATTTTGAGCATAATTTTTTTTATGAAATTTTTGTGATACAATTTATATTAAATTGCATTATTACTAGTACAAAAAACATTTAGAGAAGAATTTATTTCTGTGGCTTAATTCATTGCCAGTTTTTTTTTTTTTTTGCCAAGGATTTGTCTTGGTTGTCAGTGAAAATTAATTTGTGGTCACGGAAAAGTCAGGAATGTTTTTTTTTATCCTGACCAATAAATGGCAACCCTGGTTGAAAGACATGAACATAATTTAAGCAGGTGAAAAACAGGTGTCACAATTAGAGGATATCTGTGAATGAAATATTTCAGTAGTTCTTTACTAAATAATTGAGGGAAAAAATTGTTCTTGCCAGATAATTAATTTACTGGCTTACAATTGATGTTGTACAATATGTTGCTGCTTCTGGGTGCTATTTTCATGGCATCTTAAATGCTTTTCTCAGTCTTTATTTACACACAGTTAAAAAATTCATCAGGTTAATACAATACAAAACTACAAGGTTAACTATCAAATGAATATCAGAAAATATGTATAAATATGTGAAAATCCTAATCCAAGATAATAATACGAAAAACTTAAATGTGCAGTTCCAGAAAAAATCCATACCCACCCCATGGAAGGTTATTGGAAATTCCTAGGGGGATGGGGGTCTTAGAAGCCAAAATTTTAGAAGCAAAGTATGAAGTTAAACTGGAATTTCCTGGGGGGAGGGGGGGGGGTACAAAACAAAAAACCTTCCGTGGGGGGAGTATGGATATTTTCTGGAACTGCACAATAACCTTGACCCGCTTTCCATGAATGCGGTGTCTCAACTTACCTAAAATGGAAATTAAGTAGTTGCTTATAATTAAGGTTACCATATGAACCTTTAAAGGTGTCTCGCATCCAAAACTTTGTAGATACCTAAACCCCTATACATCAAATTAAAGCCTATAGAGCTGGCTATCAGACTATACCAAGAATTTTTAAATTATTTGTTCCTGGAAAAGGAACAGTAAAATTTGTTCGCAGAGTCCCTTACATTAAGGAGTAGCCTGTTTTGTTGCGTTTAGCAAACTTACTGCATAAATACTAAGGTGCAAGATCATTTAAAGACTTGTAAACTATTAAGGCTTTCTGAATTTGATGCTGAGTACACAGATCTTTCCAACCAAGTTACTGTATTTAGCACCCAACATTCAGCATCATAACATAAGAAAGTTATTAAAATGCAAGCGGCACAATTCTGAAGCTGAGAAGGGGACGGATGATCAATCGATAATATATGCTTGATTGATTTGTGCTAAATATGGTAAACACCCCGCAGGATGTACCGCTGGGTCAACACAGGCCTTGCTTTGCCAAACATTAACTATAATTTTCTGCGAAAATATCGTTTAAAATTCTATCTCCTCATCTGGACTGTTGGCAATCTTTCACAGTCTTATAAATGTGATCCAATATGGTCAAGCAAAAGGTCAGGGCTTGCTAATGGAAGAAATAGACCAAGATATAATTTACCATGCATATGGCTTGAAGGTTGCCACCAGTTAAGTTATAAATTATTGATCTAATCAGCCATCACTTTGAAATCTGCTGGTAACCAAGGGAAACAGGAGACAAATTTGGCACAATCTGATGTCTCTTGACCTTGAAGAAATCTCTTGCAGAGGAAGCCATATTTTATTAGCTTTCAAATGCCATGCTGAACTATATGTAAGCAATCTGATCAGATAAATCGAAAAAAAAAATATGGATGTGAAAAGTTTAAGCACTCTGTGCTGACAATGCATATATACAACACAGTGTGGCTTGTGTTACACTAGTGAACCAAAAAATGAGTGAAAGACAGTAGAATTTTTGGCCTTCGTATCACCTTGTGACCTCAAAATAATTGATTGCAGATGAAACTGCATTCTCTTAAGCATTTAAAGTAAATGATTTATTAATGATTAAGCTCAGCAATCTGTTCAGATGACTGTTGGAAAAAAAAATGCTTATTTTGTGTGGCCAATTCATGTGCGGCAGAGACCCTAGGAATGTGGTTGGATTTAAGATTATTAGTATTTGATGCTGTCGGGACTCATGACTGATTGACCAAGATAAAACCAGACATCTCCTAAGTATCCCAACTTATTTGTCTTCCTGTTGTATATGTTTTGCTTAAATGGCAACATAGTGTCATCGCTTTCTGTTGCTAGAGACCTACAATGACCATACATTTTCTCATATAAAGTTGCATGTGTTATCTGACACCAACTAGACAATACAAGCTAGTCAAGATAAATAGGATTATATGCATCTCATGGACAAAAAGGCCCTATTGATTGCTGCCTTTTTATTGCTCTATTGTGTGGTCTAGTAACACAAGCACAGCTGGTAAATGTACTGTAAAGAGACTTTTCAGTACAGACAGGTCTTTAATTTACTGCTCCTATTATACTTCAATCAACATTTAATTGCAACTAAGTGATCCTGATTACATTTTGACAAAAGGCAAAAAAGTCCTTAAAGGACATGTTGTTTGATATTGTTGTGCTAACATTTAAATTCTATTAATAATCTCAGTGTATTCCTTTTGTTTAAAGCTATTAAATAATTAGCGCTTAAAACTGTTTTACCACAGACAATTCTTTATTTCACAGCTGGTATTTTGGAAAACTGAATAGATTAAGTGCTGAGAAACTCCTACAAAGCCATGACCCAGGGATATTTTTGGTGCACAAGGGGGAGTCTGATACTAAGCCAGGACAATATGTCATATCACTGAGGTGAGTGTCAGGTTTAAGGTACATTTCCAAGAAAAGGATATATTTAAAAGTGAATGCTCCAGACAACAGTTGCAGTGATTTTTAATTACCAATTTCAGAAGAACTCTGAGAAAAATGGAAAAAATTAACAATAATTGTGTCCTATTTTATTATATTCACCCATGCACAGAGATTGTATGTTTTAATAATTATGGATACATTTTTAATAGAGATTAAAGGCAACCAAAACAGTCCTATACAGTTTTTTACCAACCAAAATAAAGTAGCAATGGAAAGGAAATGTGCAAGAGTGATTTCTTATCAAATAGAAGAAAGATCCATGCAGTTACTACACAACTTAAGCAGTTGCGAAAAGAATGCCTGAAAAAAAAAAATTCTGCGGTTCAAATAAATTATATGTTTCATATATTTAAATTTATTTATTCATCCTTCACGGGTAAATTATGAACTCACAATATGACCAGCTCCTAGTTGGCTTGATAGCTCAGTTGGTAGAGCACTGCACCAGCATCGCCGAGGTCATGGGTTCGAATCCAGTTCAAGCCAAAATTTTTTTTTCAGGCTTACTTTTTGCAACTGCTTAAGTTACATAGTAACATAGTCACATAGTAACTGCGAAGATCTTTCTTCTATTTGATCTTTGATCAGCAGTTCAAATACATGTTTCATTGTAACTTTGTTAGTGATTTAGTATGTATTCATTTTTTTCTTTTATTTCCTTTGCCTTTTAAAAGTACTTCAATAAATAGGTGATATGATTGATCCTCAAAGTATCAAGAATCTATCGACCTTTGATAACATTTTAGGTTTCAAGAAAAAAGTAAAATAATAATTATGCCTTTCCCTTCCATCCTAACATGTATAATGTAATGGCTGTAATGTATGCTGGCTTGCCTGAGCTCGGTTTACTGGGCAAAGAATCAAGACTACCAGAGTTGGACCAAAATGGCTATGAGCACAGGCTCATAGCCGCTTTTATTCGAAATATGCAGTTTGAATAATCATTGATAGATACATAATCTGGCCCAGTAAAGGTGAGGGCACAGAAAACAAAACACTACGGTATGCATTAATGGAAAGCGGTTGGCCCTGGGGAGGAGGTGGGAGAACAAAAGCACGTCTTAATCCGCTGCTGAACCGAGACGAATGACTATGGCATGATCATATTGATCATATGACTGAAACAAGCACCTAAAGGGGGCTATACGTTATTCCAATTACTTCTTCCCCAAGACCCAGGACCACTCGATCCAATTGATTACTAACAAAGGCGGGAAAAGGCATAAAAATTCTATTTGCGGGCAAATATTTTATTTATTGCATGATGGGTTGCTTTGACAATTTTTATAAAATCCTTGAGGAAACTAAACTAAAGCACAAGGTTATTATTAAAAAAGAGAATTACAGTTGGACCCCTTAAAATTAAAGTAGCCACCCTGGGGAAATGGCAAGGGGTTGCTTAATAGGGGTTGGCCGCTTAGTATGGTTTTGTCTTAATTAGTAAAAGGTAAAATAGAAATCATGTCAATTTATTTGAATACCAACACACTTTGGACAGCTGTTGCAGATAGGTCAAAGTTTCTCTTATAACTACGGAAGCCTCTAGGGGACATGCAACTTGTTGAGATGTCGGGATGTCAAGTTGTTGAGATGTTGAGATTTGTTGTCGAGATGTCAAGTTGTCGAGATATTAAGATTTGTTGTCGAGATGTTGAGATGTCAAGTTTTGAGGTGTCGAGTTGTTGATTTTTTTTAGTGCAAATCTTTATTGGAAATAACAAGATTAAGCTTCAATTTGTAGTTTTACATTTCAAAAATAAAGTCGAGTTGTTGATGTCAAGTTGTCTCGCTCCTAACGCTGACAAATGAACAACACAGGCTTACGAAACAGGTCGTGCCGTGTTTATGAGATTGAGATTATAATGGTGTTTCATTTTCTTTGTGTCTTGTTCCTTTTAAGCTGTTTTTGCTTTAGTGCACAAGCGGTTCTTGAGGGGTACATACTTGTTCTAGATGAACAGACCGTCTGATAGATGTTGCAGAAGAACTTTGCAGCAGTGACCCCCCCCCCCTGACTGCTCAGTTTCATTCTTACAGGTTGCAAATATAATGATGAATGAACTTGGACTTCACCAGCCTAGCACACCGGAAACAGCCAAGGAGTTGTATATCGAACTTTTAGACGCCTTAAATAATATATGAATTCATGTCCAATAACATGTCTTTTCTGCACCTTTTGCAAGAAGGATGTATAGCTTGGAACTGAACGTTGATCATGTTTATTTCTGTGCATAGTCTTGGCTTCCGTTTTGGCAACAACAAGACTGATGGTTGAAATTTTTGATTAAAACTTGAGAACCGTTCTGAACAAGGAAAGCAACATTTTATTCAGTTTTCCGTATCTACTTTATCCATTATTTAGCAATCAAGTGTGAAAAGCGTTATAAACTAAAAAATAATACATACATTGTTTCTTCTATAAAGTAGGGTGAGGAGCTCAATCACGTATGGCTACTGTAATATCTATATCTTCGCACGCCGTGCGAACCTACATTTAGCCATGGGCTATAGGAAACATTAATTTTAGTTCAATGGAGTAAATTAAGTTTGATTTCTCTCAAATAAAGTCAAATGAAACTAACAGTGAAGCATTTTTTTCTTTTATCGTTGTTTCTACTTCTACATTTTGTAAACAAACAGTCTTTTCAGTATTTTACAAAAGTATTTAAACAGTCAAGATGCTTCTTTGAAAGAGCTTCTTTTGCCAGCCCCACCCCCTCCCCACCCACCTCAATAGCTCTTGTGTTCTACAAGCCACCCATTGATTGTTTTTGTGGCAACTGAAGCATAAATCAATATTGGCGTATGGCATACCTAACAACAAACTGAATATACACTGTATTCAGTGATAATTATGCCTCTTTCCCTCATGTTGAGAAACCTGTAAACAGCAACTTTTTATCATACTATCAATCTATTGTGTTCAGCCATTTTAGTGACGATGTTCTGAGCCCACGGGAAAACGATTCAGCGTTTTGGACAACTTATCTCGACTCTCAACATTTCGGCATCTCGACCTAAACAACTCGACAACTCAACATCTCGACATCTAAATTCCCCGACATCTCGACAACAAATCTTAACATCTCAACAACTTGAAATCTTGACAACTTGACATCTCGACAACTTGACATCCCGACATCTCAACAAGTTGCATGTCCCGTAGAGGGCGCTGTATATAACTGTTGCCAAACTTGTACTATATCCTTTAAAAATTACACAATTCCTCAAGGAAATCCACTAATATTTTACTTGTGTTTCACCAAATTGATCATTCAAATATTTATGTTTTGTTGAGCCCAAATTTTGGCATGGTACTTAAACATTTAGTATCCTTAAAAAACAGCAAAACAAAATATTGCTAGCTATACATGGTCTTGCCATTATTTCCCCCTCTGTTTAGTGTGGGGTCACAGGTTGTGTCCAGTAATGGGCATTATCCTCAAAAGACCTCTTTGAATAATTTTAGTTTATTGTGCAAAATAATACATAAAGAATAAATTTGCAGTTCATTTTTCTCAGACAGTTGTAGATCAGTCAACTCCCCCTTATTGCCAGTCACTTTCTGGCAATTAACTTGGGTATTGTTTAAGGCTGCCACGTGGTGCATATGTCATTACAAGAGTGCAGGGGCACTTTAAACAATATCACATGAGCTACTGGTCAATAAAATTAATCATCATCACTTAATGTTATTAATCCATTTGTTTTCAGGGACAGAGACAAATACCAGCATCAGAAAATTGAAACCTTAGCTGATGGAAAGCTTGTGCTTGAGGGACATGAGGTTGGTTACATAGATAATATTAATACCACCATCACATTAGACTTTCGGAAAAGTCCTTCCTCCTATTCAATATGGCGCGGGATGAATAACTTTCCATACTTGATTGGCGCCAATTTTAGCGACCCAAAAACGGGTCGCTGCGCTTAGACCAATCAGAGTAGATCCTTGAGACCCTCAGGGATAAAGTTGTCATTCAAAAGTAATTATGAGCAACGAAACGTGACTTGCGGTTGAAATTCCATCAGGGGTCGCTCGCGAAAGCGATAACTGATGCCTTTTCTTCCAAATGCAAGTCACGCCGCTTGCCATTTTGGCGCGAAATGCAAATGCAAACCCTTCAAGCGAGACAAGTCGACCTCTTGCGCCTTCGTCACTGCTCAGCTACTTCACAGCCTAAAAAGCTTACTCCTATCGGCTTTTCTACTGTGGCACTCATGAGGTCGACTTGTGGCAAGTCTACCATCAAATGTAATGCCAAAGAAGTTAGCCTGCATAGCTAGTAGTTTTTGTGGGTGGGCTCACCGGAAAGCTGGGCACGAGGGCCAAAAGGAGTGGCAAAGCTGCGGGGAAATGGGGCGACGGCAACGACTGTCGCGGTTCTCTCCCCATTTCCCCCGCAGCTTCACCACTCGTTTTGGCCCGGCTCTTTTTTTTGGTGGGCGGGACACGCCCACCAAAACTGCCAGCTAAGCAGGCTACAAAGAAGTTTGAGAATTCATGAAACCAAACTATAACAGAGGAATTACATACTTCATGGTAGGAAGAGAACGTGATGTGGGGTCTGGCTAGCCTCTACTCTGTCTACTGTTGTGTTTTGTGTTTACTTGGACAACAAACTTTACTCCACATTGTCTCTCTTCACCTAAATGTATAAATGGGTACTGCTGTACGGGGGGTGACAACTCTAATAAACGTTGTTTGAGCAATACTAGGTCTTAATTTAACTTGTCCCGGAAATTTGGATCATCCTCCCCAACTTTTGGGATATATTCCCGGAAATTTTTAGAATTCCGGCATTCTGACAAAATTTGACACAGCGTATATATTCTAAGATTTGCCGTTTATTACTACTTGTGTAACCTTAAATATTCCACGTTTTGCATGTTTAGCATTATTTTAACCATTAATAGCGTCTTAACAGTAAAAAGATATATTTCAATTTTAATTAACATAGAGACAAAACATCTTTAAACTTAATTGAGAGAAATAAAACAAGTAAAACGTAACAACATAAATAAACTGATTTTCGTTGGGCACATATAAAACTATATAAGCAAAAATTAATACAAAACTGAATGCAAGGCTGGCACTACGGCAAAGGGGAGATTTATTAGTGGCCAATATTTCGACTAATAGAATTAGTCTTCGTCAGGGCCAGAGCTATACCCTTTGCCCTCTGCCCTTTGCCGTAGTGCCAGCCTTGCGTTCAGTTCTGTATTTTCACGTTCAAGTGACGCCTGGTACGAGGTCTTTCACAAGAGAGATCCGACAAAATTACCAGCAAGTTTAATTCCTGCGTTGTGTGGACCTCTGCACTCAAAAGTTTTTTTATATAAGCAATGTCACTGTATTCTTTCTACGTCTTTCTCTTCCATTTCAGACAGTCAACTGTGAGCGAGGTTAATGCAGTTGCGACTAGCACAGCTCTTTTTGTTAACATAAATTAAGTGCGTAGATAAAATGCAAGAGCAAGCGTCCATCACTGGAAACCACTGTTTTCGTCAACTATAGATTCATTTAACACAGAGCATCTTTGGGCTGGCCATATTTTCGTTGTATACTGAAATTTATGCTCTTTTAATAGGCGAATCTCTTCTAATTTAGAGAAATGAAACAAGAAAACGCCTAAGCTTGCTCTTTTCGCCTACAGCATCCAAACTTGTTTCCTAAATGGACTTCATTGATGCTCACAAAGCGAACCGTCGTTAACCATACACGGAACCTTGTTTGATGCGTTTAGGGATGGACCATTCCATGTTTGAGTACGGGGGGGGGGGGGGGGGGGGTTGGGCAATTTTGCCTTGTTAAGATTTTTTTTTTCGCCTTTAGGCTGTGCAAGAATTTTTTTAAGCACCAGAAGGTTGTGCACGAATTTTTTTTTCCATCGATTTTCAGTCTTCATATTACCGAAAATGAGCATTTTATGAGGTATGCCTATACAACTGATGGAACAGAAAATGACACATGTACCTCAAGCACTGCGAAACAGCGTTTCTTAGAGTTGTCACCACCCCCTGTGTGCTGTCATGTTGACTTGGGTAACCCTGTGATGGGCTCAAGCTTCCCATCCTTAGGGTAGTAATTTTATGGTTCCTCTTTGCATCAAGCTAGATAAAGTAGGGTTAACTTCGTGCGGTACCTGTGGCTGGAATGAAATTAGATGTAATTTGACCTTACCAACCCTTCTCTCATAGAATTCTGATAAAAAATTAAACCAACAATATTTAAACTTTCAACTGAATGACGTTTTTAATTACACGCCAAGATACATTTTCTTCAATAAAGATAACACATTTTTTAACTCGTGAATGCTCGCATGCGGGTTGTCACGAAAGCTCAGACCCCGAAAATGAAGATTTTTTTTTGATACCGTAATAATTCGATTTATCGCCCGGGGCACGTATTTACTTATGGTACTTCAAGCGATGGTATTTATTCGAAACAAAGCTCTTATCTATTTTTTGAGAAACAGCTAAATATGTCAGAAACAAAAGTTTGATATTTATTTAAAAAGGAACAATAACAGAAACTGTAAAGGTTACAAATATATAGTAAATATTCACTTAATGGTAGGGAATTTCCAGAATCACTAGTCTATTCAACGTCGATAGCATCAGTATCGCTTGCATCAATAACAGAGCTTTCTGGTGCAGCATCTTCTATGTCTGATTCGGTAATTCCGTCAAAGAGATCATTGTCACGTGATTTATTTATTGCTTGACGTAATACCTTGATACGTTCTAAACCTATTTGACAAGGCTACTTTTTCTTGAAGAAGTGAATGTGTGCCATCACTGAAACAGAATAGGGGCGCTTATTTTAAAAACCAAAACACATTCTAGGGGGGCGCTTATTAGAGAGGGGGCGCTTATTGGAATGATGGCGAGGGTAGTAGAAAAAGGCGCAAGTTGTTTGTCAGTTGTATACACTCTGATGGTTCCCGCCCGGTCCATTTTCATAAAGGAATTTCCTGTTGAAATTACACTCATTTACTTAGTAAATATCCTATTAGGTTCAGCACTCACGGTATTGTAGTCTTCTATGTAGCCGTTTTTAGTGTCGTCACGGGAGCGTTGTGTGACGACACTAAGAACGGCTGCGTTGGAGACTAACGGTATTGCATCATCACTTTGCCTGGATTCTCATTTGCCTCTGCTTATGGAAAAAAACCCTTTCATTTGTCTCTCACAAGTCATGTCCAACTAAATTTATTTGAAAGTACATTGTTCTGGTTTTTATCCCAACACAGGGTCACCTTTTCCCAAACCTTGCAGCATCAGTGCAGTACTTTGTGACTTGTTGGAAAAATGACATTCACTTGGCCCCTCTTGAGAAAGAAAAAGGTAAGTCAAAAGAAAACACTTAATTTTTGTGATATCCCAGGCTGCGAGCCTCTTCTATTCGAGGCAAACCTGTATCAAATCTGTATCATAAAAGTCCCGGAAGGAGCATGTTTATGAGAGAGCTTGCTAAGGAGAGGCTATTAGGAACTTATCCCGAATAAAATAAAAATAAAATAATTACTTAATTATCCTCTCCCCGAAATGGGCTTTTCAGGGACAATGAAACAAACAGGAAGAAACAAATATTTCAAATACAACAAAACGTGGTTAAGAATCCCAGCTGGCAGGAGGCGGACAATCTGGCTATTTACAAACGAGGCCGAGGAGTTAAACCTGGGGCTACCGAGAAACAACTTACAGATAGTGGTCAGAACAGGACTTGAACCCGGGACCTCCGGATTTCAAGTCCGGCGCCCTAACCACTCGCCCACGCTGCCTCCCTTTTCCCTAACCCCACCTTGTGCCTGTTCCTAAGCCATCTCCGAGGTCAAGGGGGTGGCTTATGGGAGGTTAAAAACAAAATAAAATTTCAAACCGCTTGACCAAAAGATGGTTGCCGTCACCTATGAGATGCTCCAACTGTAGTGAATTGACTTGGAAAATGTCGGTATTTTGGCAAAGTGGTTGTTTACGGGAGGTGGTCGCTTACATGAAGTGGTCACACCGAGAGTTTCGACTACGGTCAACTCTCGCCTTGCGGACACTTCGCTATTATGAACACCCTGGTAATACGGACAGCAGCTAAATCCTTCGCAAAAATAAATTACAGACATTTGACTGAATTAAATTCCCGCTATTTTGGACTCGCACTTGGGTGTCCGCAATAAAGGGAGTTGACTGGATATAATGTTGACAACAACAACAACAATCTTTATTTGTGCCCAGTAATTATACAGATTTACATTAAAATAAGAAAGAAAAATTACTAAAGAAGAGGGCACAGCCACTTAGAAATAGCAAGCTAATCGAGCTAAGTGGCTGGGCCGAGCGGAAAAATTTGCAAATACCCTACATTAAGATGGAACTAGGGACACGATTTACCATTCACACACACACGCACACACAAAAATAACAATAAACAAGGGGAAGTGCACACACAAAAACTGAAAAATAAGGTGCATCAATGAGCCAGTCAGTAGTTGGAGATAAGCGATTCTTTTAAGAGGACTTTGAAACAGGTACGACTCTTGAATTTTAATGACTCTTCAATGGAATTCCAAACTTTAGCTCCAAAAAAACGAATGTTAAATTTTCCATAGTTGGTCCTCGCTTTAGGCAGATAGTATGAGATCTTACATGCCAATCTTTGTTTCATTTAGGCTAAGAAGATACGTTGCAACAACCATGTTTTCTTTTGCCGTCCATCGTGCTCTATATTGTTGAACAGAACAGAGCCAGGTTCTATTTAGTGCAACAACATTCAACATTCAACACTTCACATTGGACACCCTTTTCAACATTTGTTTTGCAAAAATGGCTGCGTCTCAAAAGTAAGCCACCCCACCCCACAAATCCCGGACTGAAACATCTTTCTGAGCTTTTCTGCACAATCATAAGTCCACAGACTGCTACTGTTAGCTTCTTCAGGCTTTTACGTAAGTGGTTTTCAAGAAGCTGCAATCATATCATTTTGAAAAGCAGAATTCTCTCCAATAGAGGGTTTTCACGACAGCGTGCTGGAGGTACAGAGCAACAGAAATATCTGCACAGAAATGACATTTTTATTCCCAAGGGAAGACCATGCTATTGTTTATAAGTTCTATATCAGTGAAGTCCGTGGAAACACTGTATGATACCGCATCCCCCCCCCCCCCCCCACCCCACCACCACCACCACCTTGCCTTCAAAAAGAAAAGAGAGGACCCTCCCAACATATAAGCGTTAATAATTCGGAATGGATCTTACGTCTTACCTTCTCATTCCTTATCTATAATAGGCAACGTGAAAAAAGCCGACAACCGTAGGAGTGCTAAAGATTCTATCAGCTTTCCCAGCAACCGTGAAGTTCAGTCCGCGGGAAACAATACCGGTAAAAATCTGTTCACAGCTGCGGAAAGTGATGGCATTGACGTCATTGCGACACTATTGTCTAAAGGGGCTGACATTAATTCAAGGAACAGTTATGGTTCAACACCATTGATGAGTGCAGCTGCTTATGGGAGATTAAATGCACTTAACCTTCTTCTAAAAAGAGGCGCAGATCCGACTTTGAAAAGCAACAATGGGTGGACTGTGCTGCACTGTGCTGCGCAAGGTGGAAATGATGAAATCATTGAGAAGCTACTGTCTCTTGGACTTGATATTGATTCGAGGAACAGTGATGGTGAAACACCATTGATGAGTGCAGCTGCTAAAGGGAGATTAAATGCACTTAACCTTCTTCTAGAAAGAGGCGCAGATCCGACTTTGAAAAGCAACAATGGGTGGACTGTGCTGCTCAGTGCTGCGGAAGGTGGAAATGATGAAATCATTGAGAAGCTACTGCCTCTTGGACTTGATATTGATTCAAAGAAAAGTGATGGTGCAACACCATTGATGATTGCAGCTCTTAATGGGAGATTAAATGCATTTAACCTTCTTCTAAAAAGAGGCGCAGATCCGACTTTGAAAAACAACAAGGGATGGACTGTGCTGCACATTGCTGCACAAGGTGGAAATGATGAAATCATTGAGAAGCTGCTGTCTCTTGGACTTGATATTGATTCGAAGAACAGTTATGGTTCAACACCATTGATGAGTGCAGCTGCTTATGGGGAATTTAATGCACTTAACCTTCTTCTAAAAAGAGGTGCAGATCCGACGTTTAAAGACAACAATGAGTGGACTGTGCTGCACTGTGCTGCGCAAGGTGGAAATGGTGAAATCATTGAGAAGCTACTGTCTCTTGGACTTGATATTGATTCAAGGAAAAGTGATGGTTTATCACCATTGATGATTACTGCTGCTAAAGGTAGATTAAATGCACTTAACCTTCTTCTAGAAAGAGGCGCAGATCCGACTTTGAAAAACAACGAGGAATGGACTGTGCTGCACAGTGCTGCGCAAGGTGGAAATGATGAAATAATTGAGAAGCTGCTGTCTCTTGGACTTGATATTGCGTCAAGGGACAGTGATGGTGTAACACCATTGTTTGTTGCAGCTGCTAATGGGAGATTAAATGCATTTAACCTTCTTCTAGAAAGAAGCGCAGATCCGACTTTGAAAAGCAACAAGGGATGGACTGTGCTGCACAGGGCTGCGGAAGGTGGAAATGATGAAATCATTGAGAAGCTGCTGTCTCTTGGACTTGATATTGATTCAAGGAAAAGTGATGGTGCAACACCATTGATGATTTCTGCTGCTAAAGGAAGATTAAATGCACTTAACCTTCTTCTAGAAAGAGGCGCAGATCCGACTTTGAAAAGCAACAAGGGATGGACTGTGCTGCACACGGCTGCTGCTAAAGGTGGAAAAGATGAAATCACTGAGAAGCTGCTATCTCTTGGACTTGATATTGATTCAAGGAAAAGTGATGGTGCAACACCATTGATGATTGCAGCTGGTAATGGGAGATTAAATGCACTTAACCTTCTTCTAGAAAGAGGCGCAGATCCGATTTTGAAAGACAACAAGGGATGGACTGTGTTGCACCTGGCTGCGTATGGCAATAATGATGAAATCATTGAGAAACTGCTGTTTCTTGGACTTGACATAAATTCAAAGGACAACAATGGTAAAACACCGCTGATGGTGGCAACATCTCATCATAAAGCTGAAGCTGTCAAATATCTCCTCAGTAAGGGAGCTCGTTAGTTGCTTTCTTTTAATACGCGGTAAGTGTAATACTCTGTAGGTTCGGAAATTATCAGGTAAGTACAGTCAACTCTCGCATTACGGACACCCCGCTATTACGGAGAAAATCCAGATCCCTGGCAAAGGCTATAGGGGTTTGACTGAAACTGATTCCCGCTATTACGGACTCTCGCTATTACGGAATTAAGGACACTTTGGTGGTACAAACATAACACTTAATGTTTTTTTAATCTCGATAAAGTGGACACTATGATTTTCGCTTGTAACATAAATTGCAGTCTGATGTTGGTCATTTGTCAAAACACACTTTAAAAGATTTCTTGATAATCTATTTTCACACCAATCTCTTTAGTTGCTGTACAACAGACCCTGCGTTTTCACTTCAGCTTATCCGTTTTCCTTCCAGTCTCTTTAGGAGAGACCAAACCCTCACCTCCATTCCCAATGATTGTTTAGAATATTCGCTACTGTTGTAGCCTGCGTAGCTGGCCCGTTTTGTTGGTGGGCTCGACGAGGGCCAAAACGAGTGGCTAAGCCGCGGGGAAATGGGCCGCTCGTTGACGCGGCTTCGCCGCTACTGTTGCGGTTCTCTCTCCATTTGCCCCGCAGCTGCACCACTCGTTTTGGCACGGCTTTCCCGCGCACCAAAACCGCCAGCAATGTAGGCTACTACTGTTTAGTAAGGTTGTCAAGTCTTACAAGTTACAAGATATTTTGGGTCGCCGCGTAACTCATAGATAACTGGAATCTCAAGCCCTAGGCCGCCAGCTCTGTTGATCCCCACACTCCGCTATTACGGACTCTCGCTATTACGGACACTAAACGACGTCCCGAGCGTGTCCGCTATAACGAGAGTTGACTGTATTTTGCGATAACTAGTAAATGTAACGGGAATCTGATAACAAGGTCATATTTTCAAAAGCTCGTATATTATTGAAGGTCGATAATTTGTTGCTGCTATGGAGACGATGATGATAGTTTTGAATCATTATCTGGAATTTTAGACTAATTGGATTGGAAAATTCAAGCAAATGATAGCAATTTTTTGCTTTATTTGTGACGCGAAAAAATAACGTTGGAGCCCTAAAGAAACGTTTCAATTGATGTCAAAATAAGCGTAATATACGCTTATTTGTGTTGTTAGAGTTATTCACAGAAAATCGAAAGAAAAAGAAAGGTCCCATTTGACACAAATTCCTTTGTCAGGTTATCTTTTAATTGGTTTTGGTTTAAAGAAGGAAATATTTTCTCTCTTTTCTTTTGATTTTGGTTGTTTGGCGGTTGCCGCGAATTGCTTTAGTGTAGTGGTAAATTATATCATGGAATAAACCTTATTCCACCCGTGTTTTGTGAATTTGGATAAAATGGGCGTTAAATGTTACACTTCTTTTCTCAGGTAAAATAAAATTTTGTTAAAAGAATGACAAATTTTTACCTGCAAATTTTCCTTATCAAAAAACAGCGATAAACGATGTCTTGCATTTGTTACCAATTGCAAACTCCAAGGATAAACAAATGATTTCAAATAACAATGTTACAATTAGTGTTTCTGTTTCCAATTTAGGCATTTTGGTGCCGAGGCCACAAGAATTAAAAATTGTTTTTTCAACGGTTAGCCAAAAGTACATTATTAAAGCATCTGACGATTTATGCAAGCTACAAGCTCTTTAGGTAGTTTGTGTGTTATCCTAGCAGTTTGAAACATAAATATGTCAAAATCGGCCACCTCTTCATAAATAGCTTAAGGTAGATTTGCATTTTGATACGATTTCGTATCTCCGCGTGGTCTTGTAATATCCTCTACTTATTTAAAATGAAGTTCTCTACGTTATCACAGCTGTGGTAACAGCTGTTGCTTGGAAACCAATGAAAAAAATAACACTTGATCACAGAGGTGTTCTAAGAAGGACATCGAACCAGTGAGTTTATTATGAAACAGAGAATTTATTTTGGTTAGGTTTGGTACAAACAACACGCTCGTTATTGGCAGAATACAGTGAGCGATGTAAAGTTATTTAGTACGTACTTACTGTCAACGCAGTGGGAACTAAATTTTCTTTTGTTGCGTTAAAGGTAGATATATCAGTTATTGAAAAAAATTTTAAAAAGCAAGCGCACAGTCGAACTACGTTATTACAGACACTAAGGGGATAAAAGTAAGTGTCCGTATTATAGGTGTCTGCTTTAGAGAAAAAGACTTTATATGAATTCCTGTCTCTTGGGGACCAAGTGAACTGTCCGTAATAGAGAGGTGTCCGTATTGTAGAGGTGTCCGTAATAGAGAGGTGTCCGTATTGTAGAGGTGTCCGTAATAGAGAGGTGTCCGTATCATAGAGGTGTCCACGTTAGGTGATGGAAGCTTCCTAATAAAAGATCATTATTATTAGAGAGGTGTCCATGTTACAGAGGTGTCCGTATTATAAAGGTGTCTGTCTTATAGAGGTGTCCACGTTAGGTGATGGAAGCTTCCTAATAAAAGATTATTATTAGAGAGGTGTCCGTATTATAGAGGTGTCCGTAATAGAGAGGTGTCTGTGTTATAGAGAGGTGTCCGTATTATAGAGGTGTCCCTAATAGAGAGGTGTCCGTATTAGAAAGGTGTCTGCTTTAGAGAAGCATGCAGGCTTTATATGGATTCCTGCCTCTCAGAGACCAAGTGAACTTTCCGTATAGAGAGGTATCCGTGTTATAGAGGTGTCTGTATTATAGAGGTGTCTGTAATATAGGGGTGTCCGTATTATAAAGGTGTCCGTATTGTTGAGGTGTCTGTATCGTAAAGGTGTCCGTAAGACGAGGTTTCACTGTAGCACCAACTATAGAACAACTATTGCACCCATCCTGTGATAAGGCACAAAAATATAATAAAAACGTAGAATTTAATGCAGTGTACTCCCTAACAGTACGGCAGCAACAGAGCACTTCATTTTAGCTATCACTGATCATGACTGAATTTTAAATATAATTCTTAAAATTCTTATTGTATATTTTAGTGTTTCACGACCACACAAGCAGTGTCGTTAAAACTTTTAACATTTTTAACTAAAGAGTAGGATGTTGGAAAACATGGTAGTAACTGTTGAAAAACGGAAAAGAAATACGATAAATTTACAGAAGAATCTGTGTATAAATAATAATGAAATTTAGTGCTACGAGCAAGTTTTATCTATTGTCAACTTAGAATTGCTTATTACATAGAACAGTTAGCCGGGTATTTTTCATTTGTATAAGCTATTGGTAGTAGCTTTTTTTGTATATTAAGGTAATTTTGTTCTAGTTTTCAGGTACATCGTACTGTTATTAGTAAGATTTAACATTTCAAGAGGACATTTATATTTTTTCTATGATAGAATAAATTTATTTTAATAGTAGAGAAAGTAGTTATTTGTTTACCTTTATTTTGTTATCTCCGATGACATATTTCCAAATAACTGAGTACTTTCCGGTTTTAATATGATAAGGAAATTAGGTGTACAACAATAACATTTTATTGCTATTTTTATAGTTATAATGTCAATTTTGACTCTAATAAGATTTACTATGCACGGAAAGGCTTGACAAACGCAGTTTCGTAAATATTAGGGTACTGACTGCGATTTGGAAAACGAAAGAAAAAAGTGAGACCATGCCGGTCGTGTTACCTCATTTTTGCTGTTGTTGTTGTTGTTGTTTTTTTCTCAGTTGTGATGTAACCTTGTAAAGAACCGAAGCAATTTGACAGGGTGGGGGTGGGGCTGGGGTATGTTAACTAACCGTTTATCCTCAAAATTTTGCCATTGAGCCGTGCCCGACTTGATCCCGCTTTCTTTTCCCGTTTCTCGCACTGTTTAAGCTTCTTCTTATCGTCCATTCAAGCCCGAATTTGATACAAACTGCGCCAATCTTTCAGCTGAAAATGGAGCATCACCAAAGTTCTGTGAGAAGCCGCCTTGAAATCAGACGAAGACAAAAAAAACTGCGGTACTTCAGTACTTCGCTGAAAAATTTCGTCTTTCGAATTGACGATCGACTGAACGTCGTCAAAAGGAAATAAACGCCCCTGTATTTAATAGAGATGAAGCGGTTACTTGGAAAATTGAAATACAGAACAACGGAATTGTTACGGTGCTCGACACACTACGAGAAGTCGCTTATTTTTCCAAGGGGTAGTGAGCGCATGTCGTGTTTCCTCGCAGGAGGCGATCTTCGCGCGCGCTGGCGTGTTTTTCTCTTTGAAAAATAAAGAGCTGGCTTTTTAATCGGTTGTTTTGGTCCTTAGGCTGGATTGTTTTTATAATCAAGTGTTATATGCCTAAAAGGTGTCATTACAGATATGAACTTGGCTTTTTTAGTTCGGACATTTCCTCTTGACAAATATACGCACCGCCACGATTTTAAAATCCGTGAAAGGGACGGAATTACAGTGTCAAAGTTTAGGACTTTGATTCAACGAGTAACGATGGCATAATACCATTGATGGCTGCAGCTTGTCGTGACCGATTTAATGCCTCTACAGTAATTGCCTTCCACATAGAGTCAAATCCGGCTTTTAAAGACATGTCAACAATGGGTGGAGTGCGCTGCACTGCGCTGGAGGGAAATGACGTAATTATTGAGAAGCTGCTGTCTCTTGCAGTTGTCATTGATTCAAGGAACCATGATCTCACACCATTGATGATTACAGCTGTTAATCTGGTTAATGGAAGAATTAGATGCCTTTGACTTTCTGAACGAAGTTCTCAACAACAAAGCGGAAATCAGGTTATCATTTAGAAGCTACTGTCTCTTGGAGTTGACATTGATTCAAGGAGTAGGGCTGATGTAACATCACTGATGACTGCGTGCAGCTAGCTACTCATGGGAAATTAGAGGCATTTAACCTTCACTGAGAAACGAGAAAAGGTTGAGCGTACTGCACTTTGCTATGTTTAGTGGAAATGACGCGATCATTGAGAAGCTACTGTCTGTATGGCAACAGATCGTGGTACAGTTGAGGTTGTCAGTCGTCTCCACAGTAAGGGATCACATCAGCCTCTTTCGGCTTGGAAAACGTGAAGTAATTTTAAGATAAGCAGAAACGTGTAACGGGAATTATAGGGTGAAATTTCTTGTAATTCCTTGCCTAATCCCCAAGGTTTTATTTAACATTAATAATTAGACGCTATTATCTCTGTTGACGGTAATTTATACTTTATAGAACCTTTCACACCTCAAACCATTCTTTTTATCAAAGTGTTCATAAAATTTATTTAAATTGAAACGATTGTCCTCTTTCTTGGTAACAGGCGAAATGAATAGGTCTATGAACCTGTTTAGTTTGTCTTCAGATTAAAGTGATTTCACGGAAGCCTTTTTAGGAGCACTCAACGAGACTCAACGTTTCCAGAAAACGCTTACAGTGCGAGGCGCCTTACCGTGGCCACCCAAAAAACTTTCTTTACAAGTAAGCCACAAATAAGACATTGGGAGACAGAGCATTTCAAGTTGCGCCTCCGGGACTGTGGAACGGTCTCCTAAATGACATTAGAAATGCTAAGACAATGGACGTTTTTAAGTCCTTAGTGAAAACTCATCTTTTTAGGAAAGCGTATGCTTGTTATTTTAAGAATTTTACATTTTTGACTCTGTAATTGTTAGTTTATATATTAGATATGGATTGGATAGTTTTATTGTATTAGTTTCATTATTTTATTATTATTTTAATGTAACTTGTAAGGCGCATTTGAATATATTCATATAGATATTTGCGCCGAACAAGTAATAAATTATTATTATTATTATTATTATTATTATTATTATTATTATTATTATTATTATTATTATTATTATTATTATTATTAACATGGACAAAACGTAGTCAGCTAATTATGACATGTATGAAAAGAATTTATGACTAAGGAATTTGCGGTAGCTTCGCACACGCCCAAACGGAAGCGTAAACCAGTATGTTTAGCTCAACTTTAATTAAGTA
This sequence comes from Pavona decussata, assembly GCF_977016875.1. Taxonomy (NCBI): domain Eukaryota; kingdom Metazoa; phylum Cnidaria; class Anthozoa; order Scleractinia; family Agariciidae; genus Pavona; species Pavona decussata. Next base: position 557,580 of record NW_028145639.1, read on the forward strand.
ATTTAGTTTTACCTGAGATCTGTATTGGACACGTTTACTGTATTTGACTGCTCACCCGTTACTCAGTTTCATGGTTATCCCGATCAAGAAAGATTAAGAAAACTCGCCATAGAAATCGAAAAAGACACTGTTATAATTATACGGTTTGCGAGTATTCTTCGGAAACGGATCGTCTTGGTTTTCTTGCGAAACATCATTCGATTTCTGGCTAACCGGCAAGGTTCCAAGAGAATTGAGACGATATTGACGCCGTCAAACAGGCCAAAATAAAACGGAGGAACTCTAAGGCCGCGCTAACCCGTCAAGGAAAAACTTTAAGCATTCAAGTATCTGGAAATCGGCCAGCCGAAGAAACTAAAAGGGAATTGGAAAAATACGAACAGAAATTCTCAGAACTTTTGTCAAAACACGAAGAATTCATAATGCTTCTCGAAGAGGACACTGAATTCGAACAAGAAGAACTTTGGATGGAAGACTGCCAGGAAACATATTTGAAGCTTAAAATTGATACCGAAGATTATTTAAGAGAAATTGCGTTTTCAAAAGAACAGAAAGAGTCGAACGGAAGTAAAAAACCACCCGACGAACCCGAAAAAACAGATGTCAACACTGTGGTTACCGAAAAAACCGCCGCCGGAACTTCGGTCGAGTCATCAGAAAAAACCACCGAAGCGCTTGTCATTCAAGATGAAAGCCTCACGGGAAATGCGGATAACCAGGTTAAAAATATACCGACTTCGCCTCCAAGTTCACTGCAAGAAAACGTCACTGGAATACAAAATCCCGCCGAAAATGTACCAAATGCCGATAATGTTATCATCCCACCTGGAAACAATGAAAATACTGAACACGTCCCGCCACCTGTCACCGCAAACGGAAACGTCACGCAATCAGCTTTCCGAATGGAAAAACCAAAAATGCCAAGATTCTCGGGTGACGTCCGAGAATTCGCCATCTTTAAAGCGGATTTTAAGCATCTCGTAGAATCACGATACAGCAAACGGGACGCGATCACTATTCTGCGATCCAACTTGAGCGGCAAACCACTGGAATTAATCAAAGGCATCGGACAAGATTATGATGCCGCGTGGGAGTACTTGGAATCCATCTATACCGATCTATGGAGACCCGCGGTTTGTTGCTGACACAATCACGCAAGACATCGCCCGATTTAGACCTTTGCGTGACGAGGAAGACGCTCGCTTTTGCGATCTGGTCCACCTAGTCAGACGAAGTTTTAACTCCCTCACCGAAGTTGGTCGACAGAACGATATGGATAATAATCACATGTTAGCCATTATCGAACAGAAGATGTGCCCTGACGACCGCAAAGTTCGGTCACGCTTCCTGGAGAGTACAAAAGCTCACGCAACACTTCAAGTATTGATGTCCTGGATGACGTCAGAAATGAAATCAAGAATGAGGGCAACAGCACCACAAAGAAATTCAAGGCAGAATTTCTCGCAAGTCAATCAAGTATCGGAAATGGTGGAAAAGAAACCGGTCAATCACAAGTGCTGGTTATGCAAGACATCAACCCACTGGACAGACCAGTGCCAAAAGTTTATCTCCATGGGCGTCAGTGAACGGCTCAAAGCCGTAAAAGAAAACCACGGTTGCTTCAGCTGCCTTAAACGTGCTGGCTGGTCGAGAACATAATGTATTCACCTGTTCCCGCAGACGCCAATGCAGTGAGACCTTTAATGGGAGCCAGTGCAAGTACTATCACCACCCGCTGCCCCCCCCCCCCCCCCCCCGCGAACATCACGAACCCCGCCACAGCCCTGTCAATTTCAGCAGTAACGACCAGCAAAGAAACCATACTACCTGTCGTGTGCGTGGAAATCCTGGGTCCAGACACCGCCAAACAAGGGAACCTGCTACTTGACTCTGGCGCACAAGTCAGTCTAATCAAGTTGTCAGTTGCAAAAGAATTAGGTCTCAAGGGAAAGGACGTAACCATCACGTTAGCTAAAGTCGGTGGGGAGGAAGAAGAGTTGATAACGAAGCTATTCCGTGTTCGCATCCGATCATTGGGAAACCGACGCGATATCCATACCATTACAGCAGTGGGCATCCCGTGTATAAGCATTGACATCACAGAAATCAAGCTCAGACACCTTGCTGGATTCTTTGGGCTACGCGAAGACGAAATCCAAAGAACAAATGGCCCGGTTGATCTACTTATTGGTATCGATCACCCTAAACTGCACACAAGTGAAACCAGAGAAGCTGCCAACCTCATTGCGAGACAGTCTCCCCTTGGCTGGGTTGTATTTGGTGCCACGCCCGGAAGAAATCCACAAGTAAGCCAAGTATTCAATGTAAAGGTCCCTACACCCATAGACATGACTGACTTTTGGACGACTGAAACAATGGGAGTTGCTGCTAAGTCGAGTGCCTGTCAAGCCGACAAGTTAAAGGGACACGGTCACCTTTGTGACCGCGCTGACCTGGACGCTAGTTTTTGTCAATTTTGAAAAGCGTCCACCTCAACCCGAAATCAAAAGTACGCGTCGGCATCTAGAAATCCGCTTCAATCTTCCCAGTGTTTTATTGGATTTTCAATCTTTTACTGGAAACCTGTTTCTGAGTATGCTTTTGCTCATCCTATGATATTATTTTATCATATTTGGTGAAAAACAGTGTGGATCGCGTCTCCAACGGAACATCAGTGAAAAGAAGAGGTGGGAAACGTGAAGGCGCCGGGCGGAGGAAATCGCCTGCGTTGACTAAAATAACGAGAGAAAACAATCAAAAACATTGGAGAACAAATCACCATTATCATATTTGGAAAATTCCATTTTCTCAACCTGGCAAAGGTTCGTGCAGTGGGAATCTTCTTAAACGATTCTAACTACGCGTCATGGCTGCTTGGTTTGGAGCTCAGACGAAGACAAGCTTCGGTACACAGTCGATTATCTCCTCGACAAAGAAAACCTCCTGTAGAGGCTTGTTTTCTACGGGTCGAGCAAGCGTTCTTGCAACGACATGGGTTTGGTTGCTAAATTTAGATAACGGAGAAGTTGTAGAAACGAAATTGTAAAAGCAAAATATATGATTGAAAGCAGAAATAAAGCTTACCGGTAGTTTCGCTACACTGCAGCTCATGATCAGTCAATTCGCATGTTAAAATTGACATACTCCTTAATATTTGAACTCAATTTGCTTCTCATGCAAACACTGTGAAACGTAGAAACAGCTAAGATAATTTTTCACACGACCGGATACCGAAATAAACGATTAAATGATTCTTCGACAATTCGACTTCAGCGGTATTCGTTGACGTTTGACTTTCCCTGGACAAGTCCATCAGTAAATTTTCCATGGTATTAAGAAAATGAGTGTTCTAAAATGACATTAGGTCTATAATCACTATACTAATTTTGACTGGCAAATACTTCGACTCGACAAGGTTTGTTTACATTTTTCAAAGGATGCGCTTCTCAGCGCGAGACTTGTGATGAAGTGTGATATGCAAATCAGCTAAGAAATGGTATCTAATTCGCATGTGCACCAGGTGACTGTGTCCCTTTAAGCCCCATTGAACGCAGAGAAGCAAAGATTATTGAAGACTCCTGTCAAAAAATCGGGAAACAATGGTTGATACCGTATCCTTGGAAACAGGATCCCAAAAAGCTGCCAAACAACGAAGAACAAGCTGAGAAGAAACTGGAAGCGACTGAGCGTCGCCTGCAAAAGAACCCAGAACATGCAGCAGCCTATGACAAACAGATGAAAGAAATGTCAGAAATGAAGTTTGCACGCCGCAAGCTCACACAGCAAGAATTGAAGACTTACAAGGGACCAGTCCACTACATTTCCCACCACGAGGTAGTGAGACCTGAGAAGACCACGCCCATCCGCATAGTCCTCAACTCGTCAGCCTCGTTTCAAGGTCACCGGCTAAATGATTACTGGATGAAAGGCCCTGATCTGCTAAACAGCCTGTTTGGAGTCACCTTACGATTCAGAGAAAACGAAGTTGCCATCACTGGAGACATTTCAAAAATGTACCACAGGGTTCTTATCCCTGAGAAGGATCAGCATGTTCACCGATACCTATGGAGAAACTTGGAAACAAACCGAGGACCTGATGTTTATGTTAAGACAGTGCTAACGTTTGAAGATAAACCTGCACCTGCTATGGCACAAATTGCCCAGAGAAAAACCGCTGACCAGGCAAAGGATTTGTACCCCGAGGCTGCCCAGATATTGAAGAACAACACCTATATGGACGACATTTGCGATTCAGTTCGCTCCGCACAAGAAGCAATGCGACTAACGACCGAGCTAGATGAAGTATTACTGAAAGGAGGATTTCAAGTCAAAGGATGGTTCTCAAACCGGTCTTTAGAAAAGGAAACTACCAAGCAGGAAAAACCCGAAATGAAGTTACTACAAGGCACATCACAAGAGAAAATATTAGGAACTGTTTGGAATCATGCTGAAGACGTGCTTCTGTTCAAAGTCAACCCACCGAAAGATATGACCTTCACCAAAAGAGCAATACTGAGCCAAATCGCGCGAATCTTTGATCCAGTTGGATTCGTAGCAGCCTTTCTAGTTCGCGCCAAAATTGGAATGCAGCGCTTGTGGCAACAAGGTTTAGAGTGGGATCAAGAGTTGCCTTTACCAGTGCGGAATGAATGGGCTCGCTTCTTCCAAGAAATGGGAGACCTGAATCACGTGACCCTCGAGAGGTCCCTGACCCCAGTGGACGCGATTGGAGTCCCAACACTCTGTATCTTTTCTGACGCATCCAACGAAGCCATTGGGATTTGTGCTTACATCAGATGGAAAACTGAAAACAACGAGTATCACACACGATTCATAGCCGCCAAATCGAGAGTGGCACCATTGAAACCGCTGACCATACCCCACCTAGAGCTACAGGCAGCAGTTCTGTCCACCCGGCTATACCAGACCATAGTAGAGGAAACTCGATTCAAGTTTGAGAAAGTCATTTTCTTCACAGACAGCAACATCGTGTTATCATGGATCCGCAGTCAAGCAAGAGAATTCAAACCGTTTGTGTCCGCCCGAGTTGCAGAGATTCAAAGCAATTCTGACCCCGCCCAATGGAGACACGTACCTGGGGAGTTGAACGTGGCTGATGACGTCTCTCGTGGCATACCAGCACAGCGGCTAACCGGCAGATGGAAACATGGGCCTGAATTTTTACAACTGCCCGAGGATGAGTGGCCTCACGAAGCTTCAACCCTTAACGTCCTGAATGAAGTAGAGAAAGAACGCCAGAAGGTTCAAACCGTACTGCTGACCCGTTACCCCGAAGTTATCGACTGTAAGAAGTTTTCCAGTTGGAGAAAACTTGTCCGAACGACTGCCTATGTATTGAGATTTATCAGAAATATGCTACGTTTGCGATACCAAATCAAGAAACTACCAGAAACCTCTGAAGACCAGACCCAATTAAACAGTATACCACTCGCACCTCAAGAGCTGGAGAAAGCCGAAAGGTATTGGATTAAAGAAGGCCAGAAACCCCTCTATGACCGTCTGCAAAAGGGAGAGTTTCAACAGTTAAGCCCGTTTAAAGACGAAAACGGAATCATCAGAGTTGGTGGTCGAGTAGATGAAGCCTTGGTTTCCTATGAAACCAAACACCCAGCTATGCTCCCCCGAGACCATTGAATATCTCTCCTGATAACTCGACATAGGACACGCGGGAGTGGCAACCACAGTGGCGAAGATCAGGACGAAGTTTTGGATCATACGAGCTCACGATTTGGCCAAGTCTGTTAAGTTCAGATGCGTACTCTGCCGAGAAATTGAAGCAAAAACAGAAAAGCAACTGATAGCTGACCTGCCCGACCTACGTCTGGCTCCGCATACCCCGCCATTCTACTATACTTCCTGTGATTACTTCGGACCCTTCAATGTCAAGATTGGAAGAAACAAGCAGATGAAGCACTATGGCGTGATATTCACCTGCCTGAACACACGAGCAGTTCACCTGGAATTAGCCGTGGACTTATCCACAATGGAATTCATGCAAGTCCTGAGGAGATTTTTTTCCATTCGCGGTCAACCAGCGCTCATGATGAGTGACAACGGGTCACAGATGGTTGGAGCAGAGAGAGAGTTGCGAGAGATGATCGAAGGCTGGGATGCTGACGATCTCAAGAAGTTTTGTGCAGAGAAAGGAATACAATGGAAGTTTGTCACACCTGCAGCTCCGCATCAGAATGGCTGTGTCGAGTCTCTCGTCAAGACGTGCAAGAAGGCGCTGAAAGTTGCCATAGGTGACCAAGTGTTAACGCCGTTTGAATTGTACACTTGTTTGATGGAAGTCGGTAACCTCGTCAACCAACGCCCGATCGGCCACATCCCTAACGACCCGGATGACGGTGCGTACCTGTGTCCAAATGACATGTTGCTGGGACGAGCGTCATCGACAGTACCACAGGGACCATTCAAGGAAACGAGAAACCCACGGCACAGGGTAGAATTCATTCAACGGATTGTGGACTCATTTTGGAAGCGCTGGGCCAGAGATGTGTTCCCGACACTCATTCCGAGAAAGAAATGGCACACAGAGCGACGCAATGTACGAGTTGGAGATGTCGCAGTACTGTCAGACGACAACAAAGTTATCAGAGGAAAGTCGACCATCTGCAGAGTGATAGAGGTCTACCCTGGTCCAGACGGACGAGTCAGGAACGTGAAAGTGAAGACAGCGGAATCAGAGTACCAGAGACCCATTACTAAGATTGCTGTAATTTGCCCCGCAGAAGGTTATAAGGACTATGTAATTAAGGATGAGGACACCGCCCACATCGGGGCGGAGAGTGTTAACATGGACAAAACGTAGTTAGCGAATTATGACATGTATGAAAAGAATTTATGACTAAGGAACTTGCGGTAGCTTCGCACACGCCCAAACGGAAGTTTAAACTAGTATGTTTAGCTCAACTTTAATTACATAATTTAGTTTTTACCTGAGATCTGTATTGGACACGTTTACTGTATTTGACTGCTCACCCGTTACACAGTTTCATGGTGATCCCGATCAAGAAAGATTAAGAAAACTCGGCATAGAAGTAAGTTTGTGAACATTGTTTTTTACTGTCTTATCAATTATTTCAGTTTTGCTAGTTCAGAATTTGTAAGCCTTTGAACAATGAGAACATTGAGGAATCGACCGCATGGCCCGATAATTGTTACAGCCTTATTTCAGCTATTTTCGCTTCGCTTGTTTTGCTTGCTACGTTTTTCTTATTAATTGATTTAGTTAAGTAAATTATACTGTACAATTTGATTTCAGATCGAATAAAACACTGCTATAATTATACGGTTTGCGAGTATTCTTCGGAAACGGATCGTCTTGGTTTTCTTGCGAAACAGGCCTGTCACCCCTTGCTATCTCCTACTGTGATTTTTTCCAGACAGAGCCCCGTTCTAACGCGTGAAACCACTTAATTAACACATTAAAACACAGTCTTGTACTGTACAAAATCTATATAGTCTATCAAAAAATACACGCAAATTACACAGCATATTCTGCTAACACCAAGGGTAGAAACCTACCCCATTGTGTATTTTTATTTTAGACTAAGAAATTATGAAAAATTACAAAAAAAATTACAAAAAATCTCACTTAGATACCTCTTTTACATGTAAAACACAACCCATAGCTAATCCACATCGGATCGATATTACAGCAATCTGACTGGCTGGCAAGGACCAATCAGAATGCACCATTTTCGATCCTACCATACTACATTAGTGGCTATAAAAACCCAAAACTGCCATACTATCCGGCGGAACGGAATTGAGTATAACACTCTACCTTTCCCCATAAAAAAATCTTTAAATAGCAGTTTGGTCTTCGTGGCAGATATGTCTTCTCACCTTGTATTAAACCAATAATGAACGTTCTTCTTTCCACCAATGAAACTGCGTTGTGATCGTGTCCTCTGTGATTATTTTGACAAGGGAGGGGATCAACTTGGTCGACTTTCGCCGGCGATAAGCATTAAGAAGTCGCCATTTTGAACTAAACACGAACTGAACTGAACCATCGCGAGATGACTCGTGAATTGCAGGTAAGCAGCCTTTGTATTATTTTCGTGCAGTGTTTTGCAGGACTTTTCTTTGTACTGTAAACTACATTCGATGCTAGTTGAAACCCGAATGGCTGACGCAAAGCTGTCGTCCTTTTACTAGATGTGCTAGTTTTAATTTCGAGATCTGTGCAATGTTTCTGTGGAACTTAAACTGCGAAACACTTTATTACCTGATGCACGTTTTTCTGGTTTTACAAGTATCATAAGTTCGACTTCAGCTCGAGAACAATAAAAACTTGCTGATTGACCATGCCCCTGGGCAGGATGAAAGTCATCTCACCATGCATGATAAACTTTATCTGACCCAAAATTATTTCCATCTTGTCCTTGCTGGAAACCACGTACCCTGCTGGCAGAGCTTTTCTTAACTCCACAGGAAGAAAGAAAGGCTCTGCAGAAATTGTGTTTTATGGAGTATGCTCATATTTGCTTGGATATACTGTAGTTTCAAATTCAGGGTGTCTGAAAAACTCAGACCTCAGACCCTGGAAAAGCTCAGACCCCCTTAAAGATCATTTTGGGACTTAGCGTCCTGTCACAACATTGATGATCAACCAAAAGCTAAATTTTACAAATACAAAATGTTAATTGTTAAGACTGGTGATGGTTGATCATTCACCGAAGCGGAGGTGAATAGTGATGGATATTTACCCAGCCGCAAAGCGGTGAGGTAAATATCCATCACTTTCACCGACACTGAGGTGAATAATTGTTTTAGTATATACCACACAAGCTGAATAACCAGTGGACCACAAAATTATTTTATTTCTGACAATATTTATTCAGATAATACTGACAAAATGGTATGAAATTTAAAAAATCTTGAACACCACGCGGTAAGCAATTTCTCATGCAGTAGAAAGTTCTGTCTCGCTTCCTTGCAGACAAATAAAACTTTTGGAGACACTTGTTTAGTTCCTACAGTTGTTGCCATTTATGTATTTTTTTAACAGCCACCTTGTTTATTGAGTAACCATGGCGAAACGGGTAGTACTTGGCTAATGACCTCCAAACTAGCCAATCAGTACATGCGAGAAGTACTATTCACTTGTGTGGTATATACTAATTTTATCTGTTTGGGGTGATCTACCGCACCGCTATCGTAAATTCAATTCAATGGTATTTAGGCATTTTAAAACTTTTCTTTAGCGCTGAGTAAGGTGACACACAGCCAGATTTTATTATTAACAGGACCTAGCACCACTGTGACCTTGAAAATTATGCTATTAGTGTTTTTTGTTTCTAAACTAGTTGTTGTCACCAAAGGATTATTTTCAACTTGTGTTAAATATTTATGGCTTTCAAGCCTTTTACTGAAGTGTTTGTTTGCCTTGTTTGATGGCTAATTGTGCATTTTAGGAGTATCTGGTCTCTGCAGCCTGATATTGTTATGGCAAAATGTTTGTAACCAGTATCTGTTTCTGAGACACCCTTCAAATTCAGGCCAAGTCCTATGGCTTCAAATTAGTGTTTACCCAACAACAGCAACAAGCTTCCCCTAAATGGAAAATTTTGGAATTCAGATATCAGTAACTGCTTCCATCTCGATACCACTGAGGCCTTCAATTTTCACTGTTGAGTAAAGGTACACGCAAGTCATTTGAATTGTTGTGTGAATCGTTTTGAAAGGCATTTCCTCACCAGAAATATGCACTTCTTTCAAAACTTATGGAAAAGCTGTAATTTAGGAACACAAAGAGTCAGTCAATTGAAGGGCTGGGAGCATAACGGACCTATGTCGAATTTCAGCCCGTTTTTCGATTTTGCTTGGATTTGTCCGAATTTTTGCATGTGAACTTCAATTCGATTGAAAAACATTGTCCAGTTTTTTTTTTCCGCCCATTTGTGTTTCGTATTGGGAATAGTTACCATCTTCTAAAGAAAAATCGATAACATGATAGTCAATATGGATGACCAAAAGGACAATTTGTTAATGCATTGAGTATTAATATTTGTATTAAATATAAACTTGTGGTCTTTGAACCATGGGACACGAAAGCGGTCTTTCTCGTGGGAGAAACGAAAAGAATTCTGTTACAAACTACTACATGCGTGACAGGAATGTAAGAAACGCACAACAGATACAATACGTCATCAAAATGTCAGCACATTTCTTGGCCACAGTTCTCACCACTAAAAAGTCATTTTTATATGTTCGCTGGCAATGTATTACCTTTAGCAGCACATAAATGCTTTGTTTATCATTTGATCACCATGTTGAAATGCTTTCCTAAATGTGTTTCACAGAGAAAATCTATTTTCGAACAGTTCTCACCCCATTACGTAAAAATAATTCAAAATTCTATTAATTTCTTTATTGCGACATGGGTGAGAACTGTTGCCAAAGTACTAAGATGCACTTTTGCTGTGATCAAAAGGGGTAGAATAGAAGGGCAACAAATCGGTTTTTCATTGAGAGAAAACTTATCTCGAAACAAGCCATTTCCTTCCCTGCAACACGATTTGAATAAGCAAGAACTGAGGGCGAGAACTGTTACGCATTGAAAGAAAACTAAGTTCTATGTCACGCACTGCGTGACTTACGGCTTTACTGGCTTTCAAGAGAGCGGTCTTTGTATGAAGTGCAGTTATTTTCCCTAACGGTTAAGTGAAACGTTACAGCCACTAGTTGGTTCTATCGCCTTGAAGGGAAAACACAAAATTGGAGCTTGCATTTTGGTGAAATCACGCTAAAGTTATTTGCGCCACACTTAACCTACGGCTAAAAAGTAACTTTCTTGACTTCGTTAATGCACAAAGCAAAAATATGCACCATACGACTTGGCTGACCGCAAGCCGTAACTTACTTTACAATGTTTCCGCTTCCCAAATAGGCACGGTCACCTTACAACAAGAACGCGCGGATCGAGTCCTCTTAACCGACGAGTACGACGTGGACAACATCTCTAACAGCATTACCCTTCCAAGCGCGTTCACTGGTAAACAAGCAAACCACCACATCCCCCCCCCCCCCCCCCAACTCAGTGTTGTTTTCTAGGTCACGAACAGTCTCCTGGCAAGCATCACCTTCCAAATCAACATTGCATAAGGGGGAGGGGGGGAGGGAGAAGTAACTGTGGTAGAATTACGAAGAGAGAAACAGTAAGTAAGTGGTTTTTCCATCTGTTTTCAGTTGTCATTGCATAGGGGGAGGGGGTGGGAGAGAGAAGTAAAGTTCTGTGGTAGAATTAACAAGAGAGAAATCGTAAGCAAGTGGTTTTTGCGCTGTTCGTGTTTGGTTTTCTCAAGGAGTTTTGTGCACGATTGTAAAACCGCGAAATGTTTTTTAAACCTGGGAGAGCAAAAATTCGGACAAATCCGAGCGAAATCGAAAACCGGGCTAAAATTCGACATAAGTCGGTTATGCTCTCAGCCCTTCAATTGTTTTTCAAAGGCAGAATGATTATTTGAAATAAATGTGATGGTATCTTTCAAGCCTAGTGAATGAATGAGAAATTGATGTATTATTCTAGAAAGTGACACAGGCATGCTCAGAAAAAAGAAATCCAAGTGCTCCGATCAGGAGTCGAACCTAAGACCTTCCGATTACTAGTTCAGATGCTCTACCACTGAGCTGTAGGAGACTCGTGGGAGCTTAGGCCAATATACCACACGTTCAACATTCAAATCCTAGCAGTATGAAGGATATTTGCCCCATGAACCTAGTTTAATGGCCTTTGCTCCTATGAGTCTCCTGTAGCTCAGTGGTAGAGCATCTGAACTAGTATTCGGAAGGTCTTAGGCTCAACTCCTGATAGGAGCACTCAGATTTCTTTTTTCCGAGTGTGCTTGTGTCACTTTCTAGAATAATACATCATAAGTCAGTTATCAAAGAATGATTTCTTTGCTTTTAACTTTGACTCTTAATTCCATGTTTAAGCTGTCAAGTATTCCTCAAAGTGTGTTTGCTTTAGCATTCTAAAAGTGGAGGTGTGTGATGAAGTCTTATTAGCATAGATTCAAAACATTACTCCATCGAGGCTCTCAAGCTTATAAGAAATTGTTTTGCCTTGGTGCAGTGGGCTCATTTTTGTCTTTCAGTTTTTAATTTATTTTAAAAATGATATGTGCACTATCAAAACCGGTCTAATGACAGAAAACCAGAGTGACTAGGCCAAAAGTTTGGACTTAATAGAGACCTCAAAGGCTTGACATGATTTCTGCAGTCTGAAAACGTTTGTCACAGTTCATGCCAGTCCTTACACTGTTAAACACGGGTGAAATAATTCTGGGATGAGCTAATCTGAGAGCAAAACCATGTAAACAACATCATGGAAATGACTGGACACCAAGCTGAACTTGTCCCAGAATGAGAAGTGATCCATGTAAACAGGCTGTTAGTCTACTTGGCAGCCATTGTTCTGGAGATGTACTGTGTAGTGATCTCAATAACAACTTTTGTAGTACTAATAAAATTTAAGATTCTGTACTCTTAAGTAATAAAAATCATAAAATTTGGCAACAATCTATTTAGACCAACCAAACTTCATTAGCCCTGTTGAAAGAACAAATATGTTCCCAAAGTTTACAATAAAATAATAATTGTTGCCTTCAGCAAAGAGATTTGTGTTGCATAAGTTTCTTGTGCAAGAAAGCAGCACTTCCTAACAACAACCCATGCATTTCAAGGTGACTGGGTAAAATTGTAAGAACACTGACTGTGCTGTGATGGCAATTTTTGTCAATGATCCTGATCACAATGAAAAGCAATGGAGGTCACTCAATACACTTGTACTGTAAAAATTTGAATTTATTATAGCCCGCAAAATCTTCAGTAGAATGAGTGCTAGAGGCGCTTTATTTTTTAAGGCCAATTTAGACAGTACAGCTTTTGCTTATGACTGTTGCATGCAATTTCTTTTTTGTGCGCTGCTCACGTCATGAAAAAAATTGTACACAACTCTCGTCATTCAACATGCCCATTGCCTACAACTATGACTGTCATACATATAGGATTTTAAAATATGTTTCACAATCCTACAATATTTTATATGTCATGCACAACAAGTTGTAAGTTTGATTTACATGAAACATGAGTCAAGAATTTTTAATGAGTCCAGAGATTTTTGTAGCCTCCCACGCAGTCGTTTTTAGGGGACTCGTGTTACGAGGTAATACGAGTCCCCTAAAAACGACTGTGTGGGAGGCTAGAGATTTTTGAGGCTATCTGTAAAATCAAAGTCAACGAAAAGTTTGACTTATTCACTGAAGATTTTCTGTGAAAAAAACCGGATACTTTTTTTTCCAGATAGAACATCATGAATTCTTTAAACAAGAAACTGAACTTCAGGAGACAGGGTATATGTAGCTAGGGTAATGTAAATTGTCTGACTGGTAAAAAAGAGCTTGTCCAATATCAAATAACTTCAAACCCCAACCCTAGATCAAATAATGATACTCCCTTGGGTTGGGCTAATAAACTTTATCTTTACAGGGTGGCCCAGTCAGCAGCAAGGCTGGTATCCATAGGGGCCCTGTAAGTTTGTGGATATTAATTGACCTAGTGATAGACTAAATACATGTATTTTTGGTAAACTTATTATCAGAAGATTGGCCAGAAGACAACCTTGGGTGGTCACCTTTTTTAGATAGAATGCTGTGCAACTGTATAATATTGGGAAGAATGCCAATAACACAAACCAACACTGGAATTATTAACCCTTAATATCGAAGAACAAATTCTCCTACCTTTTTCCCATACTTTTCCTATAAAAGTACTTGGGAGACATTATTAAAATATCAAGAAATTTCATTTTGGGTTATCATATCCTTAATTCTCATGACCTCAGGGGTGGAATAAGCATTGATATTACTAGGGGAAATTTGATACTGATCACTGTTAATACAATACAAGTCAGAATAATAATATTATTCTTGTGTGTTTATTATGTATACCAAATAGGTTTTTAGCTATGTTTTTTAAAAATGTTTACATGCTATGATCTTCAGATTTAATAACTTAAATATTCCTTTATAAATTATTTTTCAGCTAGGTCACTCACTTTTCTAAAGTTCTTCACTTCCAAGTGTACTAAAGTTTCTATCTTTTATACATGCAGACATCCATAAGAAATTGACCAGTTCTCTTTTTATGGTCAGTCTCAACTTTTAGTGAACTGTGCATGTGCTGCATGAAAGTGTCCTACTCGTGAACAGCAAAGACAAAAATCATGTTAAACAGCTTGGGATTTATGCAACCTGAATTTCTCTGTATACTGAGCAAATAAAAGTTTTCACCTACATCTAGACCGAGAATGCTGTATTATTCGGTGAGTGAAACAGGCATACTCGGAAAAGGAAATCATGTAGACTGTTTTACAATAAAAAAAAAGGAAATAACTTTATAATCTACAAGAGGCAAAATAACAGACTGCAGGGTTTGTTTTCCTTAGGCCATTTGGTGCACTTTGTCTGCTTTGTCAAGTCAAGAATTCAATCATTGTTGATGAAAAATAACCTGTCTATTCAGATAGGCCACTCTGAAATAATAATAACCAATCTTAATCATCATCATCATTATCATCTTCTTATCATGGTAACAATTAAGTTTCTTGATATTTCTGATTTTATGTAGATTAAGGGCAGATGGATGAAATTGGGATCAAGAATTAGCTGAACAGGTAAGTTCAAACATGGAAGCTACTTAAGACAAAGTAGTCAGATCAAATAAACAGTAGTTGTAAGTGTTCGGCAGTAGCTCCTATCTAACCAAACTATTGTAAATGCATTATAGACAATTCACTACCTTACAGAGAGCAGTAAGTTAATTATGAAAAGTCAATCCATTTTAAAGGGGCTATATCATGGGGATTTTTATGTGTTTTGATCAAGAATTGTGCTGCAACTGAATCTAAGTACCTATTCCTGTTTATGAAATGCCCCCAAAAACACCAATAAAAAGAAGATGTCAAGTTTTCAATTTTTAGCAATTTTTCAAAGACACAAGAGGACTTGAAAAAGTTGGCCGTTTTTTTCAAGTTACAACCCACTTCTATCTTCGCCATCTGTAGCCAGACTTGTAATTACGTGTAATCACAGTGTACACTATAGTGTTGTAACTTTTAACAAAACTGCAACCTTCATTTTTGGGCTTGCATGTGTGAAAGTGCATCTAGGTACTTCAATGAAAGTGTTACTTAAAGTAACTGACATTGTCCTCCAACCATTTTCTTAGCAACATAGGTCATTCAATGCCTTGTGACATCACACCTGGGTATACATAACCTTGGCTAAAACGACAACGCAACTGTACTAACAGAACTTGTCATTGTCAGATTCACGCTTGGTCAATACTTACCAGCCGTTACCCTTGCTGAAGGGAATGTTAGACAAAATAGACATTACCTCGCTCCGAAGACCGTTTTCCAATACACAAACTCTAATTTTCACCATCCCTCCAATAACTGTCACGTGGGCTACAAACGTACTTTTCCTAACTCAATACTGGTTGAAAACTTATCTGTGTGCGTAGTGAGGATATTTTTTGATTAATTTATTTTGCTTTTCTGAAATAGATTGACAGAAACATAACTGGAGTTATAATTGGATGAAGCACCGCAGAAGATACATAAGAAGACTAAGAGGCAGATTATGAGGACATGATGAAAATAATGGAACTTTGTGCAAAAAAGTTTGTTGAATTAAAGAAACTCACATTGAACGGCCAGCATCAAGTTGAAGTCAATCTATTGTACCATTCTGAGAGAATCGCTGCTTGTAAACCATTTACACTTTTAAACTTTGAGCGACTCGTTAATTCTTTCAGTTGATCCTTTCGCCCGTACCAAGAGAGCCATTTTTTTTACGAGATTTTAAAACAAACAAACAAATAAACACATCAAAATTGAATGAAGTCTTAGCTTTGGAATAAATTTGCTTTAAACGTAAGAAGTCGCCATCTATATCCATACACTTATTTATAGCTTGTTTTGCAGCGCTTGGTGCACTGATAAATGTTGCAAATGTCATAGATAACAGAATAAACAGAGAGTTGAAAGGTTTTGGAGATAGACAGTCATATCATGTCTAGGAGGGGCTCAAGATTTTGAGCTATTGATGAGTCAGGGAACATGAAAAGATCATCTCACTGGCACAAATTCTTGAGGGATCTCACCAGCCATCGACCATATGTTATTTGTCCCGTTGAATTAGCTGAACAGTAGATTTGCAAAAGGAAAAATATTGGCTTGCGGAAAGAACTATTTATGAAGGCTCTTAGTAGTTTTCCATTCTTGCTCGTAATGCTAACGAAAATCAGCGGCCGGTTTTGCCTTGATGAGGCCTCTTTAACCCGCTAAACGTTCGAGTAATGAGTTGTAAAATTCGATTGAGGTACGATTTTCCTTTCTATCTGTGAATATATTAACTTTCATGATGTTCCAGCTGGCTTCAATGCTGAACACACTTTTTCATTAATTGAAGAGAGGAAAGACTTCTATTGATCATCATAAGCAACCCTATTGACCAACGCTGTTGGTAGACACCGGCGCGCGGACAAGACTTTGTAAGGGGCGCTGAACGCAATTTAATGGAACTTGTTAGTCGTTTGTGAACAGAGACGGTTTTAGAATTTTTGTTGCCCAAATATATCTTGGCTACCAGAATTCAGTGCTGTCTATAACACAGAGGATTTGAAGTACCATTTTCTCTGCGTTTTACTAGACAAGTTGTGGCTTGTACAATGTGCTAAGGGTTCCGCCTAGAAGCCACAGTATTCCGAGTGATCAGAGAGTGAAGGAGGGGGAGGAAAAGTTAACGTGTGGGGAAAAGTATGACTAGGGGAAAAAGGGGAGAGCGTGTACACCTTCACTCATTTATGGCGTAAACTACTGGGCCCTTTCATTTGTCATTCGAGTCCTTTTGCTTTTCGATATTGTTTTGATTCACGAAGTTGAGGTTTTTTGGATGATGTAAATAGCCCATCTTGTTTTTATTTTCCCGGGGCTTTCAGCGCCCAGGTATTACGACGGCTTTGATCCTAAGAAACTGGATCTCCCTGATTGGTTAAGCTCAGTGTCATTCTTCACGCGTTGAGTGAGGCTATTTTACCAGTAAATACGTGATTTTCGATCATTTGATTACAAGGTATGGCAAATCATCATGAGAACTTAATTCGTGCTCCGATAGTAGACCATTTTTCCCGACAAAGTATAATCATTTACGACTGGGAAGCAGCAGCAAATACAAAACGTATAAACAAATAACAGGATGATATCTGTACTGATGAAGGGCCTATCGCACATTGTTAAGAAGTCAATCAGATAACAACAGATTGCTGTTCTGATGAGAACCGAATTACCAAAAAGTACGTCATCGTAAAACAACTTTGCTCGAGGATCAAAGAAATCGGCCGGTGCTGTAGAAGAGCCTGTTATTTCCACTCCCCTTCACCTCCCTCCAAAATAAAAAATAAAACTTGCGCTGGGTGGCAGTGATTTATCTGATTTGAAATCACTTGAAAAACTGGATTATAATGGATAAAAAAAAATGAAATAATTGACTGATAGTTCATCGTGCTGCCAATTGCTGAGCTCCTTTCTCAGTGCGGTTTCAAGTGTTCCGAATTACTCAGTCTGAATTGGACTCACTAGGTGCCACAAAGCAACGCACTTTCAACTTAACTTTTCAACTTTATTTATTGCCCAAAATCACTGACAGGTATCGTTACATTAGTATTTCTTAACCCTTTAAGCCCCGAGGGAAATGCCAAATTTTTCTAAATCGGTAACTATAAACCAGGAGACCACATGTGATATACCATTTGAAAGGTGTTTTCTGGGGTATGCTATAAATCACACCAAAAAAAATGGAGGAGGTCACAGATTGAATTGACAAGTGCCCAAAATGAAAAAATAAAAATGTTTAAAATTTTCCTGTTCCTTGTACAGATTGGGTATGTCCCTAAACTGTAGCTTAATTTGTGCATTGGCTGTTGTCAGATATTAACTTGGCCTAAAAAGTACAAAGATAAAAAGTTCCAAAAGTTGCAGGGGTGGTAAATCAAGTCTTGTATAGGAGTGGGGCATGATATTATGCCTTCCATATGCAGATCTTTCCAAGATCTTTTAGTTGTGCAAATTTCACACAAATTGACTGAATATTGAGCATGTAATTGCATCTTGTGCCATATGGCACTATCGGGGCTTAAAGGGTTAACAAAAGTCATGATATTGAGCTGGAAAGCTCACAAGCCTTTCTAGGCTTATCCGCGGAGACCCCATATTCACTAGTATCTCCGGTTGTAATAACCGCGCCACAGAGCGCTTTGTGGTGTTTTGATTAGGTTACAAAGCGCTCTGTGGCACCTTCTTTAGTCCACAAAGCGCTCTCTGGTGATAAAATTGGAAAAATCATATAATGTTCACAAGATCGTGTGATATGCTTGTAGGTGTCAAGGAAACACCCAGTTTTCATTGTTGAATGCCCTAAAACTGACCACAAAGCACTTTATGGCTTCACATACAAAACCACAAAGCGCACTGTGGTAATTGTCAGATAAAACATCACAAAGCGCTTTATGACTTTCGTATAAAACGACTTAAAAAAAACGCTCTCAGTGAAGACAAAAAGACATAAATCTGCAAATTCCGCTAGTTAGTTTTAAAGTAACAGAAGTAAGGCGACGGTAGATTAAAAACATGAGACAGACGTGAGTACTGAGATTTGTGTCGCGCTTCTCCTTTGGGCTCCCTGAGTGTTTGTTTGCGACAAATAAATGGTACTGAAAACCGGACAACTGATGTCCCAAAAATGTATATAGACTGAGGACACAACTGAACAATTGAAACGGTACTATTGTAATAAAACTTCACAACGTTGCCGAACATATTGCGCTCTAAGTCACAGCAATTTTGCTTTTTAATTTGGGTGCACTAGGTTTCTAGAGAAAATTGGAATGCTATGATACGAAGATCAAGGAGAATCGTTGAGTTTGAAGCTCTCCCGTTTGTCGGGAAAGAAGCGTTCTCCTTCTTGTGACCTCTTGTCGGTTAGATCGTAAGCTCAATGTTAGCATTTCCTTCTCTGATTTATCCTCTTATTTACGAGGATAGTATGAACAAGACTTTAGAGGCTTATGGAAACTGAACACCAACGCACATACTGTTGCTTTCGATTTTTAAACGAAGTCGATCGATGTAAGCCGCTCAGTTACGTCGCTTTCAAATCAAGTCAAATATATTTGCCACTTACCCTCACCCCGTCGAATAACCAATTTTGCTCGAAGACCGAACTGCAACGGAGTCTCTTTACCAGTCTTAATTCGCGTGGGCCAAGATAGATCGCATTATGTGATTGGCCCATCATATCACATGACGTCAGAGGACATGTCTGCAACGGAGGACATAACTGCAATGTACATGGAGACGGGAAACAGCTCAGAAAGTCGTGGGAAGACTGTGAATGAGAAAGACCGTCAGCGTGTTAATGTTTTGTTTGTTTGCAACGAGTGGAATTCATCTAAGGGCGGTTTGTCGACTTTCAACAGAGAGTTTGCTATCAATTTGGCGAAAACTTCAAGGGAGAAGATCAAAGTTCACTGCTATGTCACCAAAAGCAGTGAACTAGAGAGGGAAGATGCTAGAATAAGCGGAGTGAATGTAATAACAGCTGAAAGTGTTCCCGGAACTTCTAATCCTCTGGATTGGTTGAGACTGGCGCCTCCAGAATTGCCACATCCTGATATTGTGGTAGGCCATGGACGCAAGTTTGGTACTCCTGCTTACTGCATTAAGCGGTCAACAAACTGCAAGTGGATTCAGTTTGTTCATGTCTTTTGTGAAGACCTTGGAAAGCATAAAGTGCCTGAAAGTCCTGGGCTTGATACAATTGAAGAGAATGAGAAGAAGCATAAAGAAGAAATCAAACTTTGCAAAGCAGCAAATGTGGTTGTCGCTGTTGGCTCACGGCTACAGGAGAAGTACAATAATTGCTTACCAGACATTGAGGTACAGGTCATTACTCCAGGGATTTTGGAGAGCTTCTTCTGTCTCTCGGATCAGAGACGTGGTAAAGTTAAGGGTAGTCTAGATGAGTTTAGTGTCTTTGTTTTTGGTAGAGCAAGTTATGAAGATCTTGTTCTGAAAGGATATGACATCATTGCTGGTGCAGTGGGTTCTCTTGGAGAGAAATTTAAGGTCACATTTGTCGGTGCACCTGAAGGTAAACATAGAAATATGGAGGAGTGGTTCCTAAAGAATACAAAGGTGAAACGTAAACAATTGACAATCCGTGGTTACTGTGATCAAAATGAACTCAAGACGATGTTCTATGGAGCTGACTTGGTTGCCATGCCTTCTCGCACTGAAGGTTTTGGACTGGTTGCCCTTGAAGCCATCTCTGCTGGTGTTCCTGTGCTTGTTACTGTTGAGTCTGGAATTGCTGAAGCTTTACAGAAAGTAGAAGGTGGAAAGTCTGTTGTTGTCAAGTCAGAAGAACCAAAGGAATGGGCTCACAAAATCAAGAAACTGTCCAAGAAGAAGCCAGAAGAAAGACTTGATGATGCCATTCGTCTAAGAGAGAACTACAACAAGACATACTCTTGGGGTACAGAGTGTGAAAGATTTACAGAGATGATTGGGGTTCAAAGGAAAGAGACGTGTGATGCTGATCATGTGAATGGTATGTGAATTATCCCAGCCTGACCAATCAATGAAAAAGCCAGATCCTTAATTATTATAATAACAAATCATCAAATTATGAAAGTTACCTGTCAGAAGTTTTGAGTTTTGCAATAATTAAGTCATTTAATTTTATTTTAGAGTAATCCATATCCCAAATTTTTTAAAAAGCAGTTTTTTTTTTACCCTGGAGTTATCACACATGTACCTGTAGCAACCTGCAAGTTTTGCTACAGCTTTTGAGTGCAGCATCAACACATTCCTGTGCCTCTTTCATGAGGTTTCACATGCTTTCGTTAAACTTCGAAATGTGCTTGACATTCCTAAGGAAGAAATGTTGCTGGCATAAAATTGAAGAACAGTTCCCCAGTAAAGCTCTTAGTTTAAGTGTCAGGCCATAGTCAAGTAAACTGTTAATGACTTGCCAGTTACCTGTTGGTGACTTGTTGGCAAGCTGTTGGTGGGCTATTTCATGTTGCTGTTAAAACTGTTGCCTATAGACATATTCGGCTAACGCAATGTTGTACCCAATTCAAATCCTTTGGGCATAAAATGTTTTATTTTAAGTATTTCCATATCATTTAAATGTGAATGCCACATTATAATGCAAATGCAATAAACAAAGAATCTTAACCCTGGGGGATCTGAATTGGGTAAAACACTGGGTTAGCCAAATAGGTCTATTGCCACATCTCTGTAATATATGGTTGGTATAATGAAGAAATGGACAGGTTTTGTTGGTAGGAATGGGGTGGGTTAAGCCTTGAATTAATCGTAATTCATCTGGAGAGTCTTGTTGGTTGTGATGGGTGGGTAATTCCTGTTTTGTTTTTGTTTGTTTTTTTATTCTATTTTGGCTGAGGGTTCATGTAACTTGTTGATTGTGTGGTTCGAGAGAATATCCATACCCCACCCAGGGAAGATCAATGGAAATTCTGAGGGGGAGACCCGAGGGGGGGGGGGGGGTGGGGTACTCCAGATTTTAAGTGACAGGGATGTTCAAATTGGGGCAAAAATCAAAACCCCAAAAAATGCTTAGGTCTTCCAACAAAACCCAGAAAAATCCCTGGACCAAAAATTAACCCCCCAAAAATCCCATGCTGAATTTCTGAGCCTTAAAAATTTTCAGAAAGCCTTAAATGATATAACACAGAAATTAAAACATTAGAAATTGAATGTTTGTGTTTGTTTATTCATCATTCCACCTGAAGTTATCTTTTCGGCATCTCGAGACTCAACAATCAACTCACTTGAGACACCCAAGAACATCTTCTGTTGACAATAAAATTATGCAGAATGACAACGTGGCTGGGATACGCAGGCACTTCTACAAATCTTTAGATTGTTTAATGAAAACCCCTAAAAATTCCTTCTTAAATCAAGCCACCCAAAAAATACATGACAAATTTTCCTACCCAAAAAAATCCCGCAATCGAAAATTTCAAACCCAAAAAAATCCTTCAATCATCTCCGTCACTTGAAGACAAACCACTACTTTTGTTGCTGATTGTGTGATGAAAAGTTTCCTCTTTCCATTACAATAGGTTCAGGTGCCAAGGGTGCTGGCAAAACTGCCCCAGGCAGAAAAAAAGAAGCAACCAGAAACCAAGGTACCAGTGCTGGTAATTACTAAAGTATAGAGTTTATATGGATCTTAAAGAGTGTTTAGTTTGTGTAGTATGATTGACCTGGAAGGACTCCCTGAGCTGATTAAGTAATTTCTTAAATCAGTGAAGTCAGTCGGTGCTTTTGTGGACTGGTGTGTTACTGAGATATTGTCTCAGTTTGTTCAGTCTACTGATCGTCAACTCTGTTGTCTTTTGTTTTCCAAATTTGATCTATTTAACGTCTTTGTTGTGCGATATGGCAAATCACAGGAAACCCGTAAATTTTGTTTCCTTCAAATCTTAATGTTTCGCTTGACTTCATCTTGGGAAACATTGAGAATCTTGGGAAACAAAATTAACTGTTTTCTTGAGTAAATCTTGTCTCAAGGTCTACTAATGTTGAGACATTGAAGCTTTTGACTGTTTCTCACAGTTTTCATTAGCAAATCATTTGCAGGTGAGGAGACCTTAGACTGTCAGCGTGTTAACGTTTTGTTTGTTTGCACCTGTTTGATTTTGTTTTTTGTCTGTTGGTAAAATTAAGCTTACCAGTAAGTAGGGTCACGCCAATATTGTTTATGCACACCTTAACTGGGCACATAATTTATGTCACAATGCCATGCTACGTCATGCATGAACACTGATGCACATAATTAGAAATCTAACCACATATTGGGCTGGTAGCTGTTGTGTCAAACTAGGGTGGTCTTTCAGAAATCATACGGTGACCACCATTTGCGGCATTTCTGATTTAAAGTAACACTAACCTACCTACAGCAAAAGTTAATGAAAAACTCAATGTTAGAAGATTTTGGAGCAAATGTTGGTAACACAGCAAGCAACAAGTAAATGGATGAAGGGGGCATCAAAAAATATTATTGAAGCTATTTTGAATGGATTTGAGCATTGGGAAACATTTTGAATTGCTTACATTTCTGTGGCCAGGGGCCAGTTTCACAAAGCCTGCCTCTGTTAAGATGTATCCCATGTATTGTTTCTGAGCAATAGTCTATTGTTATAATGACAAAAGAATATTGTTAAGAACCAATACATATATCTTATTCGATGGTTTTACATATAATACGCGCGGATATTTTGCGAGTTGCGTAGTATTTTTCCGAGCCCCGAAGGGGCGAGGAAAAATATGAGCAATGATCAAAATGTCCGCGAGTATTATATGTAAAACCATCGAATAAGAGATTTATTATTCCACTACAAAAAGATTTTGTTATTTTGGCTTCTCTGTTTTGGTAACAGTTTTGAAATACACCCGGCATTAACTGTCCAACGGTATATGGCGCGTACGAATGGCGTAAACAACACAGAAAGTCAGTTAAATGTCTTTAATTTGATTGGATGAAATGAAAAGATAAATGAGAAGTGATTGGCATGCTAAAAACTTGTTTTTGAACTTGCATCGTTTCAAAAACTATTCTTCATTCAGTCTGGCCATTGTTGCTCCTTTTTTCTGCCTTTTCCGTCCGTATTCGCTCTGTTGTAAACCGGTCAAACCGGGACACTACAGTGTATTACGGTCTCATATTTTGCGCGTTCTCTTGACCTTATTTGGTGAAATGACATAATAGTGGAATAATAAATAGGATTAATCTTAACTTGAATCTGGCCCCTGGAAAGGAAGATACTATATAAACCTGATTTGCAGCATATTCATGTTCATGTATTTCAACAGCTCATAAAAGGGTAGAGCACATTGCCAACAAGGAGAACATCAACAGGCAGTCAGAGGAGGGAAGCTCAACCCAAAGAGTCTCCCATGGGAAAAGGAAGCGACCTGGAAATAAGGTTGGTGAATATGAAGACAACAAATTCCCAGCAAAGCTACAAGCAACTCTCTGGCAGTTTCTTGGTCAGATGTTTGGCAAGAGCACTCTCATTGAAAGTCGTGGTTTGAAGTGGGACGACATATTCTTGGACAAAGACTCTAAAACAGGCAAGGAAAGGCTTGGTTTCAAAGGTGTCCATTCAAGCTTAGAAGAGCCAGCCAGTGAAACATTGCACTTTGCAGCAGTGAAATGCTACAAAATGTTCCAGCGCCACAGGCCAACTGAGATGAATCAGCCGCAACGCCCATTTTATCTGGCCATAAAGAGTAAAATAAAGGATGGAGACCCTATTTGGTACATGAAGAAAGCTCAAGCAGCCAATAAAATCGGCAAACTTCCAAAATCAAAGGGAAGGAGCAAGCGCCAAAGGCTTTCCTTGTAGCACCACTTCTTGGTACAGTGTGGACAAGAAATGAGGATTTTCTATTGTTGAATCATTTAAATTAGATTTTACTGACAGATCAGTAAAATTTTGTTAATGGAATATAACTTGTGTGTGCTACTCATTCTCAGCGAGCCATTTGTAGCAGGTTGTTTTCAATGGAGCTACTGTGTAGTGCATATCGTTCTTACGTTACATTCCTCGTTACATTTTTTTTTTACATTTATTTATTTATACTCTCCACTCTTACTGTAACATAGGCGCAAAATACAAAGTTGGATGTATTAAAACGTGGAATAAACCACAGCTCAAAAATACAATTTAAATAGGTAGAGGAGAGTAGAGGGGCACCTCTAGTAAAAACTAATACTGTGCCCCTTTAAAGGAAGTAAATTTATAAGAAAAGTAACTATTAAGTAGAATAGAAAAAATAAGAAAGATATACCAAAAGGAAAACAAAAGAAACAAAGAGAAACAAAAATAATTGAAGTAATAAGTAATAAAGAGCAAGGAATGTAATCGTCAATATTGAGGAAGGTAATATTTATAGAGTGCTTATAGCAGGTTTGTCTTTAACTGTCTGAGGAATGTTGATCCAAAAACATTTTCCTATTACAGTTGGACATAAATCTCCTTAGATTTGTTCTAAAAGAAGTTACAAAAAGTTGATTGTAGGAATAACATTTTAAAACCGTCCTGTCAGGTCCTCTTGTCAAAGATCGATTCGATCTATGAACTCGAAGATAGAATTGCCATATCAAATAATAAATTAAGCGTCCATTAGGGTGGCCGAGCACAGTTTTCCAGTATACAGCTGTGACTAAACATTGTTTGAAAATGATGAACTTCTGAGTACCCAAAATTAGCATGGTGCAAGATCTAGATTAACTAAGAAGGAATAAATTTTGATACTTCTTGTTGAGCAAAATGTCGTTGCCATGCCAATGCAGCAAGCTATTAACTGTCCAGAAATAATGGTTTTCCTTAACTTTTAAAAAATGCAGTCGTTAGATTTTTTCCATTTTTTTGTATCCAGAAAAAGTCACAAAATACTGACATACTGACGCTGTTTTCATGTAATTTTAACAGAGAGATGTCCTGTAAATGTTGGTTTTGCACTTTAATGTTTTTCGAAGATACCCTGTTAGATTTTGGTTTTTGTTTGTAGGCGAGTTACACTTTTAGAGAACTACTGTTTTGTCAAATTTCACGAAATTCTAACGAGCGGTTCCTTAGAAAACAGTTCATTTCCATTAAAACAACCAGTCACATTTTTTTGGTCAAATGCACATGCATGGCTTTTAATTAGGTTTTCCCAGCAAAGATGAAAGGCGTGCAAAAACATTAGCTCTTTGTGAACTCACTGTCTTTGTTCTGTGATAAATGAAGGATCCTCAAACGAGAAACTGAGTTATTTTAAGAGCAAAACTCAACTTTAATTTGTGATCCATTTGGTATAAAATCGAGGGATCAATAGTATTTGCTTAACACAACCCTAGCGCACTTACTAGCATCACTAACAGAATCTGTAAAGCGCGTGCAAACTGTGTTCGGTCACCTTAAGTGAAGTGGGGCAAATATCTTGACAATCATTACTTTTTTTTTATTTACAAAGTGTGCATATACAGTGTAGTGTGTTTGTGTGTTAGTGTATGCTTTTATTTTATTTTTTGTAATGTGTGTGTTGATTACGTGATTAACTATCAATGTATTAACAATGAAAAAAAAAATCCAATAAGATACAAAAAAAAAAAAAAAAATCTGTAGCCTGTGCTACAGACAGAACTAACCACCAATATCTTCCATCTGCAGTACAGGCAAACAATTTCATTATGAATAGAATTTCTTGGTCCAGTAATGAGGTTTGAAAAATGTGCCATAATTTAAAGTGCTAATAAAATAAGTGAGGGGAATTAAAGGAGACAATTATTAATACACAATGAAAATTAACACAGTTACATTATTTTAGAGCCATTTTACATGTAATCATAAATGTCGGAAATCCAACAAGAGAAGAACACAATAATATTATTATTTCAAGTGGGTACAATCTATCAATAACATTTACACAGCTATGCTTCATCGCTACAGCAGTATAACAAAGGCAAATGTTTATGATATTTTCCCCCATCCTTTGGCACTAACAAGCCTGAAATTACAGCTAATTATTACTAACAAAGATTCACAGCTACCCTTGATACCTTTGGTCTAATGTCCCATTAGCAAGAGGCTTTAAAACCTGACAACACGAATCAATAAGTTAACATACTGTGCCTTATTTTAATAACATGTAAAATCAAAATTCAGTCAATGGTTACCTTAAGTTTTTACCTGCCATCAATTATTGCAGTCAATGTTTTGGAAAACCATTGGGATCAAAAGATGGTTCATATGCTGTGTTGGTGCTTTTCAATCCGCTTTGTTGGTTAATGTATTTTTCTGGATATGATCTTTTCACCAGCCGACAAAGCTCCTGCAGTTTTCACCTGCAGACATGGTACTGAGACTGCCACTCAGCCATTGGGCTCTATATGTCTTCTGCTACAGCAAATGCTGCTCCCAAACTGACTGTACAGTGGCTCAATTCAATATCCCTCAAGACCAACAGAAACCTATATTTAGCTGAATGATTGATGGCAGTTGCAAACATGTTGAGGTATAGGGTTTGTAGGTTTTTGGAAAGGTGCAGTAAATGGTTTTCACTGTAAAAATAAAAATAAAAAAAATGGAAACTTCATATAAGAGAAAATTTTTGTAGTAGTCAATATATCTTTAAATGTGTCGCTCCTAAACATTCTGTAAGTTAGAAATGGGTGGATTGGTTACTGGTACTAGTTAAGACTTCTGAGCTTGTCAAGTGCTCCATTTACCTTCACATTTTGTCCCATCCCCCCCCCCCCCCCCCACTGAAGTTAGTCTCCTTTGTGGTTTGCAGCGGTCATTTGGGCTCCTCACGCAACACGCTCCCTCCCCCTCAAGGGAGTGCATTGGGTGACAAGCCCAAACGACAGCTGGAAAGGAGACCAAACAACCCCACTGCTGGCTTAATTATTAAAAAGTAGGTACTTACTGCAATTGAATTAGTGACGATGAGGGCTTTTCCAACCAAAGTGTGAGCTTCAACTAAATTCTAATCGAGCCACATTTTATTTGCAACAGGCTGTGGTTGAAACATTTAATTCAAACAATGCAAGCAATGTTAGAGACGCAATTGAAAACATTATTGGGCAGGGGTATTGCGCAGAATGTCAAACACCAAGCGTTGCATTTTATGCCGGCGTGATCTACAACAGTTTAGTGTTGGCATTTATTTAGCAACAATCAATGTTATTTAGGTCAAGTCACTTCTGTATACTTTTTTCCAAAAAGTATCCCTTTATAACATTATTTTTAAAGTAGATCATCAATATGTGGTGACCTTAATCAAATTGATTTTGAAACATCTAAACACACCTGACAGGTATACTTGCTTTTAAAAATTACTTATATACAAACGAAATTACATTGCTAACTTTTTTGGTTCCAAGAATATTCACTTTCTCTAGATTTGCTTGTTCAGCTGAAACAAAAAAATATATATGCGAAAACCTCAGTTTATCACAAACATAACATTGCATGCCAATACCTTTTGCCCACTTTAGTGGGTCCCATTGATATTTTATGAATTTTCATAACTATACAATAATTGTAAAAAATTATTAAAGGAGATCAATTCTTGCTCAGATACATTTTAATTCAGCTGAAAACCCCACATGGAAACGTTATGTCTCTTATTATATATATTACAATAAATTATTAAGGCCTTAATTAATGTACATGTACTCTTCAAACTAAATAATTCTTTTTCATATTTTCTGAAACAAAATCAAGGATACTGGAATAACCAAGATCTCAACACTTACTAGAATCTGCCAATGAATCTGTAAATTGAAAATGTCCCCAACTTGTTAATTTCAAACCCCCAATAGGGCCTTTACACCCCTTGCCACTTATAATGTACTTAAATACTTTCAAGGTTATATAATTTTCTCTCCAATTTTTGTACTTTCTTGGCAGAGTCAATCAGGTTATGCTTCAAGAGACAATTACCTCCAGGAAGAGAAATGTTAATTACTTTCTAGCAATCTTTCTGAGATTATCTAACAGCTCAGACAAACTTTGTCACGGTATTTTTAGTTATAAATGCTACCCTGTATTATTGCCATTAACTAACTCTCTGCCAGACATAATTCCAGATATGATGCACTGTGGAAAACTGCATCAACATGACCATCAAAAGCCTTTTCCAAATCCTCTTTTATAGTAATGTCACCCTAGAAGAAAACGAACTCGAGCAAAAAAGAAAATAAATAAAGCATATCTATCAAGGATCTAACACCTTTTCTGTTTTTTTTTTTTTTTGGTGTGTTTGTGGCCACTTATACTTTCTAAAATTTCCTTGAAATATTTTG
This sequence comes from Pavona decussata, assembly GCF_977016875.1. Lineage (NCBI taxonomy): Eukaryota > Metazoa > Cnidaria > Anthozoa > Scleractinia > Agariciidae > Pavona > Pavona decussata. Next base: position 586,571 of record NW_028145639.1, read on the forward strand.
GCTTGCAAGTATTATAATGATTTCATCACTTGAGAGGTATTTAACAAACCAGTCAACAATACCCACCACTTGAGGACGTCTTTGTAAGGCAGTGCACTGGTGAAGACCACAAAGGGATAGGAGATTAACAGGAAGTGTAACAAGTTTCCAGATTACCGCAAAGTTCACTGTTTGCTGTGCATGTTCTCAAAGTTAAATGTTGTGACAGTGCATGGCATAATTTGTGATGTTCCTGGGTAGTCCTTAAGCTTGGAGGTCTGAGAACTTTTCAGGCCAAAGACTATTTTACGACATAACAAAACAAAAAAACTTCAGTCCTGGCCAATTCTGAGGACAACATTAAGTTTCCTCTTAATTCCGCGGAAAACATAATGGTCACATTTTCACCAATATTACCACCAGTACACTGAAAATGGACCTAAAAAATGCTTATTGGTACTGTCTTTAAAGAAACAGGCCCCTCAAGGGGCCACTAATTAAGAGTGTACAGTCAAATCTCTTTAGGGCATGCAGACACCTCTCAGAATCTCTGACATTTAAATAGCTCAGGGTGTCTGCCTAATTAAGTGGAGTCCATCTTATGCACCAGTTAATAGCTGGCTCCTTTCAATATATCAAAATTCAACTTGACAGTGTCAGGCTAAGAGGACACAAAGGAAACTGAATAATCTTTAAATTACGAGGAAATTATGCCAACGTCACAAAAAGTGGTTTACAGAAGGATCCTCCAGAAAATTACCAAGAACAAATAAAAACCTAATCATAGAAACAAGAAATCAAAAAATATATACACAAAAGTTAAAAGTAGAACTAAAAGGATCATAAAATGACTTTTGACAGTCCACGTTTAAAAGCAGTCAGTGACTCTTCTTCCATTTATTCATTTTTGTTGTTTGTATCCGCTGGATCTCCATATCAAGTAGAACTTTAAAATTTTGAAAGGAGCCTATTCGAACCTTCAACATCCCACCCGCACCCGCACCCCCTCCCGGCTATCTGGGATTTGATCAGTATGCATCATGCCCTGGGATGGGGAATTTTGATCAATGGAGAATTTCAACCAGATTTTTCTTTGGTCTGGCTGAATTAGCATGTTGGTTTTTCTTGTCTTAGGGAGTTAGGAGTTTATGAAGGAGAGGATTTCACCTTTGTGAACAAATGGTTCACTCAAGGTGACATTAATATATCACTGTTTGTTATACAAGCTGAAAATTTGTTCTCAAGGAGAGCATTTGAATGGCTTTTTGGCTCCCAGGAGATAGGAATTTGAAAAGACAATCTTCAAAAGTTCATATGCCCTGGGGAGTGGGGTGGAGGGGGGGGGGGGGGGGTCGATGTTTAAGTTTGAATTGATTGAAGCATTATTATCATAAGGGCGTGAGTGAGACGGGAAGTACAGCTGGGCCCAGTCGTTCAAAGACCAATTAAGCTAATCATCCTGGGTTAGAGCGGTTTTCAATTGAGTGTCGAAAGTCATTTCACCTTTGCTTTGGTTTTGCATTACTACGCTCTGTGATTGGTTAACAAAACTCGTGCCACTTTCTCAACCAATGGGAATCCAAACCAAAACCAATCGTGTTTACGCGCTTGGCACTGGTTACATGTATTTGCTTCAAATTCTGATTGGCTTGTTGTGTTGTTTCGATCTGTTGCGACTAGCCAGAGTACAGTCGAACCTGTATTAAGCGCTCACCCTCGGGGAATGGCTAAGTGACCGCTTAATACAGGTTGAACGCTTTTAAGCGTTCAACCTGTATTAAAATACAGGTTGCACAGAATACATCACTTACTTGGTTAAGAAAGTTCGGCGGTAAAATGGTATGACAAAGGAGGGCATGGTTTTGAAACAGACTAGTAAAACATTAATGCCACGATTGTGCAGCTCATTAGAAGCTCAATTGCCTGGCATGCTATTTGTTACCATATTTAAGTGGTTTCCTTTTACAAGGTGACCATTTAAAACAGGTCAAGACAATAGAAACAGCTCGCTGGGATTTAGTATAGGGTAACCGCGACCGCTTAATAGAGGTGACCGTTTAAATATACAGGTCAGGATTACAGTAAATAAGGGAAGTAATTTTCGGGACTTTGACAACTGACCGCTTAATAAAGGGTGACCGCTTAAAACGGTGCCGCTTAATACAGGCAGGTTCGACCGTAATTACCTTGATTTTGGTTTAACAACACTCAATTGGAAACCGCTCTAAGGTAAACTTGGATTTTAATTTAATTACCAGACAATAACGGTTTTTCGAAAAGGTTTTGCCCTTCAGTTTTGACTTAGACTTTTCTTTGCCATTAGCTTAAATTACCTTTGTAAGACATTTTTAATGAGGGAAATGAAAACCTTGGTTAACTTTTACTCGCGGCTTAAATAGGCCATTTTCATGGTGGCGTCATTTGACTACAACTACCAGAATTCATTTCGTTTTCCTTTTCAAATTCAAATTTTGTAATCCCAGTGGAGAGCAAAGAACAATAGCTCTAATTAGCATGAGAAAACAAAAAACTGAAGGATTCTGATAGTTGTAGTCAAATGACGCCATAGTGAAAATTAAGCTTTCGAACAACCAGTGCAGGATCCCGGAGAGGAATACGAACCTGCACACATTTCATTTCAACGCTGACATTAAAAGGCCAAGCAATATCAAACAGAACCACATCTGCTCCTGGGTTTCGACAAAACGCTGACCCCCGGGTCAGCTGACCCCCTACTGACCCCAACTGACCCCCTAACTGACCCCCTCAAAAATCACAGCGAAAAACAAAAACTGTGAAATTAAAAAATGTGAAATTAAAGTTATAAAGTTAACCTGCAAGATGAAACAGCGCAAATGACGAGTGAGTTACCACTCAATTTAACGTTTGACTGTTGACTGTTGTCACGAAACAACATCTGGAAACAATTCCCACGGTAAAATACAGCAGAAATAGATTCCAGGTCCCGCTCTGGTTCGCTATTCCCGCGCTGACGGATTCCCTCACTGGCGATGTCGGGTGAGTAGTTTATTTTGATTTATTCATTTAGTTTTCAAATTTTCTCCGTTAAGTTTTTACAGTCCTCATTTTCCTACTTTTTTAGGGAACTAAGTCGTCTCACTGCTGCGAATGGAAATCGAGAGAGAGCCCTGAGCATGCAAGGCTGCTGTTAATGCACTAGTCAATTGAAACCCCCACCCCCCCGGACCCGGGACAGGTAGGGGGATTTGACAAAGGCCCTGATCAAATCATACCAAAACCCCCAGCCCCTGGGGAAAATCTTGAGATCAAATTCCCCTCCCCCTGAGAACAAATTGGCAAGGGATTAAAAAAAAAACCAAAACAAACAAAACAAAACAAAAAGAAACCGTTCACACTGAATTAATCAGGGGCAAAATATACTTTAATAAGGCAATAGTTTTCTTTTAAAACATCTTTACAAAAATTTGTTGTGGATTATTAAATTTTGCAAGCATTTTACAACAGAGCATTTCTGAAGAGTTGTAGCTTTGAAAATGTTAAACAGCACATTCAGTGTAAAGCCGCTTTCGACTTGGTGCATCCACAAGTCCCATACATTCGAAATGGAACCACTCTATAGGGCAGCCAGGATTATCACAAGCAATCATATTGGGTACAAGAGTAACATGCCTGCACGGCTTCCTTAAGCGCTATTTGAGCCTTTTTTATAATTTGGCTCTCATGGGTATATCTTTGACTGACCACCCTCTCAGTGTAACATATGAGGGGAAGGTCTTTGTAGATTTCTTTAAGCAATGGTTGTTTCTCTATTAAATGCCAGGCTTTCATGAGGTTTGTTTTAAGTTTGGCACTGCTGGGTTAAGTGTTGTGTAACGAAAGGCAAGATTCATTTGTTCTCCTTTGGTTTTTGAAGGAGTGCTAGTTTCCTGTTTTCAAGTTGCACTTCTGAGAGGGTCCTTTGAACAAGGTTCTCGGGATAACCTCTTTCCTGTAGGCGTGATTAAGGATTTTGAATTTACTCTTCAAATATGTTTTTTGAAGATTTTGTTCTGAGAAGTCTCAGTGCGTCGCCTTTGATGAAGCCTTTTTTGACCCCTGGTGGGTGGCACGAAGAGAAGTGCGTATATTGAAATGTTTCAGTAGGTTTGAAGTGCATACGTACATCAAGAACTGGATAATTTGCTCCTGAATCTTTCACCTATATACATGTTTGTATCCAGAAATGTTTCTGTTTCTGAAATTTCAGCCGTAAATTTAATTGTGGGGTGGTGTTTGTTAGCTTGCTCAATGAACTGCATTGTCTCCTCTCCTTAAAGTCCAGAGGGAAAATATGTCGTCTATATATCGTTTCCAAATGGGCGGTTTTAAAATCTCAGTTTCAACCTTAGCTATGAGATTTTGGCAAAGGCGACTGCCATTTTTGTACCTGTGGCTGCACCATGGGTTTGTTAGGCAGAGTTTTCCATAGAGCTGGAATGAATTTTCTTCTTCCGTTTGAATCGTTTTTAAACCAAATTTTGCGAAGCATTTGCCAATAATCAGCCAATATGGATGGCGCGAAAATGACAACGTGCAACGTGCAACTTCGATACCAGTCAACCACAGTCAAATCTCCCTGATTCCCCCGAGGTGGAGACATATAAAGAAGCAAAACACATCATATCTACCACCCCCAGGGGACAGATCTCTGATCAAAAGTGCTTATATGCCCCTATTATTCCCCTATCTGCCCCGGGTCGGGGGGGGTGGGGGTTTCAATTGACTAGTGCATAACCGTTTCTTGTTTTGCATTTTCCTGTTATTTTACAGTTAACCCAGGTCACGCGTGAACCATATTTTTGAAATTTGAACGGAGTCTTGAAATTTACATGTCAGTTTTGAAAATCGCCAACGAGATTTCAGAGTTCCCGTATAAATTTCCTTAGCTAATGGACGATATAAAGCTATGAATTTTTCTTTACATGGCAAAATTGAATATTTCAAGAATAACACTTGTTTCCAAGGTGTTTTTAATCTTTTTTTTTTCCTGTTAATGCGTCTTTTTAGGAACGATTTCCAGAGAAATGTCCAACATTCCATTCACACGTCGGACATTACAAAGAGAAATTCGAATGTTCATTTCATTCCTTGGAAATACTGTTCACGCGTGACCTGGATTGACTGTAATAGCGTTTACAATAATAATAATAATAATAATAATAATAATAATAATAATAATAATAATAGTAATAATAATAATAATAATAATAATAATAATAATAATCGAATATTTATCCAAGATAACCCTTCAGTATAGAATACTGTTATGTATCAGTCAATTCCAAGCGCGATCATCCCCCCCCCGGGCAACCCCCGGGCATTTGACCCCTGTTCGGCTCCACATAGTGGGGCATTTGACGCGAATAGAAACCCGACCCATCGGGCATTTGACCCGTCGAAAAAATGCTGGTCAGCGGTCGCATAAATTGTCGGAATGCTTTATTCACAGCCAGAATTTACTCGTATATTTTGCGTCAAACAGTTTTTAATGTAGTAAGCCATTTAATACTACCATAGAGAAGCGTTCCAACAAATATATCTGAGATTGTTTTTGGCATGGCGGGGTTACATATTGCTCTTCGCTTCTCATTTTCAGTGGTATGTCCAAGTTCCCTCAAGCTTCGTTCTCCCTTTGCTCGGCGTTCGAAGCTCGACTTGTTGGCATGTCAAGGTTTCATAACATATTGTTTTTTATCATTGTTCTTGTTATCACACGTATTAGCAAACTTCATGTACATTAAATATAAAAGAAAAGCGAGTATCGGTACATATATCGTTGAACTCTCTGTTAGTTGAGTTTCATATGTGATGTTATGCATTATCTTTAATAATAAATTGTTTTAAATTTATTAATGTATGAATTTCGTTGATTTTTATATAAACAGAGCTAGCGAATACAAAAAAAAAAAAAAAAAAAAAAAACCAACACGATGACTTTTCAGCCCCAACCAGTGGGGCATTTGACCTAGAAATCGGCCCATATAGAGGGGAATTTGATCAGGCATTTTTAAAAAAGTCAAATGCCCAGGGGTTTGCCCGGGGGGGGGATGATCGCTTTTGGAATTGACCCAGACATTATTAACGGGGTCCTGATGACTAAGAATTAAAAACTTACAAATAAGAATAATTAACACTCACATACACTCGATTGCAAAAACGTTGACACCTAAAAAGCATAAACCATGAACGATGAGACCCAACGGATTTGCTGGTATACTGTTAAAAAATTGGCCCTTATTGGCGAACTTGACACTTTACAGTGTAAAGAAAGCTTGGACAGTTTCCATCATTCAGAATAGAATATTAAATAAATTTAGTACACTTATACCCATGCATAAAGCCATTGGGTCTCATCGTTCACGGTTTATCCTTTTCAGGTGTCAACGTTTTTGCAATCGCGTGTATACACATTTGTGGTCAAATGACGCATAAACTAAAAGTATTCGGAAATGGCTTATAACAAAAACGACGGATTGTTTGACCTTGTTGTACTTTTGTCCGACTGCCACAGTTCGCCTGGCTTCCTTGTAATGCAATTAAGAAACGAAAACAATAGTCGCTCCTGTCAGAGAACTGACTTTCGAACATGTTTCGATCATCGGCTTTTGAAGCTTACTGAATTACCTAGTGGAACTGGGATTTTTTTTCGAACAGACGCTCGATTCTTTGTTTGATAAATTCAAAAATCTGTCTAGCGGCGATTTTGGCAACTTGAATGGTTGTCAACTTCATGATGATAAAGCTCTTTCAAACTATTTTGGTCACAACGAGAACTGGGTGCATCGGAACGTTGGTTTATGGTGAGAAACAGGTGTATCCGTTCCTCATGATTTGCGTTGCATTCCGTCATCTTGGAAATTTCAGGTTGGTTTAAACTTTAATTTAACATTGTTTGTTTTTCCCTGTGATTTTTTGAGGGGGTCAGTTAGGGGGTCAGTTGGGGGTCAGTAGGGGGTCAGCTGACCCGGGGGTCAGCGTTTTGTCGAAACCCTCTGCTCCTTGCTTCTTCAACTCATTTCCAAGCTTGTGGCCAAAGTAGCCTCCACCTCCAGTAATGCTCGAGCAAAGGCTACTTCATGTAAGTGTCCCTAAATGCATTCTCGTCGTATTTAAAAAATCTCGTACCCAGAGTCTTCGTTCCTCTTGACCGGCTTAGAGTGACAGGAGCTCTGGGGGCGAGGAAGTGAAAGCAAGCTAAAGTAAAACTGTAAAGTAAATTTCAGGGTAAATTTTGAGAGTTTACAAGAGATCTGTGTGTTTCTGCCCCTTCAAAAAACAAGGAATGTCGGCTGGTGAATCAGGTAGGAGTGAGGTTTTGGTTTTTAAGAGGAATCTCGCGCTTTGTCAGTCGATCAACTTCCAGCCGAGCGAAAATGAAAGCTAATGTATAATGAAGCTTGCTATAAACTTATATTTATACAAATTTAATAGCTTATTTGAAGTTTCTGAATTCGAGAAAAGGGAAGTAAACACACACGCACCAAAAAGATCAGTCGAAATGTACGGAAAAATTTACGCACAGCCCCATACATTAATCATTAATTATGCAAGCTGATTTTTTTAATTAAGTTAGGTCTTCATTGTTTTTAAAGACAAAAACCTATTCCCATGTGTTTTGCGTCGGTGGCGGAGAAAAACGAATACGCTCTGACAAAGGGCTAATGTTTTAAACGCCAGCTTTTGTGTCCCTGTTCAGTGACCAATTTACCAATTTACCTTTTCAATTTCAGTTGACAAAATCACACATTTGATGAAAGATACCTTCCCATTTTAGCAAGGGTGAAGGGGGTGGGGTGGGGTGGGGAGTCAGTGAGAAGAAACTTGAGTTTAGGACTACCCATTGTTAATGACGACAGATTACTTGATTCAAAAGTTACTCGACATTATGCCAGTTGGCAATTCCTGGCCTGTTGATACATCAAAACGCATTTCTTAGATATTATTTTTAATTGAGTTGTTGTACCCTCCCTGTTTGAATTACCTGTTTTTGTAATAAATACTCAGGGTAACAGAAACAGATAATATCAGCATGATTTTCTACCGTGCTGGTATCTCTCATCAGACTAGCCTGCGAACGCAGACGTATTTCCGGCCGTCGCTTCACGGCGGAGTGAAGCGACGGCCAGAAATACGTCTGCGTTCGCAGGCTATCATCAGACGAGACACTTTTTGTTTCGCTCTACCCGGTTGTATCATCGGCTGCCGGTGAAATTTAAAACAAATGTTTCAAAACTCTGTAGAATTTAGCAATACACGCTTTTTATATATAAAAAAGACGACTCGACTGTAATTTTTGCACTGAGGGTGATCTTTCTTTTATAAGGGTTTTGGGAGAGAAAGAGCGTCTAGTCGTGTTTAGAGGTCTAAAAAGAAAACCAAAAAGTTGTAGACTACATACTGTCTGCCTCACCAAGAGAACAAAATAATGGAACTCTTGACATCAGAACACGCCTTCTTCGTAAAAGGCGAGAATTCAAAGCAACACAATTTTAATTGTGTTGCTTAATACGAAAGATTAGAAGCAACACATTTCAATGAAAAACTTTGAAATTTTAAAAGTGCCAAAAGAAACAAAAAAAAAATGAAAACTTGAATGCAACTTAAATTTGTTACGGTCATGTAAAGTGGTTTTGCAAAGATCGGTGCAACTTTTCAACTTAAACTGGTTGGATGCTTTAGCTGAAAAGTTAAGATACGGAAAGTTACCAGCCAGGTTGTCTCTAAACCTAGATCCAAATTTCCGGCTTTGACGATTAGACTGACAATTGAGGCCTTCTGAACAGATATCCACCCAAATAAACCATTGGATGCCACTGGGAGATCATGACTTATCAGACGTCATTATCAAGTCTCAAGTTTATCGGGGCCACTCTGGAATGAGAATATCTAAGCAAAATACTTAACACATTGTGTTCTCATGTCGTTTTGTGGCCTTCTAAATTAAGGCATATTTGTGTTCAACTGAGTATAAGGTATTCCGCTCTCTCCCCCTCCCTCCCTGCTACGAAAAGTCTGATACTTAGGGTGTACCTGTGTAAGCCAACGTGTAAAAGCAAGATATAATGTACTAATTGCGTTATGTAAGGATATAACATACCGTTCTATATGACATACTACTATATAACCAAAAAGATATAACCTACTATCCTCACCGGTGAACCATATTTTCACATAGTACATTATATCTTGCTTTTACACATTGACTTACTTTGTTCCTTTGATATAACAGGTCATTATAGTGATCCTATGTGAAATTATGGCTGATTCACTTGGTATGAATATTCCCTGCTGTCTTTGTTTCACGTTATATATTAATAGAATATTCAGGTCACTGTAAGTCGATCCTAAGTAAGATCAGACTCTCCGTGTTGAGTAGACATTGTGTACTGGTAATTTCAGAAAATATAGAATTGTGTCACTATCATTCATCCACTGAGGCAGAAAATGAATTACACTTCCTTTCTCCTGGCAATTTACGGATTTGTCTCACCGGCAAAGTGAACACTCAGTAGTCAGTTAAAAATGAAACTTTTTGGAAATATTTCTGGGGATAGCAGAGATCGTTTTAGTTGCAAGAAATTAGGTTAGCAGTTCATTTTTGAAGCTTCCCAGAAAAGGACGAAAATTCATGATTGTTATGAGCATGTTCATGAGAGGACCACGAAGAAGGTAATAATACTGTTGAAAATCAATCTAAATTACCTGCGATCCATGCAATTATTGTAACTGAAGTGCATTAAAGTAGTAACTGCGAAAGTGAAATTGTTGTTAACGACACCTGCCAAAAATAGGGCACCTTTCAAATTTTCATTCAAAACACTTTAACTGGGTTTTGTTTAGTTGTTTATCTTTTTCCTGTGTTATTTCATAACTATTTTGTCTCAATAGAATGCAGTATCCCGGCCATGGATCAGAAAGCTCCCACAGTTAATTCAAAAGACAGTGACCATACAAGTGCTCAGCCTGAGATCAGTTCTGCTAACAAGAGTGAACAATCAGTCGGAAACGATCAGTGGGCATTGCTGTACGCAGCCGTACAGAGTGGAGACGTTGACACCATTTCGGCAATACTGTCTTGTGGATTTTTCATTGATTCAAGGAACAGTAATGGTGCAACACCATTGATGAATGCAGCTGCTCATGGAAGATTAAATGCATTTAACCTTCTCCTAGAAAGAGGTGCAGATGCGACTTTGAAAGATAACGATGGATGGACTGTGCTGCACAGGGCTACGGAAGGTGAAAACGATGAAATTATTGAGAAGCTGCTGTCTCTTGGACTTGGTATTGATTCAAGAAAAAGTGATGGTGCAACACCATTGTTAGTTGCAGCTGCTAATGGGAGATTAAATGCATTTAGCCTTTTTCTAGAAAGAGGTGCAGATCTGACTTTAAAAAACAGCAGGGGATGGACAGTGCTGCACAGTGCTACACAAGGTGGAAATGAAGAAATCATTGAGAAGCTGCTATCTCTTGGACTTGATATTGATTCAAGGACAAGTGATGGTGCAACACCATTGATGAATGCAGCTGGTAATGGGAGACTAAATGCATTTAACCTTCTTCTAGAAAGAGGCGCAGATGCTACTTTGAAAGACAATTATGGGGTGACTGTGCTGCACAGGGCTGCTAAAGGTGGAAATGATGAAATCATAGAGAAGCTGCTGTCTCTTGGACTTGATATTGATTCAGAGGACAGTTATGGTGTAACACCATTGATGCTTGCAGTTGCTTATGGGAGATTAAATGCATTCAACCTTCTTCTAGAAAGAGGCGCAGATCCGACTTTGAAAGACAAGGATGAGTGCACTGTGCTGCACAGGGCTACCCATGGTGGAAATGATGAAATCATTGAGAAGCTGCTGTCTCTTGGACTTGATATTGGTTCAGAAGACAGTTATGGTGTAACACCATTGATGATTGCAGCTGCTCGTGGGAGATTAAATGCATTTAACCTTCTTCTAGAAAGAGGCGCAAATCCGACTTTGAAAGACAAGGGTGGGTTCACTGTGCTGCACAGGGCTACCCATGGTGGAAATGATGAAATCATTGAGAAGCTGCTTTCACTTGGACTTGATATTGGTTCAGAGGACAGTTATGGTGCAACACCATTGATGATTGCAGCTGCTTGTGGGGGATTAAATGCATTTAACCTTCTTCTAAAAAGAGGTGCAGATCCGACTCTGAGAGACAATACCGGGTGGACTTTGCTGCACAGTGCTATGCAAGGTGGAAATGATGAAATAATTGAGAAGCTGCTGTCTCTTGGACTTGATGTTGATTCAAGAAATAGTGATGGTGCAACACCATTGATGATTGCAGCTGAAACTGATAGATTAAATGCATTTAATCTTCTTCTAGAAAGAGGCGCAGATCCAACTTTGAAAGACAATGATAGGGGGACTGTGCTGCACAGAGCTGCGCAGGGTGGAAATGATGAAATCATTGAGAAGCTGCTGTCTCTTGGACTTGATATTGATTCAGGGAAAAGTGATGGTGCAACACCATTGATGAATGCAGCTGGTAATGGAAGGATAAATGCATTTAACCTTCTTCTTGAAAGAGGCGCAGATCCAACTTTGAAAAACTACAGGGGATGGACAGTGCTGCACAGTGCTGCGCAAGTAGGAAATGATGAAATCATTGAGAAGCTGCTGTCTCTTGGACTTGATATTGATTCAGAGGACAGTTATGGTGTAACACCATTGTTGTTTGCAGCTGGTAATGGGGAATTAAATGCATTTAACCTTCTTCTAGAAAGAGGCGCAGATCCGACTTTGAAAGACAGCAAAGGATGGACAATGCTGCACAGGGCTGTGGAAGGTGGAAATGATGAAATCATTGAGAAGCTGCTATCTCTTGGACTTGATATTGATTCAAGAAACAGTGATGGTGCAACACCATTGTTAGTTGCAGCTGCTAATGGGACATTAAATGCATTTAACCTTCTTCTAGAAAGAGGCGCAGATCCGACTTTAAAAAATAACAATAGATGGACTGTGCCACACATTGCTGCATATGGCAATAATGATAAAATCATTGAGAAGCTGCTATCTCTTGGACTTGATATTGATTCAAGGAAAAGTGATGGTGCAACACCATTGATGATTGCCGCTGCTAATGGAAGATTAAATGCATTTAACCTTCTTCTAGAAAGAGGTGCAGATCCGACTTTGAAAGACAACAATGGGTTGACTGTGCTGCACAATGCTGCGTATGGCAATATTGATGAAATCATTGAGAAGCTGCTATCTCTTGGACTTGATATTGATTCAAGGCCAGGTGGTGGTCCAACACCTTTGATGGTTGCAGCTGATACTGGGAGATTAAATGCATTAAACCTTCTTCTAGAAAGAGGCGCAGATCCGACTTTGAAAGACAACAATGGGTCGACATTGCTGCACTGGGCTGCGTATGGTAATAGTGATGAAATCATTGAGAAGCTGTTGTCTCTTGGAATTGACATAAATTCAAAGGACAACAATGGTAAAACACCGCTGATGGTGGCAACATCTTTCGGCAAACCTGAAGCTGTCAAATATCTCCTCAGTAAGGAAGCACGTTAGCGTCTTTCTTTTAGCACTCAGTAAGCGCAATACTCTGTAGGTTCGGAAATTATCAGGTTAGTATGTTGCGATAACTGGCAAGTGTAACGGAAATCTGATAACAAGGTCATATTTTCAAAAGCTTGTATATTATTGAAGATCGATCATTTGTTGCTGTTATCGAGACGATGGTGAAAGTTTTTAATCATTTTTTGGAATTTTAAGCTGATTGGATTGGAAAAATTCAAGCAAATGATAGCGATTGTTTACTTTACTACTAACACGCAAAAAATAGCCTTGGAGCCCTAAAGAAACGTTTTACTTGATGTCAAATACGCGTAATATACGTTTATTTGTGTTGTAAGAGTTATTCACAGAAAATCGAAAAAAAAAGAGAAGAAAAGAAAGGTCCCATTTGAAGCAAATTCCTTTGTCAGGTTTTTTTTTTAATTTGGTTTTGGTTTAAAGAAGCAAATATTGTCTTTCTTTTCTCTTGTTTTGGTCGTTTGGTGGTTGCCGCGAACTGTTTTTAGTGAAATGGTAAATTATATCATGGAATAAACCTTGTTTCCACCCGTCTTTTGTGAATTTGGATAAAATAGGCGTTGAATGTTACACTTCTTCTCAGGTAAAATAAAATTTTATAAAAAGAATGACCATTTTTTGCTGCAAATTTTCTGTATCAAAAAACAGCAAAAAAAGGATGTCTTGCATTTGTTACCAATTGCAAACGCCAAGGATGAACAAATGATTTCAAATAACAATGTTACAATAAGTGTTTCTCAGAATTCTATTTTCTATTTAGGCATTTTGGTGTGCGTGAATCCTTGGCGAGGCCACAAGAATTAAAAATTGTTATTTCAATGGTTAGCCGTAAAGACATTATTAAAGTATCTGACGATTTATGCAAGTTACACGCTCTTTAGGTAGTTTGTGTGTTATCTTACCAGTTTGAAACATAGGTATGTCAAAGTCGACCACCTCTTCATAAATAGCTTAAGGTTCATTTACATTTTGATACGATTAAACACCTTTGGACAGAAAAGAGAAGGTATAAGTTTTCTTTTTGTTGAGATATGATCAAAATATGGAAATAGCCAAAATTAGCCCGAGAAAATTGATTCTTGGTTTACTTGAAAACTCTCTCACAAATTTTCGTTTAATTTCGATTAGAAGTTGTAGAGGTTTTTAAAGTTGTTCAAATCCTTTACATTGTAACTTTCGTTAATGTAAATTCTTTCACTAAATCTCAAAATATTAGGTATTATTATTTAAAATGAAGTTATCTACGTTACCATTGCTGTGGTAACCGCTGTTGCTTGGAAACCAATGAAAAATAACACTTGATCATAGAGGTGTTCTAAGAAGGGCATCGATGCTTTCTTTGTATATTAAGAACTTTTGATTTCAAATCGTCTGAACAAACCTCCCAAATCAATGACGAAGGAAACAAGACCTTGTCGCCCGGTAGTTAACAGTACACTCCAACCAGTGAGTTTATTCTGAAACATAGGATTTATTTTGGTTAGGTTTGGTACAAACAACACGCACGTTATTGGGAGAATGCAGTGACCGATGTAAAGTTATTTAGTACGTACTTAATGTCAACACAGTGGGAACTAAGTTTTCATTTGTGGCGTTAAAGGTAGATATATCAGTTGTTAAAATATTTTTTTAAAAAACAAGCGTAAAGTCGAGCCTCGTTATTACAGACACTAAGGGGACAAGTAAAGACTGTTGGAAAACATGGTAGTATATATTATATAAACTGTTGAAAAACGCAAAAGAAATACGATAAATTTTCAGAAGAATCTGTGTGAAAATAATAACAATGAAATTCAGTCCTACGAGCAAGTTTGACTTATTGTCAACTTAGAATTGCGTTGACTGACTTTTTTTTATTTTAGAAACGTGTGTTAAACATATAACAGTTAGCTGGGTATTTTCCATTTGTATAAGCTATAGGTAGTAACTTTTTTTATATTAAGGTAATTTTATGTAGTTTTCAGGTACATGGTACTGTTATTAGTAAGATTTAACATTTCAAGAGGACATTTATATTTTTCCTATAATAGAATAGAATTTATTTTAGTAGTGAAAGTAGTTATTTGGAAATATGTTATCGGAGGCTTCATCGTAAACTTAACTTTGTTTATCTTTATCAGTTTTGTTATCTCCGATGACATATTTCCAAATAACTGAGTACTTTCCGGTTTTAATATGATAAGGAAATTAATTAATATACAGTGTATATTGTAAATGTGTAAATGGTTTGAACCCAGGAGTCATGTCATAAGTACGTAAATTATGATCATCCGGGTGAGTGTAGTCCTGAGAAGGACTGTTTGTGGTGACTTTGACTGACGTTTCGACAACCTGAGCGGAAGTCATCTTCAGAGTCAAGTCAATTGTGGAACGTCAGTAGGTGGTATACAGCTGTTTCGACAAAGGTTGTCCAAAAAAGCGTAAAAGCGTACGCGACAATGTCGAAAGGTATTTTGGAAAATACCCAATAAATTTTAATAAAAGCTCGGATTCTATATCGCCAGTCATCTCAAGTCTTCGCTGCACGGTCGAGGCAATATGGATTTTGAGCTTTTATTGAAATTTATGGTGTATTTCCCAGACTACCTTTCGGCATTGTCGCGTACGCTTTTACGCTTTTTTGGACAACCTTTGTCGAAACAGCTGTATACGTCTCTGGTTGTTAACCTGATTGGTCAACGAAGTCCAGATGTTATTGGTCGTTTGTCAGTAAGCCGTGATATTATTGGCTGTGAAGACTGTAAAAAGTGATTGGTGCGTTTCGATCCGTCTTTTGTAAACATTTTACTGTAAACATTTTTTACAGACTGAAAATTTGTGTACAACAGTAGTTTTACGTTTTATTGCTATTTTTATAGTTATAATGTTAATTTTGACTCTTATAAGATTTACTAGGCACGGAAAGCCTTGACAAACATTAGGGTAGTGACTGCCATTTGGTAAACGAAAGAAAAAAATGAGATTGTGGTTGTTCTTGTTGTTGTTGTTCTCAGTTTTGATGCAACCTTGTAAACAACCGAAGCAATTTGACAGGGTGGGGCTGGGGTATGTTAAGTAACCGTTTATCCTCAAAATTTTGCCCTTGAGCCGGGCCCGACTTGATCCCGCTTTCGTTTCCCGTTTCTCGCACTGGTTAAGCTTCTTCTTGTCGTCCATTCAAGCCTGAATCGGATAAAAAGTGCGCCAGTCTTTCAGCTGAAAATGGAGCATCACCAAAGTTCTGTGAGAAGCCGCCTTGAAATCAGACGAAGACAAAAAAAGAGTGCGGTACTTCAGAACTTCACTGAGAAATTTCCTCTTTCGAATTGACGATCGACTGAACGTCGCCAAAAGGAAATAAGCGTCCCTGTGTTTAATAGAGATGAAGCGGTTACTTGGAAAATTGAAATACAGAACAACGGAATTGTTACGGTGCTCGACACACTACGAGAAGTCGCTTATTTTTCCTAGGGGTAGTGAGTGCATGTCGTGTCTCCTCGCAATCTCGCAATCGCAGGAGGCGATCTTCGCGCGCGCTTGCGTGTTTCACTCGTGTGTTTTTCTCTTTGAAAAATAAAGAGCTGGCTTTTTTAATCGGGTGTTTTGGCCCTTAGGCTGGATTGTTTTTATAATCAAGTGTTATATGCCTAAAAGGTGTCATAACAGATATGAACTTGGCTTTTTTAGTTCCGACATTTCCTCTTGACAAATATACGCACCGCCACGATTTTAAAATCCCCCAAAGGGACGGAGTTACAGTGTCGAAGTTAAGGACTATGATTCGACGAGTAAAGATGGCATAATTGATGGTTGCAGCTTGTCGTGACCGATTTAATGCCTCTTCACTAATTGTCTTTCACATAGAGTCAAATCCGGCTTTAAAAGGCATGTCAACATTAAAATAATAATAATAATAATAATAATAATAATAATAATAATAATAGTTTATTGATATCCCTCTCGCAGCCTAAAAAGCTGAATTACAAGGATGGTCAGTGACAATAGTACAAGACGCTACGGTATAAAGACAGTCAAATAAATAATTATATGAATATGATTAGAAGCAATAAATAACAGAGAAAACATAACAGAGAAAAGGATTACAATTGGTCTTGATACTTGATGGTGCAGAAATCTGCGAACCGCTTTGTCTTGGGGACAAAGCGCACCGGAACACGTTCGCTTGATCGGAGGCAGTACGGCCTGGCAATTGACACGCGAGGAATTAATGGCTTAAGGTGGGGGTAAACGTGAATTTGAATGGGATTTTTAGAGGTTTGAAGAAGGGATAAAAGAAAGAAAATGATTTTTAAAACACCAACAGACAGTCGATAACCACGCAAGAGCACCCCAGGTTGCTAGTGGACTAACTGGGTACCCGTCTATTAATTATTAACTACAAATTCTAATTTTAAAACTTCACTAAATCTTCAATATTTCTTATTTCTCTTAATTTTACCAATCCTTCTAGAAAAACTATCTCCTCCCAAATATACCCAAAATTCACCTAAAAATTCACAAAACACCTAACAACATAAATTTACGGGATAAGCAGAGAGTTTTTGGATTGCTTGAAACGTGAACGAGATATTTCTATTAAACCGATTTTAAGCGGCGTGGAAACGGCTTTCAGGTTTACCCCCGCCTTAAGGACAGGAGACGACAGGCAATCGCGCTTGATAAAATTTGTGCAAGCTTCCTCCCTTCTCTGGGAAAGGGCAGTGATGCCAGATTGAATTAGGGCATCGTCATAGTGACAATTCGGCAAAATGATGCGTAGGGCCCTTTTTTATACAGATTCTATAGTGTCATTTAAGTACTTTGGCAGGGCTGCCCAAACAGGACAGGCATATTCTAGTACAGATCGTACAATGCTACAGTGACTTGCACTAGCTGCTTGATGGTGAGGCCACTCTTCTTAAGCGCGCGCAGTGCGTACAAACGCTGGTGGAGGGTGCTGCTCTGCGCTGGATGGAAATGACGTAATCATTGAGAAGCTGCTGTCTCTTGCAGTTCTCGTTGATTCAAGAAACAACCATGATCTCACATCATTGATGATTACAGCTGTTAATGGAAGATTAGATGCCTTTGACTTTCTGATAGCTCAGATCCGTCTTTGAGAGACAACAAGGAGTAGAGTTGGTTGCATTATGCTCAACAAAGCCGCGGAAATCAGATAATCATTTAGAAGCTTCTGTCTCTTGGAGTTGACATTGATTCAGGGAGCAGGGGTGGCGTAACATCACACATGGCTGCAGCAACTCATTGGAAATTAGAGGCATTTAATCTTCATTGAGAAACGAGAAAAGGTTCAGCGTACCGCACTTCACTATGTTTAGTGGAAATGACGCGATCATTGAGAAGCTGCTGTCACTATGGCAACAAATCGTGGTCCCTGACAGTTGAGGTTGTCAGTTTTCTTCTCAGTAAGGGAGCACATTGACCTCTTTTAGCTTGTAAATCGTGAAATAATTTTGAGATTAGCAGAAACGTGTAACAGGAATTATAGGGGGAAATTTCTTGAAATTCCTTGCCTAATCCCCTAGGTTTTATTTAAAATAATTAAACTCGCTATTATCTCTGTTGACGATAATTACTTTATAGAACCATTCACACCTCTAACCATTCTTTTCATCAAAGTGTTCATAAAATTTGTTTTAATTGAAATTGAAGCGATTGTCCTGTTTCTTGGTAACAGGCGAAATAAATAGGTCTATGAACCTGTTAAAGGCAGGGGTTCACATTTCAGCGCATGTGCATGCGCAGAACCGTGAACCCCTCCCTTCAACGTGTATCCATATTTTAGTTTGTCTTCTTAAAGTGACTTCACAGAAGCCCGTCAGGAGCACTCAACGAGACTCAACGTTTTCAGAGAACACTTAAAATGTTGTCTCTTGTGTTCCCAAAACATTTCGAGGTTTTTTAAAGGCATGTTTGTGTAACCCAATAAAGTTTGATCTGTTCGGACGCTTTGGTGTTAAAATGAAAAAAAGTCTTATCAAGCGGAATCTTATTCCCAGAATTTACGAGCCATTGTTGGCTTTACGAAAATGTTAGCTGACCTTTCTTTGCATTTTTTACAACCTATTTGCACGTCCAAAAACAAAATGAATTAGTTTTCCGGTCTTACAAAATTTTGAGCCAACATTTTACCAAAGAAAACTCAAGTCCGTCCGCGGCGCAGGCTAAAAACATTTGGCGATAGCATGATACGCTTTGTAGCCGATCTTCCTCGTGCTAGGATCTTCCTCCTTTCATGTGAACAGTTAAGTGAAAGGGAATTCAATTTTGTTTGACGATGAAGCATGTGAAATCTCTCTAAACATTACATGCTTTTGTTGGTCTGTTAGTTATTGTTGTTAAGCGAATACCAAGCAGATAGGGTTTGATCAGTAAGTAGAAACAATGGAGTAATTTTAATTTTTTTAGTTTTTTTAATTGAGATCAGTTGTAAAATAATTATTTAATTAGTAGTACACTAGACTTAAATTGGAAAAATGAGACTTTTTTTGCACATATCATATCTATAATAGATGATGACGTATACCTGATTATTCCAGCTAAATGGTTTGTTTCCTGTTTTTCTCATAAAGACAACTCTTAGAGTTGCTGTTCTGTTTTGAAAAGTCTACTTAAAAAATATCAATCTTAATTCTTTAGTTTAGTATTATGTCTGACGGTAACTTGTTTTTGACTCTGTACATTGAAACATGTAAAGGACATTTTCATTTTGTCACAGGAATGCAATGTTTAGAAAAAAAAGTTTTTTTTAATGTCACAGGACGGCGAGCATGAGTGTGTTCTCTTCTCCGTCGTAGTCCTTAATCATGGCCGCCAGGTTAGCAGGCCAAAAAAGCCGGGACATCTGATTAACCTTCATTTTCTGACGGCCTGGCAGAAAATCTTGCAGCCAATCTATGTTTCTTTTCCTGCCCGAAATGCTTGCTGTAGATCCTGGAGTGGGGTTTGATGGAGGCGGTGCTGTACTCTGGTGTAAACCAAGAACCTCCAATTCCAGTCATAGTTTTTCCTTTTGACGCTGTGCCAACTCTAACCATCTGTCGATGTAACCTTTGCAAGCCACTTGAGATCATACAAAAGGAAGCTGTGGGATTCTCTTTACTGAAGACCTTCCAAATCGAATTGCGCAATCTGGCTCCACGTTTACAGATTTTGGCTTCTGTGCTGATTTGCTAGCTTTTGTGTTAAGAGACGTCTCAGTGGTGTCATGAGATTGGAACTCACGCTAGTGAATGACTCCAAGGAGTCGAGAGGGCAATTGTTCCGGATGATATTGAGGAAATCACTAGCGACCGAAATAGCTCACAAGATTGAGCAATCTGGTAAACTAATTTGTACATGGTCCAAACTATGATTCCGGCATGTTATTTTTACAAAGATCTCAACAAGGGAAGTTGATGTTGTTTGATTCAATTGTTGAACGTCATAACAATTTGTCGCAGTAAACCCTAAAAATGATCTGATTTATTGTATGCTGTCCTCACCAGTCAATGCCTTAAATGGGCAGTAGACCTAGATTTAGATTTGCGAGAACTTAGCCTGCGTGGAAAGCATAATCGTGGAGGGGGAGGGTAGCCTTCTTGGGGAAGAGGATGTGAGCTTGCTCGCAGGCTAGGGGGAGGGGAGCGAGAACGAAACTAGATATACTGTGCTATACGCAGACTAGCGAGACTCAAAAGTAATGACATAGTAGCTAAATCATAGCGGTATTTGCAAAGAATCTCGCCAGCAATCAGACCAGACTGTCCAATCAACCCGCTGGGATCATGCTTAATTTTAGCAGCGCTCTTTTTCCGCTAATTTGCTCACTTGGTAAAATTTCCTTCGGGTTTCCCGCGGGAATGGCTCACTGACAAATAAATAATAATAAAATGAGGTTCTAAAGAAACTGTAGTGCCGTATCAGTGGGGAATTATTTAGATACGAATATTGGATTTTATCAATTGAGTTATTAAGGTAAATCAGTTGCCGGTATTAAAAGAGTAACAAAAGCCCGGAAAAGGCGTCTGCTCTCGCGGGCTATTTGTCAAAGCGAAGAGTGGCCAATTTAACTAGTAAAGCCCAATACATGTAATCCTAACCGCATGTTAGACTTTACATGAAATATTTATTCAATACTTGAAATGATAAATTATCTTGTTCAGTTCGGATGTCGACTCTCTGTGGGGATAGACGTGCAGTGGATGATTTGTTAACACATATATGACATATCTACTAGACAAGTTTTCCGGTTTCTTCTTCGGCTTTCTCGTCTTCTTCCTGTGAGTTATGCGTGTATAAAAGTTAAGCTGAACACTTTGCGATTTTACCTAACTAAATTGTGTACATGGAGACGGGAAACAGCTCAGAAAGTCGTGGGAAGACTGTGAGTAAAAAAGACCGTCAGCGTGTTAATGTTTTGTTTGTTTGCAACGAGTGGAATTCATCCAAAGGCGGTTTGTCGACTTTCAACAGAGAGTTTGCGATCAATTTGGCGAAAGCTTCAAGTGAAAAGATCAAAGTTCACTGCTATGTCACCAAAAGCAGTGAACTAGAGAGGGAAGATGCTAGAAAAAACGGAGTGAATGTAATAACAGCTGAAAGTGTTCCCGGAACTTCTAATCCTCTGGATTGGTTGAGACTGGCGCCTCCAGAATTGCCACATCCTGATATTGTAGTAGGCCATGGACGCAAGTTTGGTACTCCTGCTTACTGCATTAAGCGGTCAACAAACTGCAAGTGGATTCAGTTTGTTCATGTCTTTTGTGAAGACCTTGGAAAGCATAAAGTGCCTGAAAGTCCTGGGCTTGATACAATTGAAGAGAATGAGAAGAAGCATAAAGAAGAAATCAAACTTTGCAAAGCAGCAAATGTGGTTGTCGCTGTTGGCTCACGGCTACAGGAGAAGTACAATAATTGCTTACCAGACATTGAGGTACAGGTCTTCACTCCAGGGATTTTGGAAGGCTTTTTCTACCTCTCGGATCAGAGACGTGGTAAAGTTCAGGGTAGTCTAGATGAGTTTAGTGTCTTTGTTTTTGGTAGAGCAAGTTATGAAGATCTTGTTCTGAAAGGATATGACATCATTGCTGGTGCAGTGGGTTCTCTTGGAGAGAAATTCAAGGTCACATTTGTTGGTGCACCTGAAGGTCAACATAGAAATATGGAGGAGTGGTTCCTAAAGAATACAAAGGTGAAACGTAAGCAGTTGACAATCCGTGGTTACTGTGATCAAAATGAACTCAAGACGATGTTCTATGGAGCTGACTTGGTTGCCATGCCTTCTCGCACTGAAGGTTTTGGACTGGTTGCCCTTGAAGCCATCTCTGCTGGTGTTCCTGTGCTTGTTACTGTTGAGTCTGGAATTGCGAAAGCTTTACAGAAAGTAGAAGGTGGAAAGTCTGTTATTGTCAAGTCAGAAGAACCAAAGGAATGGGCCCAGAAAATCAAGAAACTGTCTAAGAAGAAGCCAGAAGAAAGACTTGATGATGCCATTCGTCTAAGAGAGAACTACAACAAGACATACTCTTGGGGTACACAGTGTGAAAGATTTACAGAGATGATTGGGGTTCAAAGGAAAGAGACATGTGATGCTGATCATGTGAATGGTATGTGAATTATCCCAGCCTGACCAATCAATGAAAAAGCCAGATCCTTAATTATTATAATAAGAAATTATCAAATTATGAAAGTTACCTGTCAGAAGTTTTGAGTTTTGCAATAATTAAGTCATTTAATTTTTTTTAAAGTAATCCAGTGTTCCAGATAACTTTCAAAATCAGAGAGCCAATGAAGAATTTTGAGGGGTCAATAGCTAGTGATTCTCTCTAAATCTTCTTAAGTTTGCCATTTATTTTGTTGGGTCAGGAAGCCAGGCTTCTGGGGTCTTTGACCTGAGACCCCTCTCTTATCTGGAACACTGGTAATCCATATCCCAAATTTTTTAAAAAGCAGTTTTATGTTACCCTGAAGTTGTCACACATGTACCTGTAGCAACCTGCAAGTTTTGCTACAGCTTTTGAGTGCAGCATCAACACATTCCTGTGCCTCTTTCATGAGGTTTCACATGCTTTCGTTAAACTTCGAAATGTGCTTGACATTCCTAAGGAAGAAATGTTGCTGGCGTAAAATTGAAGAACAGTTCCCCAGTAAAGCTCTCAGTTTAAGTGTCAGGCCATAGTCAAGTAAACTGTTAATGACTTGCCAGTTACCTGTTGGTGACTTGTTGGCAAGCTGTTGGTGGGCTATCTCATGTCGCTGTTAAAACTGTTGTCTATAGACATATTCAGCTAACGCAATGTTGTACCCAATTCAAATCTTTTGGGCATCAAATGTTTTGTTTTAAGTATTTCCATATCATTTAAATGTGAATGCCACGTTATAATGCAAATGCAATAAACAAAGAATCTTAACCCGGGGGATCTGAATTGGGTACAACACTGGGTTAGCCAAATAGGTCTATTGCCACATCTCTGTAATATATGGTTGGTATAATGAAGAAATAAACAGGTTTTGTTGGTAGGAATGGGGTGGGTTAGCCTTGAATTAATCGTAATTCATCTGGAGAGTCTTGTTGGTTGTGATGGGTCAGGTAATTCCTGTTTTGTTTTAGTTTGTTTTTTATTTTTATTTTTGTTGAGGGTTCATGTTTGTTGATTGTGTGGTTCGAGAGAATATCCATACCCCACCCACGTAAGATCAATGAGGGGGAGGCCCAGGGGGGGTTGGGGGGGGGGGTACTCCGGATTTCAAGTGACGGGGATGATCGAATGGTGGCAAGAATCAAAACCCGAAAAAATGCCTAGGTCTTCAAACAAAACCCAGAAAAATCCCTGGACCAAAAGTTAACCCCCAAATAATCCCATGCTGAATTTCCGAGCCTTAAAAATTTTCATAAAGCATTAAATGATATAACACGGAAATTAAAACATAGGAAATTTAATGGTTGAGTTTGTTTATTCATCATACCACCTGAAGTTATCTTTTCCCTATCTTGAGACTCAACAGTCAACTCACTTGAGACACCCAAGAACATCTTCTGCTGACAATAAAATTATGCAGAATGACAACGTGGCTGGGATACGCAGGCACTTTTACAAATCTTCAGATTGTCTTTGGAACCCCCAAAAATTCCTTCTTAAATCAAGCCACCTAAAAAATACATGATAAATTTTCCCAGCCAAAAAAATCCGGAAATCGAAAATTTCAAACCTAAAAAAACCTTAGATCATCCCCGTCACTTGAAATCCAGAGTACCCCCCCCCCCCTTATGGGGTGGGGTGGGGGAGGGAGGTTAATAGACGGAAATTTCCAAGGGTTGGAGGATGTCCATATTAATAATTTCTCCATAGGGTAAAGAAATTCACCAAAAAATCGTGAAGTTGACATAATTGTTAGTTGCCACTGCGAAAAAAAAAGTGTTACCCAGAACAAAAGCAGCTCAACCGATGGGAGAAGTGATGACTTTCCTTTGTTTGGTATTTTTCCAAGTTCGACTTCCCGGGGTGATCAGTCGCTCTTATGTCGTCCAATTTTGGCTGACTTGACGATCATTTGAAGTTCAAGTTTTAACATGAACAAGATGCCTATACTGGCATTTACGCGTGATGCTGATTCATTTATTCCAATGGTATGCTTTGCAGATTGATAAAACTATCCTTGCTTATGGAATACTTTTGAGTCACGATGATTGCGTTATGTTGTTTCCCTTGTAGTTGTACTGGAAATCTATTAGTGATTACGATAAGCTTACAAATAACCTATTCTCAGTCTCGTCATGGTTCTACAACTGTCAAACAAGGCATGATCCCTTCGCCAGGAACTCTCCAATTTCCACCGTGTTAAATGTCGAGTGCTTCTCAGAAATTATTCTTTTTATTTACCCCTTTTACTGCAGAAAGTGCCATGTCACGCATCAGTGATGTCGTAAACAAAATTATGCAAATTTCTGGTGAAATGAATATTTATGGTGCAATCTAACCTGACTTGCACGTGATTCGAAGTTGCAGCCAATAAAAATCACACAATTCTTTCAGGTCGTGCATGGGATACGGCAAAGTTAAAAAAACAGGGCAATTTTTGACTCCCAAGAATACAAAAGGAATGCGCTACCGAATTTAAGATGCTGGCTGACTACGTCATCCCGCGTAATAAAAGCCCTCTTTACTTGTATTGTAGCATCAAATGAGGACATTTTAAAAAGGTTTCTGAATGCAGCAACTATTTTGAAGAGCATTGCCTGTTCCTAATTCCACAGGCAAGCTTGCAATTGAAATTTATTTCAGACATTACAATGCGTATGCAGCGCTGTCGTGTTTGATGAATTATTTACAGGTGTATTTCCCATAGGAAATTTGCTGCAAACACAAAACGTGTATTTTCTTCAAAGCAATCTTTCACATTAAAAATTTTAGGAAAAAAGGGAAAGGATTCTACAGAGACATTTTCATCCACTGAATATTGAATGAACTTCGCAGTCGAAATTTGCTCCGGCACTAAGCACAAAACTTTCTCAATGTATGCAAATTTCGGTCAAAATTGAATTCTGTTAGACATAAAATGGCAACGTTCTTTAATAATTATTATTGTGGTAACTGCTGTTAGTACTCTTATATGGCAATGTCTGGTCAGCGGCTAGTTAAACAAGTACAATGTACAGTTTATTTGATACAAACATTAAGTAAAAATGTTGAAAACAGAAACTTGTTTTCTTTCTCGATTTCATTTCATTCAAGAACTCAGTACAGAGATGACTATTAAATGCCGAGAGGTGAACTACAGACTAATTCATTTGAAGTTTTGATTATTAACTAAAACTGTCAACAAATCATCCTGTTCACAGAGAGGCTTTCTTGTGCATGCAACCAGTTTTGGACTGGGTTTTCAAAGTCCTCTATGCTACTTGAAAAATCCAGCATGGTATATTCGATGTACAACTGGTTCATAGCAGTTTCTTTGCGGTAAAATTTGCAAATGTTTTTCTTCGGAGGTCATTACAAAAATATGGAATTTGCAAACTAAGGTGAAAAAAAAAGTTGGAAATTCCTGGGGGTTGGGGGGTCTTCAAAGAACCCCTTGGAATGGAAATTCCAGGGGTGTGGGGGTGTAAAGCGAAAAACCTTCCATGGAGGGGTATGGACATTTTCTGTACCACACATTACAACTCAATCTGTAATTTGTTTGCTGTAATACATTCAGGATGCAATTTTGCTTCACAAAAATGAATGAATTGCAGTGAATTAGAATGTGCGTGTTAAGCAAATACCAAGAGATGGTTTATAGTACTAAGGGCAAAATCCCCAAAGCAATAATAAAACACTGTACAGCCAATGTGTGGGATACTCAGGTATATTATTGTTGGCCCAAAAGCCTATTTGGCTAAAACTGGATCCAAAAAGTCTGAGGGCCCACAACATAACCCAGAAAAAGAGAGGAGGGAGTTAGATGCTACAGTCACTAATTTACCTGAGAGCCATGCCCCCTCCCCCACCCAACCTGTACAATCACAAGGTCTCTTAAGTGGCATGGTTTTTCATCATTTGTTGTTGATGTACAGTGATGTTGGAGCATGCAGGCAAATTTGGCTTGAGTCCATGTCTCAACAAATTTATGATTCCCACTTAACCTCCTTTTCACTTGTCCGGAAAAACCCTTTTGGAAACGTTTTATAGCATATCTTCATTACGTCACTTTTATATTGAGTATTTTATTTTGTAATTTTTATATTAATTATTTTATTTAGACTTATTTGAAATCTTGTCAATAAAGACAATCTATGGTAACTGAGATCAACACAAGCATCCTCAATTTTAGGTTTTAATGTTTGCTGTTGTCATTTTTTGTGGTGCTGAGGAAAAGCTTGAACATAGGTTTGGCCAAGAAAAACTTGACATAGGAACAAGGACCAACAAGTTCAAGAAAAATATAATGGTCGAGTAGTATGACTGTGATTTTTGCGTTTTAAGAGAAACCAATAATTTTTGCTACAGTATGACACATTGTTATATAGCTGAAGTTTTTCCCACCAAAGGACATGCATTCATTGACTAGTTCATAGTTACATGACATCTAACAATAGAACTGTTTGCCGCCAAAAGCCTATAAGTGTGTAACATTTGGAAAACTATGATGTCAGAGGGTAACCGTGAACTGTTAAGGCTGGTTCACACGTGCAACCCAAGAACAAGCACAAGCCACGTTCAAACACAAACGCAAGCAGAATGACAGATGCGCATGCATTTCAGGTACCAAGATGGCAGCAATTTTGTTCCTAGAGTTCCTGAGACCCTAGACCAGCAGACGGGAAATGGTGGAGGACGCCATCTTGGTGTGAATGTAAACTGTAGAGGCATGGAAAGAGTATTTTTTATCTTGTGCTTGCGTTTCCCTTTGCGTTGCCTCAGTTCACATGTGTGAAATGCAAATACAAGCACAAGGAAATGAAAAATTTTCCATTTCTTGCATTGGTGTTTGCATTTGCGTTGTGGGAGTTCACACGTGTGTTTGTTTGTGCTTGTGCTTGCATTTGGATTTGCATTTGTGTTGCTCTTGTGAACCAGCCTTTACCTGCGAATGTTGGCCATCTATGCATGTCAACAGAGCATGAATGAGGGTGGTGTGATGTTGTCATAAGATTCAGCACAGTTTCAAAGTTTTGTTTGAGAAACGTGAATTCCATGGATCATTACTTAGCCTCATTCACTGGCCTGCAAGACAAGGTGGATTTTCATGCTTTTGTTTTACATGACCTGCAAAACAGCTCTTTCCTCAGCAATTCCCTCAATTAGTGAGATAAAGCAGACTTGAAGCTGTACAAATTAAGTTTAAATTTCTCATGGATGCTGAGTTTATAATCCCCCAGCAACAGAGGTCTGTTATCTAGATATCAAAGCTAAACACAAACCACTACTTTTGTTGCTGATTGTGTGATGAAAACTTTCCTCTTTCGATTACAATAGGTTCAGGTGCCAAGGGTGCTGGCAAAACTGTTGCATTGGCTGGTGAACACAGAAAAAGGGAAGCAACCAGAAACCAAGGTACCAGTGCTGGTAATTACTAAAGTATAGACTTTATATGGATCTTAAAGAGTGTTTAGTTTGTGTGGTATGATTGATTTGGTGGGACTTCTTGTGAATTAATGTTTCAACACCCTGAGCTGATTAAGTCATCTTAAATCAGTAAAGTCAGTGGTGCACAAGTCAGTGCTTTTGAGGACTTATTGGTGTGTTACTGAGATATTTTCTCAGCTTGTTCAGTCTACTGATTGTCAACTCTGTTGTCTTTTGTTTTCCAAATTTGATCTATTTAATGTCTTTGTTGTGCTATATGGCAAATCACAGGAAACCCGTTAATTTTGTTTCCTTCAAATCTCAATGTCTCGCTTGACTTCACCTTGGGAAACAATATAATTTAAGAATCTTGGGAAACAAAATTAACTGTTTTCTCGAGACCAGCCAATTTAAGTGTTTGAGTAACTCTTGTCCCATGGTCTACTATTGTTGAAACATTGAAGCTTTTGACTGTTTCACACAGTTTTCATTAACAAATCATTTGCTGGTCAGGAGACTGTGGACATTAAAAGAAAAATCAAGGAGGCAATCCATATCCAATGCCAGGATCCAATCCTAAAATTATAGAGATAGGGATTTACAAACTTAACTAGCCGCGATTTTTTATCCCTTGTTGTCATGTGACTGAATACACATAAGTCACATGACAAAATACACATCAGTCATGTGACAACACTGAAGACAGTATTTGAAGATGAAGACTGTGAGAAACAGTGGAAAGCTCCAATGCTTCCAGGTAAGTAGACCTTGAGTCAAAAGTTACTCATACAATAAATATTTATTGTTTAAGATTCCAAGGTCAAGGATGAGCATAATTTCACAGTATCAGTCATATTTTAGTGTTTAGTGTTACGCATAACTCAGTTGTTTTGACATTATGTTTGATAGTGATCTAACTATCTTGGCTTCATTGTGGAATCAGTTACACAATTGTGAAAGGCATCCTCATTGTTATTTTTGTGCTTTATTATTAAAAAGTTCAAGTTTATTTAACAATTATTCCATGAGCGCGCGTTGGATATGAGATGGTAAATAGCCAACGAGGCGTGAAGCGCCGAGTTGGCTATAACTAATCTCATATCCAACAAGCGCGAATGGAATAATTGTTTTATTAAATTCTCCGCGTTTGGACATTGCTGTTGAAGTTTACCGAATTTTTATATTTTAAGAAAAAATTTCTTTCAAATTTAAACAACCGGATGTTGAGGCAACCTCCGACCAAAGCGCGCAAAACGTAATGATCACATGACACGCGCAGCTCTTTGCAAACGGAGTTGAATGAAAAATCGAAAGCGAAGAAAATCGGACACAGTCGGACATCTAAAATTCAAGAAACGTTTAAATGTACGAATTATAACCTTTCTGAGACTAGCATTCAAGTGCTTTTCAAGTTCCAGCTCATCGAGAAGCGTAATAGTTGTGCACATTTAAGCAAATGTTCTGCTTTGTGGTGCCGAGCGAAGGAAGAGATCAGGGCAAGGACGGCTTTTTTCATGCTGAACTGAATTCCTCACGGACGATTTAAAACAGTTCAGGCAGGTCCAAGTGTACAAGGTACAACCTCACTGAGACAAGCATTCAGTGCGAGTTTTTAAACTTCACGCTTATTTCAAAAGCGTAAGAGCTGTGCACATTAGTGCAAATGTTTTGCTGAGTGGTGCCGAGCGACAGAAATGAACATTATGGCCGCCGCTCGTACGGATTTCATAGATGAACCATCTGAAGTCCTTGTAAATTCGTAAAAACATAAAGGCAGGCATGAAGCTCTTCCTGAGAAATTTCTTCGATTGGCTTCAACCTCTTACCGCCAGGATTTGCAAGCCATCCTGAAATTTTTGAAGGTAACCGGTTGTTATGTTGTTGTTATGTGATCTAAAAATTCGTAAAATCTTGCAATTTTGAAGATTTTAAAGGAAACTTCAGAGATACGTACCATTAAATAGTGTCATACCGAACTTTGTGGCTTTTATTGTTGCTATATTGAGATGGCATTGTTTGGTATTTCTTTCTTTTCCTTTTTTTTCTACATTTTTCCGAAGAAACTTTTGCTTCCCGCCGAAAAAAAAAATTAGCTTAGTGACACCTGGGGCTTTCGTTTTCCATATAAGGTCAAACTACGGTATATGAGCTGATAACCGAGATTTAGTGAACCAATCAGAACGCTAGAAATGCAATATCCGAGGCTGAGAATTTAATAATGTAGGATAAACTGATGTTAAGGAACATTGAGATAAGGCTAAGGTGTACCTTGTTGTGTCACAGGACTATCAAAGTATCTCCTTATTCTATTGTCACACAATGTACAATCTTTACAAAGAGTTCCTATATTATAAAGTGTTTTCACATGACATCACGGCGGCCATGTTGGTGTCCCAAAACAAAGAAATGGCGGCCATGTTGGTGTCCCAAACTAAACCTCTGGGAAATATTGAACTATATTTTTATGCAAATACTTGCTTTTGTTTCAGTAAACCAATATGGCCGGTAGTCATGTGAATGAAAACACTCTATAGAGTAACCAGAGACTTCATGTTCAAAGTACAGGCAGAATAAGGAACAATAGCTACTTGTTTACTACAACTTATCCTTGTTTCCTAAGCAAAGTCCAGTATGCTTCCGTCTCTTTCATACTTAATCCCACAAAGGTTTCAGTTCATGCACAACCATAAGTTTTCCCTCCCACCCTCCCTTGTAACTGGAACCTTTGTCTCGCCCTTTAATCCACACTACCTAAGTATCTCTTAGTACATCAGCCTTTTTGGATTGAGAGGTGTTTGTATCAGTTTGCACAATAATAATTATTTGTATCTGGTTATGTCTTTGAATGTTCCTGCAACACGTTTCCCTCCCTGCTTTGTAATTAAATAGTAGTGGTAGGGAAGTGCAACCCTTGGCTGCACTTTACCCCACAGTAAGGCTTAGCCCTTGGAGATAGGTCCGGAAAAATATCCGTTCCAGGGTGTGGATCCCTGGTCCCACCTGATCTGTACTTCACCCAGGAGGGCCCCCCTCCTAGTTCCCTTAGTTCCCTGTGACTAGGGGATATGGGCCTCACCCTCTGAGACTGATCAGGACCTCTGTCCAAAGTGGCTACCCCCGGTACCACCTGATCTTGTCTTCCGCCAGAAGAGCTCCACAGCTGGTTCCCCTTATTCCTTGATTAGTGCGCTTCCCTGCCAGCCAAATTTGCCCATTACTTCTGCATCGTGTTCTTTATGTAGAAATAGCTGGATACTTTTCCAGATCGAAAGAGTTCATTATTTGAAAACCGGATGCAGTGGTTTTGCTGATTGAAAACAGGATGTCAAGGGAGAGTAGCCAACAACAACGAACAATTATTTTTATAAAAATAGGTGTTACCAGAGGTTTCATTAAATGTTTGCACAGGCAGGTAAGAGGTTAGTACACCTGGGGAGGATAGTTAACTTAAATATATGCTTTTATGGAAAAAGTTGGTTGAGATGTTAAAAGCTGCCAGACAAAGTCATATTTACAGACATTCAATTTGCCTGGTGCCTGGTGCTTAATGAAACCCCTGGCTATGAACAATTTTGAAGAATCAATGAACGTATGTACATGCGCACATGGTTAATTTCGTTAGATTTTGTCCATGTTGAAATGCCAAATAAGTTTTGAGTGTTTGTCAGTAGGCGACATGATTGTGATCTCACATGTTCCAGGGCCCAGTTGTTCAAAGTCCGATTAAGCTAATCCTGGATTAACGTGAACTTTGATTCGAGTTTAATTACTAATCAATAAAGATTTTTTGAAAAAGTTTTTCCCTCCAGTTTTTACTTAGCCTTTTCTTTGCCTTTAGCTTAAAATTTGCTATCTTAGACACTTTTAACAAGCAAAATGAAAACCTCAGTTAACTGTTAATCAGGGATTAGCGTTAATCGGCTTTCGAACAACCCAGCCCAGGAGTTTAATTTCCTGGAAGCCCACTTAGGAGTCATTTTTTCTGGTGAATAAAAAGATGACTTGTGGCAAGTCTAGGCTCAGTGCACGCTAAACTGCTGAATCCAAGTTTTTAAATAAAATGCTCTACTTTTGCCTACAAATTTGTTATCATGTCAGGTCTTTTTTACAGGTCACATTCCATAGGTCACTGTGGTACTGGTATATAACCAAGAGGGTTAGCATGCCCTAGCTGTGAATTTAGCTTTTTGGTATGGAGTTTAGGGTCAGGAGACCCTGTTCAGCTTGTTTATTTACTATTATCATAAGTGACCTGTAAAAGAAACTTGCTCTTGCCTTTACATGTAAATCTCAACTACATTTCTGAAGTAACTAGTCCGTTTGCCAAATTATAGCAAATTTTGAGAAACCAGGAACCCATGGCCAAATCATTACTTAGCCTCTGCCTCTTGCCTGTAAGAGCCGACTGCTTTTTAGGCTTTTGTTTCACATGGTGCAACAAGAGTTCTTTCCGGAGCAAGTCCCTCAAATAGTGAGATAAAGCACTGTACAAATTAAGTTTAAATTTCTTTTGGATGCAGATTATAATCCCCGGGCAACAGAGGTCCGTTCTCTCAATATTATAAATGCTAAGTCCAAACCACTACTTTTGTTGCTGATTGTGTAATGAAAAGTTTCCTCTTTCCATAAAACAGGTTCAAGTGCGAAGCATGTTGGAAAAAATGTGAAACGCAGAAAAGTAGAGGCAACTGGTAACCAGAATACTTGTGCTGGTATAAATAGAGTTAATATGGATCTTAAAAAAGTATTTAGTTTGGGTGAAATGATTGACTGGGTGGAAGTTATTGTGGTGACATTGATGTTTCAACATCCTGAGCTCATAAAGGTCATTCCCCTGAAGTAAAAGCCAGAATAAGATTTTGTTCATATTACGTCAAGTTACCAATCTAAATATGTTTGCTCCAAAATTGAAATAATAAGAGGGGGTCACTATCCTCGTTCTTTAGTAACAAAGCATTGAAATATGGCAATTTATGCATTTTTGAACAAAAAGGACTATAATAGAGCATTTGCCAAAAAGAGGAATTATTTTTGAGCTTCAAAACCTGCAAAACTGGTTTCTCCAGAATGGACTCGGGCGAGTCTTACGAGAAACACCTTAATTTCCACACAAAATGCAAATTAAGAATTTTGTTTTTAGATGCAAGTAAGATTGAGTAATATTCAGTAGTCAACTTGAAATAAACATAAATTTTTTATTTTGTTATTGAGCACAGAAGAGTTGCGCAAAACAGGGGAATAACCTTAAGTCATGGTAAATCAGTGAAGTCAGTATGCATGAGTCAATGCTTTTAAGGTCTGGTGTGTTGGTGAGATATTGCCTCGATTTGTTCAGTTTATTGATTGCCAACTCTGTTGACGCAGATTTTTCTTGTAATATGCAGTTAATATTTATTGTTGGTATTTGTTTTATTTTTAATTGTATTCTCGACTTTAAAATATAAAACTTTCATCTAAGTGTAATTCTTAGTTCTGCATGGTTTGCCTCCAGGAGTTGATTGTCGTGCAAATGGTGATTCCAGTTTCACCAGTGACAGATCAAAATGTAGTGTCACCAAGGAGAGTGAACCAAGCTGCTCTGACAATACAGTTTCAGAAGCCTTTGAGAGCAGTTTGTCAAGTGAAGGTTAGCTGCATTCCCCTAAATTCCCTAAAAATGTTATTACAAGTTCTCGAGGTAATGGGATCGTTTCCTACCGAGGTCTAAGAATATTTATCTTTGTGTTGTATGTTGTGGTTTCCCATTTGCCTCTCTCACAGTTGGGAGTTCATAACACCAACTCAGCAATTAAACAAAACAAGTTTCATTACAGAGTTATGAGTCATCAGTGCCGTGCGGCACAACACGCAGTGTAACCCTCAAAAGAACCTACGCTGCGTCGGTGGGTGAGAAAAAAGATTACGCTCTGACCAAGGGCTAATGCCTTAAACGTCAGCTTTTGTATCTCTCTCAGTGGTCAATTCACCTTTTTAATTTCAGCTGCTAAAACCACACATTTGATGAAGAATAGCTTCCCATTTTAGGAAGGGAGTGGGAGCAGGGAGGGGGGGGGGGGGGGGTGGAGATCAGTGAGAAAAAACTTGAGTTTAGGACTACCCATGTTAACGATGACAGATCACTTGATTCAAAAGTTACTCGACATTATGCCAGTTGGCAATTCCCGGCCTGTCTTTTGCTGATGCATCAAATCGCATTTCTTAGATATTATTTTTTATTGGGTTGTTGTTAGTACCATCCTTGTTTGATTTGCCTGTTTTTGTAATAAATAATAAATAATACTCAGGGTAACAAAAACAGATAGTGAAAGCGTGATGTTCTACCGTGCCGGTTTCTCTAATGAAACAAGATAGTTTTTGTTTCTCTCCACTCAGCTGTATCAGTAGCCACTGGCGAAATTTAAAGCAAACGTTTAAAAACTCTGTATTAGCAATACGCGCTTTGTTTTATATAAAAAACGCGACTCGACAATAACTTTTGCACTGAGGGTGATCTTTCTTTTATAAGGGGTTTGGGAGGGAAAGAGCGTCTAGTTTTGTTGAGATGTCTAAGCAAAAAAAAAAAAAAGTTGTAGACTACAAACTGTCTGCCTCACCGAGAGGACAAATGGAACACTTAACATCAGAACATGCCTTCCTCGTAAAAAGGCGAGAATTCAAAGCAACACAGTTAAATCAATACGGAAGATTAGAAGCAAAACATTTCAATGAAAAACTTTTTAAAAGTGCCAAAAGAAACAAACAAAAACAAAAAAATCTGACCAAAATGAAAGCTTGAATGTATCTTAAATTTGTTACGGTCATGTAAAGTGGTTATGTAAAGATCGGCACAACTTTCAAGTTCACGCAATCAAATGAACGATCCAACAGGAAACCACCGTTTTATTATTCCTGTCGAAGCACAAAGCACTTTTCTTCAATAAGGATTAACAAAAAATGTGCTCTATGGAACATCTGTAGCAAAGTTAAGATCAGGAGATCAAGGGAGCCCAAGAAGAACATTTAAACAAAATAGTTTAAATATTGTCTTCTTTGTTGCCAGGTTGTTTTGTGGCCATTTAAAGGAATATCTGTGTGAGCTATTACAGTTTGACCAGCGCTTTAGCTGAAAATTTAAGATGCAGAAAGTTTTACGAAATTGAATCTGATTTCCCAAATTTAGGAGCTTTGCTTGCCTTTACAAAAATTCTAGGTGACCTCATTTGGCACATTTAACGAGATATCACTGAGATATTTGTGCTTCTGAAAACTTCTTGTAATACGAATTCTGAGCTGACGTTTTTCGCAAGAAAACTTACTAGATTGTCTCTAAAACTAAATCCAAATTTCTTTGACGATTAGACTGACGACTGAGGTCTTTTGAACAGATATCCACTGAAATAAACCACTGGGTGTCACTGGGAGATCATGACTTATCACAGTCATGTATCACGTTTGAAGTCTCAAGTTTATCGGGGCACCCTAGAACGTAGTCTCCTTCGCAGCCGTTTTGGGAGCGTTGCGTGAAAACGGCTGCGAAGGAGAGCTCGTTTTGTGGCCTTTTAAAGGCATATTTGTGTTCAACTGAGTATTAGGTCTTCCTCTCTCCCCCTCCCCGTTACGAAAACTCTGATACTTAGGCTATATCTGTGTAAGCTAGTACAATTTCTGTTCCTTTCCTTTAGCTGGAAATTTAAGTTGTAGAAAATTTTAGGGCATGAAATCTTATTCCCCTAATTTACGAGCTGTTGTTGGCGTAACGGAAATGCTAGCTGACCTTTTTTTCATAGTTCTAACAATATATTTGCCCCTTCCAAAACAAAAGGAGTTAGTTTTCCAGTGTTATGAACATTTGAGCTGTCATCTTTGTCAA
Source organism: Pavona decussata (assembly GCF_977016875.1). NCBI lineage: Eukaryota > Metazoa > Cnidaria > Anthozoa > Scleractinia > Agariciidae > Pavona > Pavona decussata. The sequence goes on from NW_028145639.1 coordinate 622,036, forward strand.
AGAAACTTGAGAATTTTCCTAACCATCTGGTCTCTGCACGACTCTCTTTATTTCATATTTTATATAGTTACCTAATTAAGATTGTGTCGTTTTGAATTCAATTTTATATTTTAAAAATGTAAATCGTATTCCTTTTTTTCAAGTAGCGTGGTTAAAGTATTTTTTACTTGAACATAAGCAGTGTCCATTGGCAAAAATTGCTTTAAAATAATTTTGACACTATAAATCATCGACTAAAAGGGGTACACACTGCGTACTGGTAATTTCAGAAAATATAGAATTGTGTCACTATCATTTATCCACTGAGGTAGAAAATGAATTACACCTCCTTTTTCCTGGCAATTTACGGATTTGTCTCGTAAAGTTAACACTCAGTTAAAAATGAAATTTTTTGGAAATATTTCTGGGGTTTAGTTGCAAGAAATTAGGTAAGAGGTTCGTTTTTGAAGCTTCACAGAAAAGAACAAAACTTCATGATTGTTGTGAGCGTGTTCATGAGAGGACCAGGAAGAAAGTGATAATACTCAAATCAAACCGAATTAATTGTGATCCATGCAATTGTAACTAAACTGCATTAAAGTAGTAACTGCCAAAGTGAATTGTCGTTAACGACATCTGCCAAAAATAGGATACTTTTCAAATTTTCGCTCAAAACACTTAACTGGGTTTCGTTTAGTTGTTTATTTACTTCATAACTATTCTGTCTCAATAGAATGCAGTATCCCGGCCATGGATCAGAAAGCTCCCACAGCTAATTCAAAAGACAGTGACCATGCGAGCGCACAGCCTGGGATCAGTTCTGCTAACAATAGTCAACAATCAGTTGGAAACGACGGGAGGATGTTGCTACAGGCAGCCGTTCAGAGTGGAGACGTTGACACCATTTTGGCAATACTGTCTCGTGGATTTGACATTGATTCAAGGGACAGTTATGGTGAAACACCATTGATGATTGCAGCTGACAGTGGGAGATTAAATGCATTTAACCTTCTTTTAGAAAGAGGCGCAGATCCGACTTTGAAAGACAACGATGGGTGGACTGTGCTACACTGGGCTGCGTATGGCAATAATGATGAGATCATTGAGAAGCTGCTGTCTCTTGGACTTGGTATTGATTCAAGGAACAGTGATGGTGTAACACCATTGATGAATGCAGCTCTTAAAGGGACATTAAATGCATTTAACCTTCTTCTAAAAAGAGACGCAGATCCGACTTTGAAAGACAACGATGGGTGGACTGTGCTGCACAAGGCTGCGTATGGTGGAAAGGATGAAATCATTGAGAAGCTGCTTTCACTTGGACTTGATATTGATCCAAGGAACAGTGATGGTGCAACACCATTGATGATTGCAGCTCTTAATGGGAGATTAAATGCATTTAACCTTCTTCTAGAAAGAGGCGCAGATCCGAATTTGAAAAGCAACAATGGGTTGACTGTGCTGCACAAGGCTGCGTATGGCAATAATGATGAAATCATTGAGAAGCTGCTGTCTCTTGGACTTGACATAAATTCAAGGGAAAACAATCTTGGTAAAACACCGCTGATGGCGGCAACATCTTGCGGTAAAGCTGAAGCTGTCAAATATCTCCTCAGTAAGGGAGCACGTTAGCTTCTTTCTTTTAGCACTCAGTAAGTGTAATACTCTGTAGGTTCGGAAATTATCAGGTAAGTATTTTGCGATAACTGGCGCGTGTAACGGGAATGTGATAACATGGTCATATTTTCAAAAGCTCGTATATTATTGAAGATTGATAATTTGTTGCTGTTATTGATACGATGATGAAAGTTTTGAATCATTTTCTGGAATTTTAAGTTGATTGGATTGGAAAAATTCAAGCAAATGATAGCGATTTTTTACTTTTCTAGTAACACGCGAAAAAAATAGCCTTGGAGCCCTAAAGAAACGTTTTACTTGATGTCAAATACGCGTAAAAAAAAGTACGTTTATTTGTGTTGTACGAGTAATTCACAGAAAATCGAAAAAAAAAAAAGTAAAGAAAAGAAAGGTCCGATTTGAACCACTTCCTTTGTCAGGTTTTTTTTAATTTGGTTTAAAGAAGCAAATATTGTCTTTCTTTTCTTTTGTTTTGGTCGTTTGGTGGTTGCCGCGAATTGTTTTTACTGAAATGGTAAATAATATCATGGAATAAACCTTATTTCCACCCGTCTTTTGTGAATTTGGATAAAATAGGCGTTGAATGTTACACTTCTTTTCTCAGGTAGAATAAAATTTTATTGAAAGAATGACAAATTTTTAACTGCAAATTTTCCTTATAAAAAAATCAGCGATAAACAATGTCTTGCATTTGTTACCAATTGGAAACTCCAAGGATGAACAAATGATTTCAAATAACAATTTCACAATTAGTGTTTCTGTTTCCAATTAAGGGATTTTGGTGCCGAGATCACAAGAATTAAAAATTGTTATTTCAACGGTTAGCCGTAAGGACATTATTAAAGTATCTGACGATTTATGCAAGTTACAAGCTCTTTAGGTAGTTTGTAAGTTATCTTCGCACTTATTCAAACATAAATCTGTCAGAATCGGCCACCTCTTCATAAATAGCTAAAGGTACATTTGCATTTTGATACGATTAAACATCTTTGGACAGAAAAGAGAAGGTATAATGTTTCTTTTTGTTGAGATATGATCAAAATATGGAAATAGCCAAAATAAGCCCGAGGAAATTGATTCTTTGATTACTTGACAACGCTCTCACAAATTTTCATTTAATTTCGCTTAGAAGTTGTAGAGGTTTTTAAAGTTGTTCAAATCCTTTACATTGTAACTTTCGTTAATGTAAATTCTTTCACTAGATCTCGAGATATTAGGTATTATTTTAAAATGAAGTTCTCTACGTTACCATTGCTATGGTAACAGCTGTTGCTTGGAAACCAATGAACAAAATTAACACTTGATCATAGTGGTGTTCTAAGAAGGGCATCGATGCTGTCTTTGTATATTAAGAACTTTTGATTTCAAATCATCTGAACAAACTTCCATAATTGGTAACGAAGGAAACAAGACCTTGTTGCCCGGTAGTTAACAGTACACTCCAACCAGTGAGTTTATTCTGATATAAAGTTATTTAGTACGTACTCACTGTAGTGGGAACCGGCTAAGTTTTCGTTTGTGGCGTTAAAGGTAGATATATTAGTCGTTGAAATATTTTTTTAAAAAACAAGCGTACAGTCGAACCCCGTTATTACAGACACTAGGGAACAAGAGTAAGTGACCGGCTTTGTATGAATGCCTGTCTCTCGGGGACCAAGTGAATTGTCTGTAATAGAGAGGTGTCTGCTTTAGAGAAGTAGGCTTTATATGGATTTCGATCTCTCAGGGACCAAGTGAACTGTCCGTAATAGAGAAGTGTCCGTATTATAGAGGTGTCCGTGTTATATAGGTGTCTATAAAGGTGTCCGTAAGGAGAGGTTCCACCGTAGCACCAACTATAGAACAACTATTGCACCCATCCTGTAATCTAGCAAAAAAATATATATATATATAAAGAAACGTAGACTTTAAAATGCAGTTCATTATTCCACTATTATGTCATTTTACCAGATAAGGTCAAGAGAACGCCCAAAATACACGACCGTAATACACTGTAGTGTCCCAGTTTGACCGGATTACAACAGCGAATACGGGCAACGACTTGTCACTGGCTTTCTGTGTTGTTTACGTCATTCGCACGCGCCATATACTAATAGACAGCTGGATGGACAGATACTGCGGGTCTATTTCAAGACTCTTACCAGAAAAGGGAAACCAAAATAACAAAATCTTTTCGTAGTGGAATAATAAATCTCTTATTTGATGGTTTTATATATAATACGAGCAATGAGCAAAATGTCTGCGTATGTTTTAGTGTTTCACGACCACACAAGTAGTGTCGTTAAAACTTTTGACATTTTTAAGTAAAGACTGTTGGAAAACATGGTAGTAACTGTTGAAAAACGCAAAAGAAATACGATAAATTTACTGAGGAATCTGTGTAAGTAATAACAATGATATTCAGTGCTACGAGCAAGTTTCATTTATTGTCAACTTAGAATTGCGTTTATTTTTTACTTTTTATTTTGGAAACGTGTTTAAAAGAATAAGATATAACAGTTAGTTAGCTGGGTATTTTCCATTTGTATAAGCTATAGGTAGTAGCATTTTTTGTATATTAAGGTAATTTTACTTAGTTTTCAGGTACATGGTGCTGTTATTTTTAAGTTTTAACATTTCAAGAGGACATTTACATTTTAACTATTATAGAATGTAATTTATTTTAATAGTTAGGGAGGTAGTTATTTGGAAATTTGTTATCGGAGGCTTCATTGTAAACTTAATTTGTTTACCTTTATTTTGTTATCTCCGATGACATATTTCCAAATAACTGATTAATTTTACAGTGTATATTACGGTAAACATCTTTTGTAAACATTTTTTTACAGAATCAAAAATTGTGTACAACAATAACATTTTATTGCTATTTTTATAGTTATAATGTCAATTTCTAGTTGAATCTAGTAAGATTTACTAGGCACGAAAGGCTTGACAAACGCAGTTTCGTAAATATTAGGGTAGTGACTGCGATTTGGAAAACGAAAGAGAATGTGAGACCATGCTTGTCATGTTACCTCATCTTTGTTGTTGTTGTTGTTGTTATTGTCGTTTTTTCTCAGTTGTGACGTAACCTTGTAAACAACCGAAGCAATTTGACAGGGTGGGGGTGGGGCTGGGCTATGTTAACTAACCGTTGATCCTCAAACTTTTGCCATTGAGCCGGGCCCGACTTGATCCCTCTTTCTTTTCCCGTTTCTCGCACTGTTTAAGCTTCTTCTTGTCGTCCATTCAAGCCCGAATTCGATACAAACTGCGCCAATCTTTCAGCTGAAAATGGAGCATCACCAAAGTTCTGTGAGAAGCCGCCTTGAAATCAGACGAAGACAAAAGAAAGTGCGGTACTTCAGTACTTCACTGAGAAATTTCCTCTTTCGAATTGATGATCGACTAAGCGTCGCCAAAAGGAAATAAACGCCCCTGTATTTAACAGAGATGAAGTGGTTACTCGGAAAATCATTGAAATACAGAACAACGGAATTGTTACGGTGCTCGACACACTACGAGAAGTCGCTTATTTTTCCCAGGCCGGGGGTAGTGAGCGCATGTCGTGTTTCCTCGCAGGAGGCGATCTTCGTCCGCGCTCGCGTGTTTCACTCATGTTTTTCTCTTTGAAAAATAAAGAGCTGGCTTTTTTAACCAGTTGTTTTGGCTCTTAGGCTGGATTGTTTTTATAATCAAGTGTTATATGCCTGAAAGGTGTCATTACAGATATGAACTTGGCTGTTTTAGTTCCGACATTTCCTCTTGACAAATATACGCACCGCCACGATTTTAAAATCCCCCAAAGGGACGGAGTTACAGTGTTGAAGTTTAGGACTATGATTCGACGAGTAAAGATGGCGTAATTCCATTGACGGTTGCAGCTTGTCGTGACCGATTTAATGTCTCTTCACTAATTATCTTCCACATAGAGAGTCAAATCTGGCTTCCGTATTAAAAGACATGTCAACAATGGGTGGAGTGTGCTGCACTGCGCTGGATGGAAATGACGTAATCATTGTGAAGCTGCTGTCTCTTGCAGTTGTCATTGATTCAAGGAACAACCATGATGTCACACCATTGATGATTACAGCTGTTAATGGACGAATTAGATGCCTTTGACTTTCTGATAGAACGACGAAGCTCAGATCCGACTTTGAGAAACAACAAGGAGTAGAGTTGGTTGCATTATGCTCAACAAAGCGGACTGAATCAGATAATCATTTAGAAGCTACTGTCTCTTGGAGTTGACATTGATTCAAGGAGCAGGGGTGGTGTAACATCACCGATGACTGCATGCAGCTAGCTACTCATGGGAAATTAGAGGCATTTAATCTTCACTGAGAAACGAGAAAAGGTTCAGCGTATTGCACTTCACTATGTTTAGTGGAAATGACGCGATCATTGAGAAGCTGCTGTCACTATGGCAACAAATCGTGGTACAGTTGAGGTTGTCAGTCGCCTCCTCAGTAAGGGATCATATTGGCCTCTTTCGGCTTGGAAAACGTGAAATAATTTTGAGATTAGCAGAAACGTTTACAATAATAGGCAATTCCTTGCCTAACCCCATAGGTTTTATTTAACATTAATAATTAGACTCGCTATTATCTCTGTTGACGATAATTACTTTGATAGATGAGTTAATCGTTTGTCTCACGATTGAGTCACAAAGATGTGGATCGCGACGTTTCGACCGCTATACTGCTGGTCTTCATCAGGCGATGGTGTCGACTGATTGCGTGACAGTATAAGTAGCACCTTGGTTTGTGTTGATTGGTGCGTTTCGATCCTCTCTTAGGCTGTTGTTGATTGGAGGATTTCGATCCTCGTCGTTCAGACTAGAAATTGTTCCCTCGGCCGTCCGCCTTGGTACCGATCGGCTGCTGTGTTGTTTGATCGTGGGCATCCACGCTTCCGGAATTTCAATTCCATTATCCCTATTGATGTTGTCAGGGTGAAGTCTAATGTGAATAGCCTCTTTAACCCTACGGGTGTACCAATGTGGGTCTCGGTCAATAAACTTAACCTCATCCCAGAGCGGATAGTGGCCCGTCGCATTGCTGTGTTCTGAAACGGCAGAGGATTGGGTTCGAGCAAGCCGTATGTCTCTATCGTGTTCCTTAATCCTTTCATGCATAGATCTTCCCGTCTCTCCAATATAGACCTTGCCACACTCACAGGGAATCTTGTAGACTACTCCGTCTTGTTTTGCAGGGTCGACTGTGTCCTTGGGTCGCACTAGGTGTGATCTAAGTGTTGTGTCAGATCTGAAAACTGTCCGTATGCCTTGCTGTTGTAGGCAACGGCGAAGAGCCTCTGATAACCCTTTGACGTATGGTAGCACCGCAGTAGATTTAATTTCAGGCGCAGCTTCTTTTGTGGCTGTTTGTTTCGTTGTTTTCGTAATGTTTTTCACAAACGAAGACGGATAACCGTTAGAAACAAGAACTGATGAGAGGTGTTTCTTTTCTTGCGAGATAACTGATGGTTTAGTTATGAGGTGTTTCGATCTATCGTACAGGCACTTGACAATACCGCGTTTTACAGATTGCGGTTGGTAAATAAATAATAAATAATAATACTAATAAATCTTTATTTAAACACGGTAAAATCCATCAGGAGTATAAAAATTAGAAATAACCTAACTATCCTAAACAAAATTCAAAACCTGACTACAACTAATCTAACTAAAACCTGTTTTTCATGAATGCCGTGTGTAACTTTAAAAATGAATATTAACTAATCTTTTAAATTGACTAAGAGATTCAGCTTCTCTCACATGACAGGGTAGGCTGTTCCAGAGAACTGCTCCGCTATAAGAAAAGCTGTTTTTCATGAAATTAGTTCGCGGAAACGGGACAAATAGTTTGTTAACAGAGTCCCTCAGGGAGTAACGCGTTTCATTTCGTTTAACAAATTTAGATGATAAATATTCAGGAACAAGACCATTTAGAGACTTGTATACCATTATGGATTTCTGTATTTGAAATTGAGTGCTCAAATCTTTCCAATCGAGTTGTCTAATTAAACGGTTAGCATCAGCATCATAGCTAGAGAAGGTTGAAACGCGAGCGGCACGGTTTTGAAGCTTCTGTGGCCTGTCAAATAATGTTTTACCACAATTACCCCAGACAAGATTGCAATAATCGAAATGAGATTGAAATAGTGCGTTGTATATATAATGAAGGGTAGGTGGAGGGACAAAAGGTCTAATTCTTTTTATTGCTCCTATTCCGGAAGCGATCTTTTTAGATAACTTATCAATGTGTGTTTGCCACCGTAGATTTTCATCAATAAATATTCCAAGCGATTTGACAGAGGAAACGTGTTCTATCGGAACATTATTAATCGAGAGCTCAAGTGGGTTCGCCAAAGTACTCAATTTTTGTCTGGAGCCAATTAGCATAAATTCAGTTTTAGAAGTGTTCAAAGTAAGTTTATTGGAAATAAGCCATTTGTTTAGGTTATCTAAATCGTGATTAAGATTTAATTGTATTGAATTCACATCAACGCCAGCATAAGTAATGTGGGTGTCATCGGCATACATCCTAGGCTGGCACGAAGTAAGGCAGTTTGGCAAGTCATTAATATAAATTAGAAATAAAAGGGGGCCAAGGATTGTTCCTTGCGGTACCCCACATTTAAGAGAGCAGATTCTAGGAAGAGAACCGTTAACGAGACATCGTTGTGTACGATTAGTTAAATACGACTTAAACCAATCAAGAGCTGTACCTTGTATTCCATAAAGGTTCATTTTAGATAAAAGGATATCATGGTCAACGGTGTCGAAAGCCTTTTTTAAATTGAGGAAAACCACAGCATTAACATTGCCACGATCAATATTAAAGGCCCAATTATCCGTAGCTTCCAGAAGGGCAGTCACAGTTGAGTGTAACGAGCGAAAACCCGATTGATGATTAGAAATGATATCTTCATTGGTCAAAAAGTTATACAGCTGATCATAAACAATCCTCTCAAAGACTTTAGCTATAACGGAAATGACTGAAATAGGTCGATAATTATTCAGATCAGATTGCTCACCTTCCTTGAACAACGGTGTGAATCATACGCTAGGTATTGGTCAGTGTGTGTAGGCTTTCTGTAAACACTGGTAGAGAGGTAGCCATCCGAATCTCTAGTTACCAACGTGTCAAGAAAGGGTGTGGTGTTGTTGGTCTCAGTTTCCATAGTGAAGCGGATCGTTGGTTGTTGACTATTGAGGTGTTGCAAGAAGATGTCAACTTTGTCTCGACTCAAGATGGTAAAGGTGTCATCCACATAGCGTTTCCAAATCTTAGGTATACAAGGCGTAGAAGTCAAAGCTTGTTCTTCGAAATTCTCCATGTAGAGGTTAGCTATGACAGCGGATACTGGGCTACCCATGGCTGCTCCCTCTTGTTGCTCATAAATTAATCCATTATACTGGAAGTATGTGGATCTTAGAACGAAATCCAAGAGGTCCGCAATCTGTGCAGGTGTTAAAGTCGTGCGGTTAGCAAGACACGGGTCAGCCTCTAGTTTCCGTAACGCGGCTTGTACGACGCCTTCGATAGGTACGTTTGTGAACAGTGATTCTACGTCAAAAGACACCATGATCTCGCTCTCTAGTACCCTCTCACCGTTGATAGTGGACACGAAATGGGCTGAGTTGTTAACTGTATACTCTGATTTCCCTGTTAAGGGAGATAACACATCGGCTAGGTAGGAAGACAGATCATAAGCAAAGGTGTTCACACAAGAAACTATAGATCTCAGTGGTGTATTTACCTTGTGTATCTTAGGAAGGCCATAGATTCTAGGTGGTTGCTTATGTTTGGGCCTGATCTTATTATATACGGACTCTGTTAGGTGCCCACCTCGCTTCAGGTTCAGAAGCTTTTCAGTCAACTTTCGGCTCAAACGGTTTAATAATGTTTAATAAGACCAGAGACAGACAGAAACGAAAGTTCGATAACCTGTTGATCGAGAAACAGTCTTCTGTTTCAACGACTAGAACTGAAGCCGATGTGTTATCTCCCTTAACAGGGAAATCAGAGTATACAGTTAACAACTCAGCCCATTTCGTGTCCACTATCAACGGTGAGAGGGTACTAGAGAGCGAGATCATGGTGTCTTTTGACGTAGAATCACTGTTCACAAACGTACCTATCGAAGCCGTGTTACGGAAACTAGAGGCTGACCCGTGTCTTGCTAACCGCACGACTTTAACACCTGCACAGATTGCGGACCTCTTGGATTTCGTTCTAAGATCCACATACTTCCAGTATAATGGATTGATTTATGAGCAACAAGAGGGAGCAGCCATGGGTAGCCCAGTATCCGCTGTCATAGCTAACCTCTACATGGAGGATTTCGAAGAACAAGCTTTGACCTCTACGCCTTGTATGCCTAAGATTTGGAAACGCTATGTGGATGACACCTTTACCATCTTGAGTCGAGACAAAGTTGACATCTTCTTGCAACACCTCAATAGTCAACAACCAACGATCCGCTTCACTATGGAAACTGAGACCAACAACACCACACCCTTTCTTGACACGTTGGTAACTAGAGATTCGGATGGCTACCTCTCTACCAGTGTTTACAGAAAGCCTACACACACTGACCAATACCTAGCGTATGATTCACACCAACCGCAATCTGTAAAACGCGGTATTGTCAAGTGCCTGTACGATAGATCGAAACACCTCATAACTAAACCATCAGTTATCTCGCAAGAAAAGAAACACCTCTCATCAGTTCTTGTTTCTAACGGTTATCCGTCTTCGTTTGTGAAAAACATTACGAAAACAACGAAACAAACAGCCACAAAAGAAGCTGCGCCTGAAATTAAATCTACTGCGGTGCTACCATACGTCAAAGGGTTATCAGAGGCTCTTCGCCGTTGCCTACAACAGCAAGGCATACGGACAGTTTTCAGATCTGACACAACACTTAGATCACACCTAGTGCGACCCAAGGACACAGTCGACCCTGCAAAACAAGACGGAGTAGTCTACAAGATTCCCTGTGAGTGTGGCAAGGTCTATATTGGAGAGACGGGAAGATCTATGCATGAAAGGATTAAGGAACACGATAGAGACATACGGCTTGCTCGAACCCAATCCTCTGCCGTTTCAGAACACAGCAATGCGACGGGCCACTATCCGCTCTGGGATGAGGTTAAGTTTATTGACCGAGACCCACATTGGTACACCCGTAGGGTTAAAGAGGCTATTCACATTAGACTTCACCCTGACAACATCAATAGGGATAATGGAATTGAAATTCCGGAAGCGTGGATGCCCACGATCAAACAACACAGCAGCCGATCGGTACCAAGGCGGACGGCCGAGGGAACAATTTCTAGTCTGAACGACGAGGATCGAAATCCTCCAATCAACAACAGCCTAAGAGAGGATCGAAACGCACCAATCAACACAAACCAAGGTGCTACTTATACTGTCACGCAATCAGTCGACACCATCGCCTGATGAAGACCAGCAGTATAGCGGTCGAAACGTCGCGATCCACATCTTTGTGACTCAATCGTGAGACAAACGATTAAATCATCTATCATTTTAAACCACGATGACAAACACCTTTCATAATATTGATAATTACTTTATAGAACCATTCACACCTCTAACCATTCTTTTCATCAAAGTATTCATAAAATTTGTTTTAATTGAAATTGAAGCGATTGTCCTATTTCTTGGTAACAGGCGAAATAAATAGGTCTATGAACCTGTTAAAGGGAGGGGTTCACATTTCAGTGCATGTGCATGAATCTAAATGCTTTATTCTCTTTCTTATCAGCTCTATGGCCTTAAAAATTTCCACTCACATGCATTCTAAGGTTGATGTGTTTACAGTTATTTTCATGCGAAATAATGCAATCATATGAAAAAATTACCACCCGAGTTACCTATTTCTTTCCAAATGGTTCGTAAACAACGAATTAAATTAAACAGGCTTGGGTCATAGCGAGCAAAGGCGAAAAAGTGTTTTGATTTATGGACATGCGCAGAACCGTGAACCCCTCCCTTTAACGTGTATCCATATTTTAGTTTGTCTTCTTAAAGTGACTTCACAGAAGCCCGTCAGTAGCACTCAAGGAGACTCAACGTTTCCAGAGAACAATTAAAATGTTGTCTCTTGTGTTCCCTAAACATTTCGAGGTTTTTTAAAGGCATGTTTGTGTAACCTAATAAAGTTTGATGTGTTCGGACGCTTTGGTGTTAAAATGAAAAAAAAAAAGGCTTAGGAAGGGGAATCTTATTCCCAGAATTTACGAGCCATTGTTGGCTTTACGAAAATGCTAGCTGACCTATCTTTGCATTTTTTACAACCTATTTGCACGTCCAAAAACAAAATGAATTAGTTTTCCAGTGTTACAAAATTTTGAGCCAACATTTTACCAAAGAAAACTCAAGTCCGTCCGCGGCGCAGGCTAAAAACATTTGGCGATAGGATGATTCGCCTTGTAGCCGATCTTCCTCGTGCTAGGATCTTCCTCCTTCCATGTGAACAGTTGAGTGAAAGGGAATTCAATTTTGTTTGACGATGAAGTATGTGAAATCTCTCTAAACATTAGATGCTTTTGTTGGTCCGTTAGTGATTGCTGTTAAGCGAATACCAAGATCAGTTAGTAAAAATAGTGGAGTATTTTTATATTTTTTAGTTTTTTTATTTGAGATCAGTTGTAAAATAATTATTTAATCAGTAGTACACTAGACTTAAATTGGAAAAATGAGACTTTTTTTTACACATATCATATCCATAATAGATGATGACGTATACCTGATTATTCCAGCTAAATGGTTTGTTTCCTTTTTTTCTCATAAAGACAACTCTTAGAGTAGCTGTTCTGTTTTGAAAAGTCTACTTAAATAATATCAATCATAATTTTTAGTTTAGTATTATGTGACATATATCTGTCAGTAACTTGTACACTGAAACATGTAAAGGACATTTACATTTTGTTACTGGAATGCAATGTTTAGAAAAAGAAGTATTTTTGTTTTTGTTTTTTTAATGTCACAGGATGGTGAGCATGAACGTGTTCTCTTCTGTGTCGTAGTGTTGAATCATGGCCGCCAGGTAGCAGGCCAAAAAAGCCGGGACATCTGATTAACCTTCATTTTCCGACGTCCTGGCACAAAATCTTGGAGCCAATCTATATTTCTTTTCCTGCCCGAAATGCTTGCTGTAGATCCTGGAGTGGGATTAGATGGAGGCGGTGCTGTACTCTGGTGTAAACCAAGAACCTCCAATTCCAGTCATAGTTTTTCCTTTTGACGCTGTGCCAACTCTAACCATCTGTCGATGTAACCTTTGCAAGCTATTGGGAGCATACAAAAGGAAGCTGTGGGATTCTTTCACTGAAGACCTTCCAAACCGAATTGCGCAATCTGGTTCCACGTTTACAGATTTTGGCTTCTGTGCTGATTTGCTAGCTTTTGTGTTAAGAGACGTCTTAGTGGTGTCATGAGATTGGAACTCACGCTAGTGAATGACTCCAAGGAGTCGAGAGGGCAATTGTTGCGGATGAGATTGAGGAAATCACTAGCGACCGAAATAGCTCACAAGATTGATCAATCTGGTAAACTTATTTGTACATGGTCCAAACTATGATTCCGGCATGCTATTTTTACAAAGATCTCAACAAGGGAAGTTCTAAACAGTTACCTTGCTACTTTGTTGATGTTGTTTGATTCATTTGTTGAACGTCATAACAATTTGTCGCAGTAAACCCTAAAAATGATCTGATTTATTGTATGCTGTCCTACAGTCAATGCCTAGATGGGGCAGTAGACCTAGATTTAGATTTGCGAGAACTTAGCTGGCGTGGAAAGCATAATCGGGGAGGGGGAGGGTAGCCTGCGAGCAAGCTCTTGGGGAAGAGGAGGTGAGCTTGCTCGCAGGCTAGGGGGAGAGAGAACGAAACTTAGATATACTGAGCTATACGCAGACTAGCGAGACTCAAAAGTGACGACACAGTGGCTAATTCATATCGGCATTTGCAAAGAATCTCGATTCCATAACCACCCCAGCAATCAGACCAGACTGTCCAATGAACCCGCTGGGATCATGCTTAATTTTAGCAGTGCTCTTTTTCGCACTAATTTGCTCGCTTGGTCAAAATCCCGGGGGGGGGGGGGTACTCCCCTATATAAGGTATATAGGTATGTCCCGCCCCAAAGGGTATGGTTTTTGAGCCGTTTTGGTCTGAAAACGGGTATAGATTTTGACAATTACGGTCTGAAATCGGGTCGAGTTTTTGGGGCAGGGAACATTTACGAAAGCTTACAAACATATTTTTCTTCTCAGTACGTAACTGGAACGACTAACTGATTGCGAGAAAAAGAAATAGATAAACTATGTCATTCCAGCTTACTTTTACTCCTTGCGTCAACTTCCGTTCGGCACTGATGCATAATCAGGTCTGAAAACGGGTATGAATTTTAGAGGTCAGGTCTGAAAACGGGTGTGGAAAATGGCATGTTTAGGTCTGAAATAGGGTCGGGATTTGAAGACCCTGGTGGCACACCCCCACCAAGAATTCCGGGGAGTACCCCCCCCCCCCCGGGGGTCAAATTTCCTTTCGCGTTTCCCGCGGGAATGACTCACTGACAAATAAAAAAGAATAAAATAAGATCATAAAGAAACAGTGGTGCTGTATCAGTGGGGAATTATCTAGATACGAATATTGGATTTTATCAACTGAGTTATTAAGGTAAATCAGTTGCCGGTGGTAAATTGGCCACCGTAAAGAGTTACAGAAGCCAGGAAAAGGCGTCTGCTCTCGCGGGCTATTTGTGATCTATTTGTCAGAACGAATCGTGGCCAATTTCTTAAACGGGTAAAGCCCAAAACATGTATTCCTGGAGCGAAACAGAGCCTAACCGCATGTTAGACTTTACATGAAATATTTATTCAAGACTTGAAATTATAAATTAATATCTTGTTCAGTTCTGATGTCGACTCTCTCTGGGGATGGACCTGCAATGGATGATTTGTGAAAACATATATGACATATCTACTCGACAAGAATAGTCTACGCTGGCGTTAAACGCGCGGGCTCTTATCCAGATTTCCGGTCTTCTTCCGCCTGTCCTTCCGCCTTCCTTGAGATGAGCAAAGGCGTGAGTTATGCATGTATAGAGCTAAGCTGAACTCTTACCTGACTAAATTGTGTACATGGAGACGGGAAACACCTCAGAAAGTCGTGGGAAGACTGTGAGTGAGAAAGACCGTCAGTGTGTTAATGTTTTGTTTGTTTGCAACGAGTGGAATTCATCCAAGGGCGGTTTGTCGACTTTCAACAGAGAGTTTGCGATCAATTTGGCGAAAACTTCAAGTGAAAAGATCAAAGTTCACTGCTATGTTACCAAAAGCAGTGAACTAGAGAGGAAAGATGCTAGAAAAAACGGAGTGAATGTAATTTCAGCAGAAAGTATTCCCGGAACTTCTAATCCTCTGGATTGGTTGAAATTGCCGCCTCCAGAATTGCCACATCCTGATATTGTAGTAGGCCATGGACGAAAGTTTGGTACTCCTGCTTACTGCATTATGCGGACAACAAACTGCAAGTGGATTCAGTTTGTTCATGTCTTTTGTGAAGACCTTGGAAAGCATAAAGTGGCTGAAAGTCCTGGGCTTGATACAATTGAAGAGAATGAGAAGAAGCATAAAGAAGAAATCAAACTTTGCAAAGCAGCAAATGTGGTTGTCGCTGTTGGCTCACGGCTACAGGAGAAGTACAATAATTGCTTACCAGACATTGAGGTACAGGTCTTCACGCCAGGGATTTTGGAAAGCTTTTTGTACCTCTCGGATCAGAGACGTGGTAAAGTTCAGGGTAGTCTAGATGAGTTTAGTGTCTTTGTTTTTGGTAGAGCAAGTTATGAAGATCTTGTTCTGAAAGGATATGACATCATTGCTGGTGCAGTGGGTTCTCTTGGAGAGAAATTCAAGGTCACATTTGTTGGTGCACCTGAAGGTCAACATAGAAATATGGAGGAGTGGTTCCTAAGGAATACAAAGGTGAAACGTAAGCAATTGACAATCCGTGGTTACTGTGATCAAAATGAACTCAAGACGATGTTCTATGGAGCTGACTTGGTTGCCATGCCTTCTCGCACTGAAGGCTTTGGACTGATTGCCCTTGAAGCCATCTCTGCTGGTGTTCCTGTGCTTGTTACTGTTGAGTCTGGAATTGCAAAAGCCTTAAAGAAAGTAGAAGGTGGAAAGTCTGTTGTGGTCGAGTCAGAAGAACCAAAGGAGTGGGCTCAGAAAATCGAGGAACTCTCCATGAAGACACCAAAAGAAAGACTTGATAATGCCATTCGTTTAAGAGAGAACTACAACAAGACATACTCTTGGGGTGCACAGTGTGAAAGATTTACAGAGATGATTGGGGTTCAAAGGAAAGAGACGTGTGATGCTGATCATGTGAATGGTATGTGAATTATCCTATCCTGACCAATCAATGAAAAGGTCCTTAATTATTATTATAATAGGAAATTATCAAATTATGAAAGTTACCTATCAGAAGTTTTGAAATTTGCAAAAATTAAGTCATGCAATTTTATTTCAGAGTAATCCAAATCCCAAATTTTTAAAAAGTAGCTTTTTGTACCCTGGAGCTGTCATACATGTACCTATAGCAACCTGCAAGTTTTGCTACAGCTTTTGAGTGTAGCATCAACACATTCCTGTGCCTCTTTCCATGAGCTTTCACTTGCTTTTGTTAAATTTCGAAATGTGTTTGACATTCCTAAGGAAGAAATGTTGTTGGCGTAAAATTGAAGAACAGTTCCCCAGTAAAGCTCGCAGTTTAAGTGTCAGCCAATAGTCAAGTAAACTGTTGATGACTTGCCAGTTACCTGTCGGTGACTTGTTGGTAAGCTGTTGGTGGGCTAATTCTCAACTCTCTTCTATTGCCACATCTCTGTGATGTATAGTTGGTATAATAAAGAAATAAACAGGTTTTGTTGGTAGGAATGGGGCAGGTTTGCCTTGAATTACGAGAGTAACGATCATTTGAAGTTCAAGGTTTAACATAAATAAAAGGCATCTTTACTTGTAATGTAGCATCAAACAAGGACATTTAAAAAAAACTTTTCTGAATGCAGCAACTAACTAGTTTGATTAGCATGGCCTGTTCATAGTTCCACAGGCGAGTTTGCAGTTGAAATTTGTTTCTGACACGCCGATATTTACAATGCGTATGCAGCGCTGTTGTGTTTGATGAATTATTTGTTTCCCATGGGAAATTTACTGCAACCACAAAACATGTATTTCCTTCAATACAATCTTTCACAACAAAGATTTTAGGAAAAAAAGGGAAAGGATTCTGCAGAGATATTTCCATTCACTGAATATTAAATGAACATTGCAGTTGAAATTTGATCTGGCACTGAACATAAAACTTTCTCGATGTATGCAAATTTTGGTCAAGATTGAATTCTGTCAGGTAGAAAATAGCGACGTTTTTAACCTTTAATTGTGGTAATTGCTGACTTAGTACTCTAATCTGGCAATGTCTGGTCAGCAGCTAGCTAAACAAGTACAACGTACAGTTTATTTGACATAAACCTTACGTAAAAATGTTGAAAACAGCAACTTGTTATCTTTCTCGATTTCATTTCATTCAAGAACTCAGTATATATAGAGATGACCATTAAGTGCTGATACGTGAACTACAGACTTAAAATTCACTTGAAGTTTTGACTTTTAACTAGAACTGTCAACAAATCAGCCAGTTAACAGAGAGGCTTTCTTGTGCATGCAACCAGTTTTCGACTGGGTTTTCAAAGTCCTTTATACTACTTGATAAATTAAAATCCAACATGGTATATTCAATGTACAACTGGTTCATAACAGTTTCTTTGCGGTAAATTTACAAATGTTTTTCTGCGGAGGTCATTATGTAAATATGGAATTTTCAAACTTAGGTGAAAAAAAGGTTGGAAATTCCTAGGAGGTGGGGGGTCTTCAAAGAACTTCCATTCCAGGGGGTGGGGGGTGTAAAGTGAAAAACCTTCCTTGCAGGGGGGGTATGGATATTTTCTGGAACCACACATTACAGCTCAGTCTGTAATTTGTTTGCTGTTGTAAATTCAGGATGTAATTTTGCTTCACAAAAATGCAGTGAACTAGAATGTGCATGTTAGGCAAGTACCAAGAGATGGTTTTGTAGTAAAAAGGGCAAAATCCCTAAAACAATAATAAATGTGTGGTTCCAGAAAATATCCATACCTTCCCCACGGAAGGGATTGGAAATTCTAGAGGGGTGGAGGGGTCAAGGCTCCAGGAAATTCCTAAGGGGGGGGGGGGTATCAAGAATGGTTCCATAATTCCGATATGTTCAATTTTCGTTTGGTTTTCCTTTTGCTCCCGAGGCGCGGACCCAAAAATAAATCTTGTCAACGGCACAAAATAAATATTTTCATTGTGGTTAGGCTTGATTTCTGTCGCCGCTCGAGTCCGGTCATCTTCCCGAAAAGCGGCTGGTAAGCGAAGCCCATGTTGTGGAAATAAGACGAGTAAATCCTGTAAATTACACTCGCTTGAATATCTTCCACATATAACTAGGTACTTCTGTCACTTCAAACTATATCAACTCTGCTGGCAGATATTTACATCATATTTTTTCGTTGTCATCCACCAGCGTGAAAAATATTGTATGAACTGAATTATTGCGTCAACATTGAACTACAGTGACTGTAGTAATTTGGAATTGACAGAAAACAGTTCTCTGATCCTGATAAAAATAATTCTTCCAGAACTAAGTGAAAACACAGTAAAACAATTATAGTTTTAGGAGGCAAATATAATTTGTCGAGATTTACAAGTCGCAAGCGATGTAAATCAGATAAATAAACAACGTCTTGTTGCTTCACGAATTTTAACTCAAGACATTAAATATATTTTCGCACAAAAGACGGGAAAAATTTCTTCGATACCCATGGTACAACACATTGTATTAACGATTAAATCGTTACATTTGCCTATTACAAAAGGAATCCCAAGTAATTCACAGGAAGTGTGTGACACGAATCCTTTATTCACACAATATTCCAGCGTGTGTGCTATATGCGAGCCAGCGAGGCAGACGTGTGAGGGGTGCGAGGCAAGAACAAAACATGCGAGGCATGCGAGGCATGAACAACCCCCAGCATTAACCGCTAACTGTTAAGCTAACCGGGGAGCTATTTAAGCTAACCTGATTGCTATTTAGGCTAACCGGAGTGCTTTTTAGGCTAACCTGAGCGGGTAGAGTAAAAGGCGGAAAGAGTTTGCTGAATGGCATAATTATGCGAAATACAATTTACACAGGGAATACATTAACTGAAGAGCGCATCCTGTTTTTGCGCCAATTTTATAAGAGCAGCAGTTTTTTCAATGTTGCGGACTATGAAACAACCAAACAACAGATCGAGGATTAGAAAATATAGGCTTGGGATAGAATATGTCTGATCGCTGGTTAGGAAGTGAGAGTGAAGAAATCGATGAAGTTTCACATTCAAGGAACTAAGAATAAATTAAATTTCTAGTTGACAAAAAGAACGTGGCAGCGTTTAACCTAGACAAAAAGCAATACCAGACTGGAGAAATAACATCAGTCCAAGGCCAAAACTGTTATGTAAGAAATTTTAGATTTAAACTCGGTCATTTTATGAGACTCTTTGACGGTTACAATTTGTACAACTCATGGGAAAAATATGTTCTTCTTTTTCTCACCTTACATTTTCGTCGAGCGACGAGTACGCAAGTCACTGTTGAGCTGCTGAGCTAGCTACCTAGCTATTTAATACAGCGATTCAGGTAGCTATAGTTCAGTTACGCGTTATCGAACTAAACATATCCGTCTTTAATTAAGGTCTTTCAGTGCCAGACGTCCCAACCTAAAATGAGATTTAAAAGCAAAAAAGCCCTAGAGCAAAAAAGCAGATGACAAGTATGGTGTCTAATTATCGACACTGGTTGTGTGAAAGGTTGTAAAATTATTCTTATCACAAATGCATTTTGGTCAAATTGTTGTTCATTTTCCCACTCATGATAAATGAATCATCGAGCATACAGGGTATGGGAATAATTTGATCTTTTACTGAGGGTTTAAAAAAAAAAGAAAAAAAAGTTTATTATTTGCCCTCGGTAAAGGATCAATCTTTGTCCTAAGAAGACTTCACGCTGCCAGGTAATTTTTTTCAACCGAAGTCGCGTGGAGTAAAGTGAACATGAAATTTAATGTACTACGGATTTACTCATAGTTCCTTGAATGCGAGAACTATAAAAAGTTTTCATCGCTTTCTTTACCCTCACTTCTTCCAAATCAACAATCAGACGATCAAATCCTCGAATTGTTGTTAATATTTAGCAAGAGTCCGCAGCATCAAAAAAGCTGCTGCTCTTATAAAATTGGTGCGAAAACATGACGTGCTCTTCAGTTAATTTATTTCCCACATAAATCGTATTTCGCATATATATGCCATTCCGCAAACTCATTCCGTCTTTTACCCTCACCGTAACCTGAGTGCCTCCCAAGTCTGCCTCGCATGCCTCGCATGCCTCGCTGGATCGCAGATTGTGCATCCCCAAATGTTATCGAACGCAGGCATGCTGCTTCCAGCGTCATTTTCGGCTTAACTTTGAATGAAAAACATCAAGTTCTGTAAAGATTTTCCAGCCCTGCCAGGTCTTCAGAGTAGGCAGTTTACCAAAGTCTAGTGATAAATAAAAGAAAAATTATGCAAGTTTCGAAATCGGCGACATGTCAAATTTGACCGTCAGACGACGAGATGAGGGGACGCCAAATATTGTCGCGGGAAAAGGGAAAAATTTTTTGTGACACAAAAATAACAGTTACTATAAAAGAACGGCTTGGAGAACCTTATCTCATTGGAAAACATTAAAAACAGCGGAATCTTCATTAAAGACCAAGAAAGATAAGATTTTCCATGTACATGTAATCTGAGACACCATATTCTTTTTGAAATACGCAAATATTTGAGCGCGGAATACTGTTTTGATTGTTTTGTTTTTAGTGGTGCAGTGTAAAGCGTTTCTTTCCTCAGCGCCCTTGAATGTGAACTTGCATTTTGACATCTGTTCGTTTAT
The DNA here is from genome assembly GCF_977016875.1 of Pavona decussata. NCBI lineage: Eukaryota > Metazoa > Cnidaria > Anthozoa > Scleractinia > Agariciidae > Pavona > Pavona decussata. Next base: position 642,739 of record NW_028145639.1, read on the forward strand.
ACTGAAGCGTTGCTGTTTTGTCAGGATAATAAAGCGAAATTGGTTTTAATGATATGACGATATGCATTTTTGATAAGACGACATTACCACGCGACTTCTGCTCATATGTTGGTCACAGTATACGCTAATTTACTCGAAAACACACGTAAGCATCAAAATTCGGCCTCTTGAACAATAAATAAGCTTATTTTTTGCTTTTACGAGAAATAGAAATGTTTCTAGGGGGTGTACGAAAAATTGGAATTTCCGGAAGGGGAGGGGGGTATATTTTGTGGGTTGATTTTGGAAAATCCAGAGGGGAGGGGGGGGGGGGCCATATGAAAAATCCCTTCTGTGGGTGGGGTATGGATATTTTCTGGAACCACACAATCACTGTACAGCCAAGGTGTGGGATACTCACGTATATTATTGTTGGCCCAAAAGTCCAACTTGGTTAAAACTGGATCCAAAAAGTCTGAGGGCCCACAACATAACCCAGAAAAAGTGAGAAGGGAATTAGATGCTACTCAACTAGAAAGCGTTTGCTACTTTGACCACCACACATATTTTATAATCTGTACTGTAATTATTATATCTTGTAATCATCTGTTGTAACTATACTTTTCTTTCTATGTTAATTTTATGTAAATAGTGTGAAATAAATGAACCTTGAGATGCTACTGTCACTAATTTACCTGAAAACCACGCCCCCTCCCCCACCCAACCTGTACAACCACAAGGTCTCTTAAGTGGCATGGTCTTTCATCATTTGTTGTTGATTTACAGTGATGTTGGAGCATGCAGGCAAATTTGGCTTGAGTCCATGTCTCAACAGATTTATGAATCCCACTTAAACTCCTTTTAACTTTTCAGGAAAAATCCTTTTGGGAACGTTTTATAGCATATCTTCATTACGTCACTTTTATATTTATTTAATTTTCTTTGAAATCTTGCCAATAAAGACTATGTATGGTAACTGAGATCAACGCAAGGATCCTTAATTTTAGGTTTTAATGTTTGTGGTTGTCATTTTTTGTGGGGCTGAGGGAAAGCTTGAATGTAGGTTTGGCCAAGCAAAAACTTGGCGTATGAACAAGGACCAACAAGTTCCAAAAAAAAAAAAAGATCACGGTCGATTAGTATGACTGTGATTTCTGTGTTTTAAGAGAAGCCAATAATTTTTGCTATAGCATGACACATTTGATATAGCTGAAGTTTTTCCCACCAAAAAACATGCATTCATTGACTAGTTCAAAGTTACATTACATCTAACAGTAGAACTGTTTGCCGCCAAAAGCCAACGAGTGTGTAACATTTGGAAAACTATGATGCCAGAGGGTAACTGTGAATTGTTAAGGCTGGTTCACACGTGCGACGCAAAATCACCTGCGTTTGCATTTGCGTTGTGGAAGTTCAAACGTGTGTTTGTTTGTGCTTGCGCTTGCATTTGTGTTGCTCAATTGTGAACCGACCTTTTCCGCTGAATGTTGACCATTTATGCATGTCAACAGAGCATGAATGAGGGTGGTGTGATGTTGTCATAAGATTCAGCACAGTTTCAAAGTTTTGTTTGAGAAACATGGATTCCACGGCCAAATCATTACTTAGCCTCTTCCACTGGCCGGTAAGACTAGGTGGATTTTCATGCTTTTGTTTCACATGACCTGCAAAAACTGCTCTTTCCCCAGCAAGTCCCTCAATTAGTGAGATAAAGTAGACTTGAAGCTGTACAAATTAAGTTTAAATTTCTCATGGATGCTGAGATTATAATCCCCCAGCTACAGAGGTCTTACTGAAATGCCAGCTGTCGCTTTTTTCGCAGTTCTGACGATATATGTGCCCCTTCCAAAACGAAAGGAATTAGTTTTCTAGTGTTACGAAAAATTTCAGTTGTCATCTTTGCCGAAAAAACTTGAGAACAGTATTATATTTACGATGCTAACAATACTGCCAATGCTTACAATACTTACAGTACCTACACTAATAATATTATTGCAATACTAACAATATTTACAATACTTACAATACTCACAATACTTCAAATGCCTAATTATTGCCTAATTGCACATTGTATGGATCACATTATATGGTTTCTTTGCCGACAGCTCATTTGCGACTGTGGATTGATTGTGGGGTCATCGCTGGTACAGGGACTGGACGAGAAGGTGCCCAGGGTGGTGTCGGAAATGGAGGTGTTCCCTCTGCCCAAGAAGTATTAAATTTCATTGCTTACAAGCACTTTCAGACAGTTGATCCATCGAAACCGAGGGAGTTGAATGGTTTTCTGGAGTATCTTAAAGAGGTGCGCAAAGTGCTGTTTGTTGATGCTCAGCCAGGAAGCTTAATAATTACAGTGGAATGTAGCTCTCCGGAGATCCTTGACGACCTGTGGGAAGACTATTGTACAGGTCACCTTAATGAAGTGGCACAACAGTTCCTCGTGACAGAGGACGTTCTGAACCAGTTCGGGCTCATCTCGGTCAACCTCACTACAACCGTCTTGGAGGAGGAGTACAGGGCTTGTCGAGATTCCATCTTGAACCATCAAGGTGTGCATGTTAGAATATCACACTTTATGCCTAGTCAGATGTACACTTAAGGATGGTGCCTACTAATACAGCAGTATTTTTGCGCATTACGACTATGCGGGAAAAGCAGATCTTAGCAAGGATTATTGGAATCCAAAAAGATATTGGGGGTAACCACACATTTTAACCGATAATTAAACAACAATGACTCTAAAAAAGCTGTAAAATACAAAGGAATGTGTGGCGTTTTTTTGTTTTATATCCTTGCCCTCGTGTGGCATGACAGAGGCTGAGGAGAGACTCCGTGGTATTCAAAATTTTTGGACTGGTGAAATCCTGTGTTTAAAAATGTAAGTGAAAGGCAGAGGCATTAACAGGACGGGTCAGCCAATCAAAAAATGTGATTTTTTATGGTCACTCCAGGCAACCAATCACTGGCCATTAGGAGCCTGAAGACTCTGTGAATGAGACTGTGGTAAAAATCGCAATGAAAGCTTTTACCAATTATGCTGATCCACTCTCCTATAATCTGTTTGGAGATTTAAGCTCTTAGAACAAACTATAGGACCCATGAGAAAGATTACTATTCTGTGTTTGGGAAGCCCACCAATGAAAACATGTTTCTTGTCATTGGAGATTCTTGGCAAAGGCCTTCTTCAATAAAAAGAATATAAAAAATAAAGAAAAAAAATTAATTTTACAAATTTTTTATGTCTTTAGCTTTGCTCACCTTAACCAAAATGTAAAGTAGATGTAAAAATATAATTAAATTACATGGATACTACATAGTAGAACCATTAATTAAACCAGTAAAGCTCAGTCAGTTCAGTTAAGTTGCTTATATTAAGTTAGAGGTTTTTCAGCCAGGCTTCCCAGACATAAAAAAGAATAAAATAACTGATCATGACTGGGTTTCATTTCAAACACACTTAAGTATAATAAATGGCTTTAACTTTTTATTATTACTCTTGCTGAGAACATATCATGAACTTTCAAGTAAATCTGGATTAGATATTGATGGCATCTTAGAATTTGCTATCATTATAATCATGGTAGATAAACAAAACAAACTGTATTACGATGCACTGTATATCCACAATTCACACAACTGACAAAAACCACATGGGCAATTGAACAGGCATCCTCATTGCTAATGACAGTTCACTTCACATATGTGCAGTACTTGTGTCTTCTGGTGATTCCAACAACAAATCAGATTTGATTGCAAATTCCAACACCCAGTCCGCTTTGCAGGCCCAATTTTAGTGAGACACCAAATAAGAGGAAACAAAGTGCTGCTAAAATTAGGTGTGATCTCAGGTTATTCCTACTTAAGTGCCAAAATTGTCGGTTGAAATGTCTAAACTGTTAGATATTAATGTCCATGAAAGTTAACCGAGTGTGCACCAGATAAAAAAATTAGCTTTTAGATGCAAAAACTGGTGCTTATGTGGGCTTATGGTACTTTGCAAAACAAAACAAAATGGTAGGTTGGGAAATGGTTGAGAACAGAATGCCTGACCTGCAGAGATAAGAATTTGAAAATTCTGAGCTTTAGAGTGAGGAAAACTTAACTAAAGTTGACTATTTTATTTTTGTTTAAGCTTTGTGTGAGCCAGAATGAAATCTTTAAGTAGAGGCATTGCTAGGTGAGGGGGATGCACAATCTGCGAGCCAGCGAGGCATGCGAGGCAGACGTGCGAGGCACTCAGGTTAGCCTAAAAAACACTCCAGTTAGCCTAAAAAGCACTCTGGTTAGCCTAAATAGCACTCAGGTTAGCTTAAATAGCTCCCCGGTTAGGTTAACGGTTAGCAGTTTATGTTGGGGGTTGTTCATGCCTTGCATGTTTTGTTCATGCCTCGCACGCCTCGCACTTCTGCCTCGCATGCCTCACATGCCTCGCTGGCTCGCATATTGTATACACTCCTAGGTGAGATGCAGCCAAGGCAGTTTGGATGGCCTATTTTCCTCATCTTCTGTTTTTTCGTGAATATCTTTAATTTTTCTGTCTTTCCAGCATTTGTACACACTGTAACTGAACAAGGATTTTGGGCGAGTCATCAGTAATGAGTATGAATGTATTGTACCATTACTGCAAGTCTTTGTAAAGCTGTTGTAGTCGCTCAGTACTAAGAGATTTTAAAAAATTCAGCTTGGAGTTGTTATCGCTCCCTTTTATGTGGTATGGTTTTAAGTTGTTCAATTTTTTAAAAATAACTCTAGTGAGCAGCACACAGCAACAGATCTTGTCAACTTCTTTATTATCTCCTACGGGTTTCGTCTGATAACACAGACTTCGTCAGGGAGTTTGAAGAAGATAGTGAGGGAAATTATTTTATACTTAATTGTAGTGCAAATCACGTTCCAACAAGGGTGTGGACAGCGAAAAAACACCCACAAAGCATTACGTGCAGGATATGACGGAAATCCTGCATGACGTTGAAAATGTGCAATGTTTAATTTTGGGGCCAAAAAACGTTTACTTACATAGATGTCCTGATAGATTTATAACGAACAATAGAAGTAAGGTTAGGTAAATACTTAAAATAACTGTTTTGATTCTGACATGACTGCAATTTTGTAGACTTGAAAACTACTCTCCTTTGTTTGGATAACCGATTAGGCTTAAGTCTATCGTTATAGTTAATATCCCTGAAAAATGGGTAGTAAAAACTTAGCGGGGTAACCCCGAATGCGTAAGCGCTTCCAAAAGAGCGTACGCGTCTCATCAAATGAGGTGAACGTGGAGCTATTCCATTTCTTGCATTGGCACTTGCGCTTGCATTTGCATTTGCGTTGTGATAGTTCACACGTGTGTTTGTTTGTGCTTGCGCTTGCATTTGCATCATTTTGTATTTGTTCCTCATGTGAACCAGCCTTTACCCGCGAATGTTGATTATTTATGCATGTCAGCAGAGCATGAATGAGGGTGGTGTGATGTTGTCATAAGATTCAGCACAGTTTCAAAGTTTTGTTTGAAAAACATGGATTCCATGGCCAAATCATTACTTAGCCTCTTCCACTGGCCTGCAAGGGGTCTTGACCATCTGCGAGCCAGCGAGCTATAAGAGGTAGACGTGCGAGGCATTAGGTTAGCCTGTTTGGCTCGCATGGCTGGCATGCCTCGCACGTTTGGCTCGCTGGCTCCCTGGCTCGCACATTGGCCACACTCGCCTGCAAGACTAGGTGGATTTTCATGCTTTTGTTTCACATGACCTGCAAAAACAGCTCTTTCCCCAGCAAGTCCCTCAATTAGTGAGATAAAGCAGACTTGAAGCTGTACAAATTAAGTTTAAATTTCTCATGGATGCTGAGATTATAATCCTCCAGCAACAGAGGTCTGTTATCTAGATATCAAAGCTAAACACAAACCACTACTTTTGTTGCTGATTGTGTGATGATAAAAGTTTCCTCTTTCGATTACAATAGGTTCAGGTGCCAAGGGTGCTGGCAAAACTGTTGCATTGGCTGGTGAACACAGAAAAATGGAAGGAACCAGAAACCAAGGAACCAGTGCTGGTAATTACTAAAGTAACCCGTTAATTTTGTTTCCTTCAAATCTCAATGTCTCGCTTGACTTCACCTTGGGAAACAATATAATTTAAGAATCTTGGGAACCAAAATTAACTGTTTTCTCGAGACCAGCCAATTTAAGTGTTTGAGTAACTCTTGTCTCAAGGTCTACTATTGTTGAAACATTGAAGCTTTTGACTGTTTCACACAGTTTTTATTAGCAAATCATTTGCTGGTCAGGAGACCGTGGACATTAAAAGAAAAATCAAGGAGGCAATCCACCTCCAACGCCAGGATCCAATCCTAAAATTATAGAGATATGGATTTACAAACTTAACTAGCCGCGACTTTTTATCCCTTGTTGTCATGTGACTAAATACACATAAGTCACATGACAAAATACACATCAGTCATGTGACAACACTGAAGACAGTATTTGCTGATGAAGACTGTGAGAAACAGTGGAAAGCTCTAATGCTTCCAGGTAAGTAGACCTTGAGTCAAAAGTTACTCATACAATAAATATTTATTGGTTAAGATTCCAAGGTCAAGGATGAGCATAATTTCACAGTATCAGTCATATTTTAGTGTTTAGTGGTACGCATAACTCAGTTGTTTTGACATTTTGTTTGATAGTGATCTAACTATCTTGGCTTCATTGTGGAATCAGTTACACAATTGTGAAAGGCATCCTCATTGTTATTTTTGTGCTTTATTATTACGTTCAAGTTTATTGTAGGATAAAGTGATGTTAAGGAACATTGAGATAAGGCTAAGGTGTACATTGTTGTGTCACAGGACTATCAAAGTATCTCCTTATTCTATTGTCACACAATGTACAATCTTTACAAAGAGTTCCTATATTATAGAGTGTTTTCACATGACGTCACGGCGGCCATGTTGGTGTCCCAAAACAAAGAAATGGCGGCCATGTTGGTGTCCCAAACTAAACCTCTGGGAATTGAACTATATTTTTATGCAAATACTTTCTTTTGTTTCAGTAAACCAATATGGCCGGTAGTCACGTGAATGAAAACACTCTATAGAGTAACCAGAGACTTCATGTTCAAAGTACAGGCAGAACAAGGAACAATAGCTACTTGTTAACTACAACTTATCCTTGTTTCCTAAGCAAAGTCCAGTATGCTTCCGTCTCTTTCATACTTAATTCCACAAAGGTTCCATTCACCAGTTCACATGTTCATCACGTTTGCTTGCTCCCCTAAATTCCATGCACCACCTTTTTCCTAAGCCAATTCTTTCAGGGCTTCGGTTCATGCACAACCGTAAGTTTTCCCTCCCACCCTCCCTTGTGACTGGAACCTTTGTCTCGCCCTTTGATGGGCGATTCCAGAAAATATCCATACCATACCATGGACGGCTTTTAGGATATCCGAAGGGGAGGGGGGGTTCACATGGAATTCTGAGGGCATGGGGGGTATTTACGATTAGATATTCGAAGGCGCTGGTGAATTCCACAGGTGGGATTTCTGGAGTAGAAAGTGTAGAGTGAGTTCCTTGAAAAGGCTATTGTAGTGGACTTTTGTAGTTCGTAAATAAAATTATCCACGAACGTATGACTGCAGAAGCAGAAGACAAGCATCGATAGATCATGATACATTTCATGTACACTACATGAGGCATATGGGTTGAGAACACTTTTCGTGCACACTACATGACGTATAAAAGGACGCAACAAGACTCGACGGAAAATTTGACCGCTGAAAGATTTTAACTGTCTGAATTTGGGCTATTCTGATTTGTAAACGTCAAAACAGCACAAGAAAACAAAGAGGAGTAAAACTGCCGTAAATGGTGTTTATTATTATAGCCAAATTGGGACTTAAAAAGAAAGAAGTTTTCACAGCCTGGCCATGAGCGGTAGGTTTTTCTTGTCGCTGAAGAGTAAAGCTTGTCGCCTAGCGCCGCCAGATCACAGCCCATGTGCGGTTGTTCATATAGGCGTTGCTAAGTCTAAAATGTACTTCCCAGAAAAACCGGAAATTCTGAAGGGGAGGGGGGGGTTCACGATTATGGAATTCTGAGGGCATGGGGGGGGGGGGGGTAAAGCATTTTGGAATTTCCGAAGGCAAGGGGGGGTTAAAACATGGAAGCCGTCCGTTGTTGGGTATGGATATTTTCTGGAATTGCCCAATCCACACTACTAAAGTATCTCTTAGTACATCAGCCTTTGTGGATTGAGAGGTGTTTGTATCAGTTTGCACAATAATAATTATTTGTATCTGGTTATGTCTTTGAATGTTCCTGCAACACGTTTCCCTGCCTGCTTTGTAATTAAATAGTAGTGATAGGGAAGTGCAACCCTTGGCTGCACTTTATCCCACAGTAAGGCTTAGCCCTTGGAGACAGGTCCAGAAAAATATCCATTCCAGGGTGTGGATCCCTGGTCCTACCTGATCTGTACTTCACCCAGGAGGGCCCCCCTCCTAGTTCCCTTAGTTCCCTGTGACTAGGGGATATGGGCCTCACCCTCTGAGACTGATCAGGACCTCTGTCCAAAGTGGCTACCCCCGGTACCACCTGATCTTGTCTTCGGCCAGAAGAGCTCCACAGCTGGTTCCCCTTATTCCTTGATTAGTGCGCTTTCCTGCCAGCCAAATTTGCCCATTACTTCTGCATCGTGTTCTTTATGTAGAAATAGCTGGATACTTTTCCAGATCGAAAGAGTTCATTATTTGAAAACCGGATGCAGTGGTTTCGCTGATTGAAAACAGGATGTCAAGGGAGAGTAGCCAACAACAACGAACAATTATTTTTATAGAAATAGGTGTTACCAGAGGTTTCATTAAATGTTTGCACAGGCAGGTAAGAGGTTAGTACACCTGGGGAGGATAGTTAACTTAAATATATGCTTTTATGGAAAAAGTTGGTTGAGATGTTAAAAGCTGCCAGACAAAGTCATATTTACAGGCGTTCAATTTGCCTGGTGCCTGGTGCTTAATGAAACCCCTGGCTATGAACAATTTTGAAGAATCAATGAACGTATGTACATGCGCACATGGTTAATTTCGTTAGATTTTGTCCATGTTGAAATGCCAAATAAGTTTTGAGTGTTTGTCAGTAGGCGACATGATTGTGATCTCACATGTTCCAGGGCCCAGTTGTTCAAAGTCCGATTAAGCTAATCCTGGATTAACGTGAACTTTGATTCGAGTTTAATTACTAATCAATAAAGATTTTTTGAAAAAGTTTTTCCCTCCAGTTTTTACTTAGCCTTTTCTTTGCCTTTAGCTTAAAATTTGCTATCTTAGACACTTTTAACAAGCAAAATGAAAACCTCAGTTAACTGTTAATCAGGGATTAGCGTTAATCGGCTTTCGAACAACCCAGCCCAGGAGTTTAATTTCCTGGAAGCCCACTTAGGAGTCATTTTTTCTGGTGAATAAAAAGATGACTTGTGGCAAGTCTAGGCTCAGTGTACGCTAAACTGCTGAATCCAAGTTTTTAAATAAAATGCTCTACTTTTGCCTACAAATTTGTTATCATGTCAGGTCTTTTTTACAGGTCACATTCCATAGGTCACTGTGGTACTGGTATATAACCAAGAGGGTTAGCATGCCCTAGCTGTGAATTTAGCTTTTTGGTATGGAGTTTAGGGTCAGGAGACCCTGTTCAGCTTGTTTATTTACTATTATCATAAGTGACCTGTAAAAGAAACTTGCTCTTGCCTTTACATGTAAATCTCAACTACATTTCTGAAGTAACTAGTCCGTTTGCCAAATTATAGCAAATTTTGAGAAACCAGGAACCCATGGCCAAATCATTACTTAGCCTCTGCCTCTTGCCTGTAAGAGCCGACTGCTTTTTAGGCTTTTGTTTCACATGGTGCAACAAGAGTTCTTTCCGGAGCAAGTCCCTCAAATAGTGAGATAAAGCACTGTACAAATTAAGTTTAAATTTCTTTTGGATGCAGATTATAATCCCCGGGCAACAGAGGTCCGTTCTCTCAATATTATAAATGCTAAGTCCAAACCACTACTTTTGTTGCTGATTGTGTAATGAAAAGTTTCCTCTTTCCATAAAACAGGTTCAAGTGCGAAGCATGTTGGAAAAAATGTGAAACGCAGAAAAGTAGAGGCAACTGGTAACCAGAATACTTGTGCTGGTATAAATAGAGTTAATATGGATCTTAAAAAAGTATTTAGTTTGGGTGAAATGATTGACTGGGTGGAAGTTATTGTGGTGACATTGATGTTTCAACATCCTGAGCTCATAAAGGTCATTCCCCTGAAATAAAAGCCAGAATAAGATTTTGTTCATATTACGTCAAGTTACCAATCTAAATATGTTTGCTCCAAAATTGAAATAATAAGAGGGGGTCACTATCCTCGTTCTTTAGTAACAAAGCATTGAAATATGGCAATTTATGCATTTTTGAACAAAAAGGACTATAATAGAGCATTTGCCAAAAAGAGGAATTATTTTTGAGCTTCAAAACCTGCAAAACTGGTTTCTCCAGAATGGACTCGGGCGAGTCTTACGAGAAACACCTTAATTTCCACACAAAATGCAAATTAAGAATTTTGTTTTTAGATGCAAGTAAGATTGAGTAATATTCAGTAGTCAACTTGAAATAAACATAAATTTTTTATTTTGTTATTGAGCACAGAAGAGTTGCGCAAAACAGGGGAATAACCTTAAGTCATGGTAAATCAGTGAAGTCAGTATGCATGAGTCAATGCTTTTAAGGTCTGGTGTGTTGGTGAGATATTGCCTCGATTTGTTCAGTTTATTGATTGCCAACTCTGTTGACGCAGATTTTTCTTGTAATATGCAGTTAATATTTATTGTTGGTATTTGTTTTATTTTTAATTGTATTCTCGACTTTAAAATATAAAACTTTCATCTAAGTGTAATTCTTAGTTCTGCATGGTTTGCCTCCAGGAGTTGATTGTCGTGCAAATGGTGATTCCAGTTTCACCAGTGACAGATCAAAATGTAGTGTCACCAAGGAGAGTGAACCAAGCTGCTCTGACAATACAGTTTCAGAAGCCTTTGAGAGCAGTGTATCAAGTGAAGGTTAGCTGCATTACCCTCAATTCCCTAAAAATGTTATTATAAGTTCTGGAGGTCATGGGATCGTTTCCTACCCAGGTCTAAGGATATTTCTCTTCGTGTTGTATGTTGTGGTTTCCCATTTCTCTTACTCGCAGCCGGGAGTTCATGAGATCAACTCAGCAATTAAACAAGTTTCATTACAGAGTTATGAGTCATTAGTGCTGTGCGGCACAACACGCAGTGTAACCCTCAAAAGAACCTACGCTGCATCGGTGGGTGAGAAAAAAGATTACGCTCTGACCAAGGGCTAATGCCTTAAACGTCAGCTTTTGTATCTCTCTCAATTCACCTTTTTAATTTCAGCTGCTAAAACCACACATTTGATGAAGAATAGCTTCCCATTTTAGGAAGGGAGTGGGAGCAGGGAGGGGGGGGGGGGGGGTGGAGATCAGTGAGAAAAAACTTGAGTTTAGGACTACCCATGTTAACGATGACAGATCACTTGATTCAAAAGTTACTCGACATTATGCCAGTTGGCAATTCCCGGCCTGTCTTTTGCTGATGCATCAAATCGCATTTCTTAGATATTATTTTTTATTGGGTTGTTGTACCATCCTTGTTTGATTTGCCTGTTTTTGTAATAAATAATAAATAATACTCAGGGTAACAGAAACAGATAGTGAAAGCGTGATGTTCTACCGTGCCGGTTTCTCTAATGAAACAAGATAGTTTTTGTTTCTCTCCACTCAGCTGTATCAGTAGCCACTGGCGAAATTTAAAGCAAACGTTTAAAAACTCTGTATTAGCAATACGCGCTCTGTTTTATATAATAAACGCGACTCGACAATAATTTTTGCACTGAGGGTGATCTTTCTTTTATAAGGGGTTTGGGAGGGAAAGAGCGTCTAGTTTTGTTTAGATGTCTAAGCAAAAAAAAAAAAAAAAAAGTTGTAGACTACAAACTGTCTGCCTCACCGAGAGGACAAATGGAACACTTAACATCAGAACATGCCTTCCTCGTAAAAAGGCGAGAATTCAAAGCAACACAGTTAAATCAATACGGAAGATTAGAAGCAAAACATTTCAATGAAAAACTTTTTAAAAGTGCCAAAAGAAACAAACAAAAACAAAAAAATCTGACCAAAATGAAAGCTTGAATGCATCTTAAATTTGTTACGGTCATGTAAAGTGGTTATATAAAGATCGGCACATCTTTCAAGTTCACGCAATCAAACGAACGATCCAACAGGAAACCACCGTTTTATTATTCCTGTCGAAGCACAAAGCACTTTTCCTCAATAAGGATTAACAAAAAATGTGCTCTATGGAACATCTGTAGCAAAGTTAAGATCAGGAGATCAAGGGAACCCGAGGAGAACATTTAAACAAAATAGTTTAAATATTGTCTTCTTTGTTGCCAGGTTGTTTTGTGGCCATTTAAAGGAATATCTGTGTGAGCTATTACAGTTTGACCAGTGCTTTAGCTGAAAATTTAAGATACAGAAAGTTTTTCCCAATTTAGGAGCTTTGCTTGCCTTTACAAAAATTCTAGGTGACCTCATTTGGCACATTTAACGAGATATCACTGAGATATTTGTGCTTCTGAAAACTTCTTGTAATACGAATTCTGAGCTGACGTTTTTCGCAAGAAAACTTACTAGATTGTCTCTAAAACTAGATCCAAATTTCTTTGACGATTAGACTGACGACTGAGGTCTTTTGAACAGATATCCACTGAAATAAACCGCTGGGTGGCACTGGGAGATCATGACTTATCACAGTCATGTATCACGTTTGAAGTCTCAAGTTTATCGGGGGCACCCTAGAACGTAGTCTCCTTCGCAGCCGTTTTGGGAGCGTTGCGTGAAAACGGCTGTGAAGGAAACTACCTAGAACGAGAATATCTAAATAAACCACTGGGTGGCACTGGGAGATCATGACTTATCACAGTCATGTATCACGTTTGAAGTCTCAAGTTTATCGGGGGCACCCTAGAACGTAGTCTCCTTCGCAGCCGTTTTGGGAGCGTTGCGTGAAAACGGCTGTGAAGGAAACTACCTAGAACGAGAATATCTAAGCAAAATACTTAAAATGTTGTGTTCCCAGCTCGTTTTGTGGCCTTTTAAAGGCATATTTGTGTTCAACTGAGTATTAGGTCTTCCTCTCTCCCCCTCCCCGTTACGAAAACTCTGATACTTAGGCTATATCTGTGTAAGCTAATACAATTTCTGTTCCTTTCCTTTAGCTGGAAATTTAAGTTGTAGAAAATTTTAGGGCATGAAATCTTATTCCCCGAATTTACGAGCTCTTGTTGGCGTAACGGAAATGCCAGCTGACCTTTTTTCATAGTTCTAACAATATATTTGCCCCTTCCAAAACAAAAGGAATTAGTTTTCTAGTGTTATGAACATTTCAGCTGTCATCTTTGTCAAAGAAACTTGAGAATTTTCCTAACCATCTGGTCTCTGCACGACTCGGTTTATTTCATATTTTATATATTTACCTAATTAAGATTGTGTCGTTTTGAATTCAATTTTATATTTTAAAAATGTAAATCGTATTCCTTTTTTTCAAGTAGCGTGGTTAAAGTATTTTTTACTTGAACATACGCAGTGTCCATTGGCAAAAATTGCTTTAAAATAATTTTGACACTATAAATCATCGACTAAAAGGGGTACACACTGCGTACTGGTAATTTCAGAAAATATAGAATTGTGTCACTATCATTCATCCACTGAGGCAGAAAATGAATTACACCTCCTTTTTCCTGGCAATTTACGGATTTGTCTCGTAAAGTTAACACTCAGTTAAAAATGAAATTTTTTGGAAATATTTCTGGGGTTTAGTTGCAAGAAATTAGGTAAGCGGTTCGTTTTTGAAGCTTCACAGAAAAGAACAAAAGTTCATGATTGTTGTGAGCGTGTTCATGAGAGGACCAGGAAGAAAGTGATAATACTCAAATCAAACCGAATTAATTGTGATCCATGCAATTGTAACTAAACTGCATTAAAGTAGTAACTGCCAAAGTGAATTGTCGTTAACGACATCTGCCAAAATTAGGATACTTTTCAAATTTTCGCTCAAAACACTTAACTGGGTTTCGTTTAGTTGTTTATTTACTTCATAACTATTCTGTCTCAATAGAATGCAGTATCCAGGCCGTGGATCAGAAAGCTCCCACAGTTAATTCAAAAGACAGTGACCATGCAAGCGTACAGCCTGAGATCAGCTCTGCTAACAACAGTGAAGAATCAGATGGAAACGATGGGTGGACGTTGCTGCACGCAGCCGTACCGAGTGGAGACGTTGAAACCATTTTGGCAATACTGTCTCGTGGATTTGACATTGATTCAAGGGACAGTAATGGTGAAACACCATTGATGATTGCAGCTGACAGTGGGAGATTAAATGCATTTAACCTTCTTTTAGAAAGAGGCGCAGATCCGACTTTGAAAGACAACGATGGATGGACTGTGCTGCACTGGGCTGTGTTTGGTGGCAATAATGATGAAATCATTGAGAAGCTTCTGTCTCTTGTACTTGATATTGATTCAAGGAACAGTGATGGTGTAACACCATTGATGAGTGCAGCTCTTAATGGGAGATTAAATGCATTTAACCTTCTTCTAAAAAGAGACGCAGATCCGACTTTGAAAGACAACGATGGGTGGACTGTGCTGCACAAGGCTGCGTATGGTGGAAATGGTGAAATCATTGAGAAGCTGCTTTCACTTGGACTTGATATTGATCCAAGGAACAGTGATGGTGCAACACCATTGATGATTGCAGCTGGTAATGGGAGATTAAATGCATTTAACCTTCTTCTAGAAAGAGGCGCAGATCCGAATTTGAAAAGCAACAATGGGTTGACTGTGCTGCACAAGGCTGCGTATGGCAATAATGATGAAATCATTGAAAAGCTGCTGTCTCTTGGACTTGACATAAATTCAAGGGAAAACAATCTTGGTAAAACACCGCTGATGGCGGCAACATCTTGCGGTAAAGCTGAAGCTGTCAAATATCTCCTCAGTAAGGGAGCACGTTAGCTTCTTTCTTTTAGCACTCAGTGTAATACTCTGTAGGTTCGGAAATTATCAAGTAAGTATTTTGCGATAACTGGCAAGTGTAACGGGAATGTGATAACAAGGTCATATTTTCAAAAGCTCGTATATTATTGAAGATTGATAATTTGTTGCTGTTATTGATACGATGATGAAAGTTTTGAATCATTTTCGGGAATTTAAAGTTGATTGGATTGGAAAAATTCAAGCAAATGATAGCGATTTTTTACTTTTCTAGTAAAACGCGAAAAAAATAGCCTTGGAGCCCTAAAGAAACGTTTTACTTGATGTCAAATACGCGTAATATACGTTTATTTGTGTTGTACGAGTAATTCACAGAAAATCGAAAAAAAAAAAAAAAAGAGAAGAAAAGAAAGGTCCCATTTGAAGCAGATTCCTTTGTCAGGTTTTTTTTAATTTGGTTTTGGTTTAAAGAAGCAATTATTGTCTTTCTTTTCTCTTGTTTTGGTCGTTTGGTGGTTGCCGCGAATTGGTTTTAGTGAAATGGTAGATTATATCATGGAATAAACCTTATTTCCACCCGTCTTTTGTGAATTTGGATAAAATAGGCGTTGAATGTTACACTTCTTTTCTCGGGTAGAATAAAATTTTATTGAAAGAATGACAAATTTTTAATTGCAAATTTTCCTTATAAAAAAATCAGCGATAAACAATGTCTTGCGCTTGTTACCAATTGGAAACTCCAAGGATAAACAAATGATTTCAAATAACAATTTCACAATTAGTGTTTCTGTTTCCAATTTAGGCATTTTGGTGCCGAGATCACAAGAATTAAAAATTGTTATTTCAACGGTTAACCAGTGAGTTTATTCTGAAACATAGGATTTATTTTGGTTAGGTTCGGTACAAACAACTCGCACGTTATTGGCAGAATACAGTGACCGATGTAAAGTCATTTAGTACGTACTTACTGTCAACGCAGTGGGAACTAAATTTTCGTTTGTGGCGTTAAAGGTAGATATATCAGTTGTTGAAATTTTTTTTTGAAAAACAAGCGTACAGTCGAACCTCGTTATTACAGACACTAAGGGGATAAGAGTAAGTGTCCGTATTATAGAGGTGTCTGCTTTAGAGAAGTAGGCTTTATATGGATTCCTGTCTCTTGGGGACCAAGTGAACTGTCCGTAATAGAGAGGTGTCCGTATTAGAAAGATGTCCGTATTATAAAGGTGTCTGTATTATAGAGGTGTCTGTATTAGAAAGGTGTCCCGGTATTATAGAGGTGTCCGTATTATAAAGGTGTCCCGGTATTATAGAGGTGTCCGTATTTTAAAAGTGTCCCGGTATTATAAAGGTGTCCCGGTATTATAGAGGTGTCCGTAATGTAAAGGTGTCTGTATTATAGAGGTGTCCGTAATAGAGAGGTGTCCGCATTATGGAGGTGTCCGAAAGGAGAGGTTCTATAGTAGTACCAACTATAGAACAACTATTGTACCCACCTTGTGATCTAGCACAAAAATAAAAAAAAAGGTAGACTTTAAAATGCATATAACAGTTAACTGGGTATTTCCATTTGTATAAGCTATAGATAGTAGCTTTTTTTGTATATTACGGTAATTTTATTTAGTTTTCAGGTACATGGTACTGTTATTAGTAAGATTTAACATTTTAAGAGGACATTTATATTTTTACTATAATAGAATAGAATTTATTTTAATAGAAGTGAAAGTAATTTAATGGAAATTTGTTATCTAAGGCTTCATCGTAAACATAATTTGTTTAACTTTTTTATTATTATTATCTCCGATAACATATTTCTAAATAACTGGATACTTTCCGTTTTTAATATCGTAAGGAAATTTATTTATTTATTTATTTATTTTTACAGTGTATATTACTGTAAACATCTTTTGTAATCATTTTTTACTGTACAATAATAGTTTTACATTGTATTTCTATTTTTATAGTTACAATGTCAATTTCGACTCTAATAAAATTTACTAGGCATGAAAAGCCGCTTTCTTTTCCCATTTCTCGGACATGTTTAAGCTGCTTCTTGTTGCCCATTCGAGTTTTCTTGGAGCATTTGAATACAGTTTAAAATGCTGGAAACAAGTGAATTTGTGTGGGGCTTGACACTGTTCGAGTTGCCGCTTATTTTTCTCAGGGGTTAGTGAGCGCGTGTCGTGTCTCCTCGCGGGAGACGATTATCGAGCGCGCGCGCGCGTGTTTCATTCGCTCTTATTATCCTTGAGGAAAAAAATCCTGGCTTATTTGAATCAGAGTTTTTGGCCCTAAGGCCTGTGCACAGGATTGTTTTTATAATCAAGTGCTATATCCATAAAAGACGTTTTTACAGGTATGAACTTGTTATTTTCAGCTTCGAAATTATTTACTCCCTACAAATATACACACGGTCACGATTTTAAAAACTTCTGTCAAAGTTTGGGGCATTGATTAAAGTATATTTTGATAAACTGATCAAACACATTGGGATAGTGTTTGCTTCTTTCACGCAGTTTGATCAACACTCGAACGGCTTTGACAAGAATAACAGGACATGTCCTACGGAAGGGGTTTACATTGGCGGGCAATAATATGAGTTTTCAATCGAAAGTTCGCGAGTAGATCGAAGCATACGTGTCCTATTTCCTTTGCTTGCACATGAAGCAAAGGAAATTGGCGACGTCAGCACGCAGGCTATTGTCAGCCTTGTGGTTCTTCGCGATTGGCATTTGACCTCACCAAACAGTGGACATGAAGGCGAAAGGTACATTTTGAGCCTGGACAAACTGCAAAACACACAAGAGCAAATAAAAGCACTTGTGTTATCTCCTGGAGACCATTATATTTCTGAACTGATAATAGTTTGATTTAAAGAATCGACCATAAGAAGACACAGAAAAAATCTGAGCCCTGTGTCCTCTTATGGTCGATTCTAAAAATCTCCCTGTATTTTCCTTTATAATATCATGCAGTGACATAGGTTGATAATAGTTTGATTCCAGCAAATCACATTACGGTATGTCCTAACTACGTCATTCTCTAAATTTCAACAAAGTATAGTTTGCATGTCTTCTGGAATTCCTGGATAGTGCAGTTTGGAGCCAAAGAAGCTCCACACCGCCAGTCTAGAATATTTTGAAAGTTGAACCGACCGGAACTGGCCTGAAAACACCGACATTTAAAACTTGAGAACGGAATTAATGTTTCCCAAAATCCTTGCCGCTGCTTCCAATGTCAGTTTTTCATAAGGACCCGGGACGAGTTGCATAAAACTTAATGGCGGGCGTAACTGCTATCGTCAGACGTTCAAATACTGAATGTGACTGGACTGAAGGTCTGGCGTTAGCAGTTACGTCCGACGTGAAAATTTATACAACTCACCTGGTCTGTTCATGGTCCATTTTAATGAATTGTTCGTGTCACCATACACAGATTAATTTTTAGATTGTCTTATTTCTGTATATATATTTTTATAAAAAATGTTTTAATCCCTTGGTTGGGTGCTTCGCGAGGGTCTGAGTGTCCCGTTTGTGCCTTTCCCTTTTGGGCAACCTTTTTAAATATTTATTATGTATTTATGTACCATTCATATCTGTGTGATTGCCCGATAAAGTTTTATTAAGTTTTATGTCAGTCGATTTTTGTCTGTGTAGTCCTCTTTCTTCTATCGGCTTGAAATTACGAAAACAAATCCGCACCAAAGCAGTATATTTCGGCTAAAAATACAAATAAACTAAGCACATCAACTAAAAAGCAAGAGTTCAGTATAATCAACCGAATGAGAAAACAAAACTCTTCAAACTTTGCCGAGAGAAAAGCACCGGAAATTTTCGGTCACAGAAACCAGAAATCAAATTGTACTGGTATAGCAACCGTTTAGCAACGAGATAGGAAAATGGACCGTTGAATGCATGCGCGGGAATAAAAGCCTTCGCTTTCTCAATGATCGCAGTATATTGTCTTCACGCCCCACCCTTCCCTGACTAAACCGAAACAAGAATGTAAATGAAAGAAAACGAAAGCCCACAAAAGGTTCTCAAGATGACGTTAAGGACCCGGCTATACAAGACGCTCGGTTGACCTCTCGTTTGATACATCTCCTTACAAAACACTACGAACTGCTCCAGCTTCGGGTTTACCCTTCATCAAATATTGTTAATTTATTAGCTAATATTTAGCTAATAGAAATATTTTTGACATTGGATTCAACACACTGTTTAGCAGACTTCGACCAGCTTTTCCTGAATGAAGCTTTATAACCATGAAATGCACTAAACAATCCTAATACGAAGATTTTCTGGGCCCAAAAAGTAACTTGTCGAAAAAGAGGTTGTTGTTGTTAATTCGTCGTGGAATATACAATATTATTAAAAACTGGATCATTGTATAATGCAATTTCAGGGATTTGATTGGCTTAGAGGCCATGGTATTATATGAGCCATTAAACCATGCCTGAGAAATAGTGACCATTAAATGGTTTTCCGGTTTTTCTTTCAAAGTAAAATCAGCACGATCTAGCAATATTTCTTGATTATTTTTAATAAACAGTTATTCCACTTGCACTTGTTCGATATGAGATGATTATAGCCATCTCGGCGCCACGCGCCTCGTTGGTTATACGTTAGGCTGATGTAGCAACAGAACGCAACATATGCAACGCGCGCTCGTAGAATAACTGTTAAACTAGTGATTTCAATCTGAAAGTGGGTGCTGGCGAAGGGGGATAAAGTTGTGGGGATATTATTAAACAGTGAATGGGTTTGGAAAGGGGGTCGACTTTGAGGGTAGGGAGAGTAGGTTTCAGTTGGATGAGTTGTAAAAATCATGACTACAGCAAGCATTGGTTTTGAAAATGGGTCATGGCAGGTTTAGTGATTTGTATAACCCATATTAGGGAAGAAATGTTGAAAACGCTTCTTTTTTGTGGGATGGGGGTGTTGGTGAAGTGGACGGATCAGCCGCCTCAAACGGCACAGATTTGGAATTATTTGCCTCCACGAGCAAAGAACTCGAGTGAAAGTGCAACGAGTCGTTTGATTTCAGAGTGAAGCAATCATCTGAAATCTTTCACAGTTGCACAGCCCAGGGGGGGGGGGGGGGGGGTACTCGGGTATATTAGTGACGGGGACGTGCGAAGACCTTTTTGGGTTTGAAATTCTCGGCTTGGGACTTTTTTTGGGTTTGAAATTTTCTGGTGGACTTTTTTTCCCCTTAAGATTTTGGCGAGAACTTTTTTTGGGTTGATGAAAATCGTGCCCTACCATTCTTGATTTTACGCAAAACGATTTCACTAACAAGTTTAAATCATGCAAATAAAATGACAAGACAAAGACAACTCTGGTTTATTTGTTAACGATCAATCATCTTGCATCAGTTACATATTGTTGATTGTCGAAGATATCGCATTACTTTATGGGATTATGGGACGACATTGCCTTTGAGGCTGGCAGTGATAAAAACATATATTGCGCTCAACTTTGAAAAATGACTGCAGTCTGCCTAAAGTTTTGTGACAGATTCACGAGGAATGAATAAAGTCGGACGCATGAAATATCTCGCATTCTCTTGGTGTTTTGTACTTTTATTGTTTTTGACGCTTAAAAAATTTGGACTTTTTTTGGGTTATGTTTTTGGCTGCTGGACTTTTTTTGGGTTTTCCTTAGCGTGACGGGACTTTTTTGGGTTTCAAAATTTGGCCTCATTCGCACCTCCCCGTAACTGATATACCCGAGTACCCCCCCCCCCCCCCTGGGTTGCACAGTTCGCTTCGACGAGCGATCGACATGTTTTCAATTCTTTTGCCTCAACGGACACACTTACAGCCCGAAAGAGCATGACTCAACGGTCGAATTATCCTGCACAAACTCCACAGATTTTGAATGATTGGGCTCCACGGGCAAAGAACTCGTGTGAAAGTAAAACGAGTCCTTTGATTTCACAGTTAAGTGGTTCGCAGATTTTGAATTATTAGCCTCCACGGTATTTTTATACCTGCCAACTTTTTCTGTGTCAAACGCGTGAGATTTTTGTCTCGTCATGACCGGGATTACAGAAATCGTCCGAGCCACTTCCGAAGATTTCCGACGATTTTCCGAAGACTGCGAACGTTGCCGAAAATAAACGACGATATTCCGACGACCTTTGAAGACTTACGATTCAAATGGATTGTAGACATTTGAAAGCTTTTACGATTGTTATAAGAAGCAGAAGTTTTCTTAGAACAACTCGTCCGGATTTGTGAGTCAGGCGTGAGATATTGTCCTTGATGCGTGAGATCGATGTCTGCAGTCCCCAGGCGTGAGACTCACGCATAATGCGTGAGAGTTGGCAGGTATATATTTTTTCTATTTGCTGTCTTTATTTGCTTCTGTAATCATTCATCAAGGTCACGAACGGAAAGAGATCAATTTGTGTTTGGCTGCTTTTATAGATCCACCGCTTGAGAATTGAGATCACTTTCCACGGGAAAATTTTACCACGATCTTACGCACAGACGGTTTCGAGGCGCAGTTGACTTTGCCATAAAACAAATAGGTAAGTATTTCTAAATATTTTTATTTGCTAGATGTCTTCATTTGCTTGTGAATATTCATCAAGGTCAAGAAACGGATCAATGATATCCCGTGGAAAGTGATATCTTTCCGTTCGTGACCTTGATGAATGATTACAAAAGCAAACGTCAACTGCACCTCGTAACCGAAAGCGTCTGACAGCGTGCGATTCTCAAGTGCAAAGTGAGGTGTGTATCCCGGATTATATGTCAGGCATGTGATTTGCGCATGATTGTCGTCTCAACCATCCCGGATAATGCTCTACTGCGCAAGCTTCGAGTCTTACATCCGACAAAATTTTGGATTTTTTCCCCTATTGACAAGAATAGTGTGCTGTCTCGCTAACGCTCGCCAGCAATAAAAAGTGTATTATCGTTTGTCTTACGATGTAGTCACTTTGAGTTGTAAATAGCGACGTTTCGACTGCTTACTGCTAGTCTTCATCAGGCGATGAGGTTACGCGGAACCAGTAATATCACGACAGCTATTTGTATGCGCGGCAGCTATGAACGTTATCTGATTGGAATGATATAAAAGTAAATATAGTAAATATAAAAAAATGTCAGTAATGGCTTAAAAAACAGACGTTTCGGGTGTATCATGACCCTCTGCTTCAGTGGAAGAAAACCGTTGAAATACGCAATCGGAGTCACGTGCTCATACGACTAATAGCGCCCGCCCGCGCATGCATACATAAAAAGTCACAGTCCTTCCGGCTGAACAGTTCCCAGTTGGAAATTAACCTCACTTCACACTGCTTGCGCTGGAGGTTTGTCCCATTGCATAACTGCATACCCCGCAACCGCATATCTCAAATACTGTGAACCGTAGGGTTAAAATTTTGGGCCACAGGACACCCAGCAGTGTAGTCGACTCCCGATAACTCGAACCCTCACTATCTCGAACTAATTTTCCCTTCTTTCACGTCATTTTCTATATAATTTTACCCTCGATAACGCGAACTCCCGACAACTCGAACCTTTCTCAATTTCTCTTGAAGGTTTGAGTTATCGGGAGTCGACTGTACTACGTAAGTGTTCGCTAAAACGACTCCTAAGGCTCCGCCCTGTTTCACCAATGTGGTTTCACCAATGTAAAGAATGGTAGGGCATCGGTTACAGGATACGAAGTACACAAGATTACTGGACTGGCAGGTGAAGTGGCCATGGACAGAAAAAGAGTAGTTAGGGCTTCGTATCTCTGTGTCAGGGATGATGTGCTGGCAGGTAGGGCTGAAATGGGGCGTTAACACGCACGCGAACCATATTGCTCAATAGTAGAGTGGTCAGTGGAGGGTACAAGCATGTTTCAGTCCTGGGTTTAGGTCGCGTTTGTATCCCACCAAAGGTGGTTTTCTGAAGATACCTCGCGTTGCTGATCTGTTGAAAGAACGCGAAAGTTCTGGAGTAGAAA
Organism: Pavona decussata; assembly: GCF_977016875.1. Classification (NCBI taxonomy): domain Eukaryota; kingdom Metazoa; phylum Cnidaria; class Anthozoa; order Scleractinia; family Agariciidae; genus Pavona; species Pavona decussata. The sequence continues at coordinate 665,771 of NW_028145639.1, forward strand.
CCGTTTGCTAAACGGGTGGTGTGTGAGAACCAGAAAAAAAAAACAGAAAAACAGACAGGTCAATCTCTAAGAAGATTAGTCGCCTATCTACTCATCCTCTGTATAATTTGTTGCCCAGAGTTAAAGAATCATCAAAACGTCTGAGAACCCAAACAAGCCTTTTACCCTGTGTTAATACGGAACGTTTTAAAGCTAGTTTTATTAATAGACTCTGTTTTAAATACACACTTCTACTTTTTAACTAATGATGTTGAACATGTAAATATAGGTATGTATTTATACTTGTATATTCAATAAAGATTTAAAAAACAAACAAAACAAAAAAAAAAGCAGAGGTACTCTATCAACGATTCCGTCATTCTGCACAGACAAGCGTAGGACATCAGGACGGTTGATAGTTGCTACCCTCTGTAGATCGTTTTCAAGGGAAGCACATGGATAACCACGTAGTGAGAAGAATGTAAGCATCTCCGGCCCTTGATCTCATGAGGAAGTCATCATCGTCGGAGCAAAGTCGACACTGGCGGAGAAACTGGCTGTAAGGGATAGCAGGCAGTGATCAAGATGGAAAAGAGAGAAATACATGGAGGTAGTTGTTAGTATCTGTTTCCTTTAGTAGACGGAGGTTTGAATCCAGCCTTCGTATAAGAAATCATCATTTGCATATTCAGACAGGCAGACAGAGTATACCAGAGACACCTGAAGCCCTAAAGTTCTGTCATTTTTGCCAGGAAAATGAAATTGAAAATGACTGATTTCTTTTTTTATTCTCCTGTAATCTTTATGACAATCTACGTTCAAAATTATTTTCTGAAATAACTGCAAAATATACTCTCTTCAAAGACCTTGACACAAATTCAAAAATTCTGTTCCTCTTTAATGATATCGACCCAGTTATCTGTAGATCATTAGCTGTATATATTTACGAATGCATGAACTGTAGACAGAATTTGTTGTTCAAATATTACTATTATGATACTCGGGTTTCCTATGGGTGGTCAATGCCTACTAATATGGGGATATTTTTGTGCAGCTTAAAACTATGCGGAGAAAGCAGAACTCAGCAAGTGCTCTTAATATCCAAAAAGAAAATTTTTAGTAACCATGCGTTTTTCAGAGATAATAAAGCTTCAATTTGGAAAAAAAAAAGCCATACTTTGTTTTGTATTTTACGGCTATTTATAATAAATTTTGCTCAATTATCTCTGAAAAATGCGTGGTTACTCCCAATTTTCTTTTTGGATTTGAATAGCCCTTGCTAAGATCTGCTTTTCCCGCATAGTCATAAACCGCGCAAAACTAACTGTTTGTGGGCTCCCTGTGATGCCATCAAGCGGAACCTCGTTCCCAGGGCTTTTCTCAAATCCATCAAGCGAGCATATACCATATCCTATAATAATATACATATTTAACATCCATGTATACTCCGTTTCCGCATCAATGTTTGTCGGATTCCTTCCAAATTTTCTGAAGACAAGAGTCATATATCGGATAAATGTTCTCGAATTCATCAAACTAAAATGTGCAAATGGGAACAGTAAGTAGCACAGCCAGTCATGAAACAGGAAAGGTCGTGATTCAGGGAGACCCGCAGCAAATCAATGTTTTGTTCGTTTGTAATGAGTGGAATTCATCTAAGGGCGGTTTGTCCACCTTCAACAGAGAGTTTGCGATCAATTTGGCGAAAACTTCAAGCGACACTATCAAGGTTCACTGCTATGTCTCCCAAAGCACTCAACAGGAGAGAGAAGATGCTAAAAGAGACGGAGTGAATATTATAATTGCAAAGAGTATTCCCGGAACTTCTGACCCCCTGGAATGGTTGAGACAGCCGCCTCCAGAACTTGAGTGTCCTGATATTGTTGTGGGCCATGGACTAAAGTTTGGTACACCTGCTTACTGCATTGTGCAGACAAAAAAATGCAAGTGGGTGCAGTGTGTTCATGTCTGTTACGAAGACCTTGGAAAATTCAAACTTGCAGATGAAAAGAGAACTGTACCAGATACAATCGAAGAGAATGAGAAGAAGCAAAAAGAAGAAATTAAACTCTGCAAAGCAGCAAATATGGTTATCGCTGTTGGCTCACGGCTGCAGCAAAAGTACAACAGATGCCTCCCAGACATTGAGGTAGAGGTCATCACACCAGGGATTTTGGAAAGCTTTTATTACCTTTCAGGTAAGAAACGTAGCAAAGTTAGCTGGAGTCCAGATGAATTTAGTATTTTTGTGTTTGGTAGAGCAAGTTATGAAGACCTTGTTCTGAAAGGATATGACATCATTGTCGATGCAGTGGGTTCTCTTGGAGAGAAATTTGAGGTCACATTTGTTGGTGCACCTGAAGGTCAACATAGAAAAATAGAGGAGTGGTTCCTACAGAATAAAAAGGTGAAACGTAAGCAATTGACAATTCGTGGTTACTGTGATCAAAATGAGCTCAAGACGATGTTCTATGGAGCTGACTTGGTTGCCATGCCTTCTCGCACTGAAGGTTTTGGACTGATTGCCCTTGAAGCCATCTCTGCTGGTGTTCCTGTGCTTGTTACTAGTGAATCTGGAATTGCCAAGGCCTTAGAGAGAGTAGAGGGTGGAAAGTCTGTTATTGTTCAGTCAGAAGAACCAGAGGAATGGGCTCAGAAAATCAAGACAATGTCCATGAAGAAGCCAGAAGAAAGACTTGATAATGCAATTCGTCTACGAGAGAACTACGAGAAGACATACTCTTGGAGCACACAGTGTGGAAGATTTTCAGAGATGATTGGGGCTCTTATTAGAGGGAGTTGTCATGTGGATGGTATGTGGACCAATATGAGGGTGGTAAAAGGGGTTCTTGGTTATGTTTCACAGAAAAAAAATAGTCCTTTCACATTTCATGGAGAATAAAATTGGTATCTCAAAGCATTATAATGATTCCTAATGAATATTAAACATCTAATTCTTATTTCATGGTCAATGTTTTGGAAAAATCGTGGCTCAGAGGTAAAATCAAAATTCATGCGAAAAAGTAAGGGCTATTTACTCATTGCAAAGAACCCATTACCACACTCTAATTTGTGCTTTTGTGCTACAAACTTTCATTATATGTAAATGTTCACAATCCTTTAGAATCCGAAAGCATTTTGGGGTAAAACCAATCTTGTACTCAGAGATTTTTTTCCCATATTTATGTTCTCGTGCTCGTCTTGTCTCGCCTCGACTAGCTTTGTGGCTATTTGCAGGACAAGCAACTTATATCATCAGAATTTGTAAATTTAAATAAATTGTTGTTGTTGTTGTTGCCCTCTTTCCAGATGTAATATTATGAATTATTATTCAAAGCAAACTCGAGGAAGTCAAACAATAATATTTCCATGTCTAAAAATACTACAAAACACTGTAATATACATGTGTAAAAACTGTCCTTGTATAGAAACTAAAAAGTGAAAAACAGTGCCACAGTCATATTCCATAATCAACACACTATGAAAGAAGCAGCGAGACTCTACTTACTACTACAAATCAGACTCTGGATCAAACTTTACTATGTTCTTTAAATCCTTAACAAACTGAATCAAAATAATAAATAATAACAACAACTAATAATAATAATAATAATAACAATAATAGTAATAATAATAATAATAATAATAATAATAATAATAATAATAATAATAATAATAACAACAACAATAATAATAACAACAACAACAATAATAATAATAAACATATACCAAGCAAATTGTTATTTACAAGTTAAAAGTTGAAAAAAGAACTATTAAAACCTATTCACAATTCATTTCCATTTCGAGGCTAATTTTCAAGCACAAATGTCATAATAATAATAATAATAATAATAATAATAATAATAATAATAATAATAATACAGGGAACCCACATCAGGAAAGCGATACTCAGTTGGGCCTTGTAGATTGCGAAAAAAACTACTAATGCTCCCAAAGATTACAAATGCTTTAAAAATTACAAATATTTTTAAAATAGAAAATACAAAGACACAATAACAAGGAATAAAATTTAGGAATAAGAATTAAAAACTAGCTAAAAACATGCTTTTGATATGTTGCTTAAAAATTAAAAGTGAGTCTATGTCTTTGAAAGACTGTTCTAAAAGGTTCCTTTTCTTAATACCCTGGTAAAGGAGTCTCTTCTTTCCATAGTTTGCTTGGATGAGTGGGAGACAGAAATCATTCTCTGGGTATTATATAGCTCGATGGATATCACTGTTCCTAAGAATTTTAAAATCACAATCTATGAGTCCATGAACATACTTAAGAAAAGTGATCACGTATCTGTTTTTACACGTGTATATGTGGTCCTGTATGTCACCTGGAGAAACTCTGACTTGAAGACTTGATCCTCCTTATGGGAGCAGGGATGACACAAAGATAATAGCACTCACCTCACACCAATCTGGCCCAGGTTTTGATTCCAGAACTTGGTATCATAAAAGTATGTGGGTTGAGTTTGTTGTTGGTTCTCGTCCTTGTTCTGAGAAGTTTTTCTCTGGTTACCCCAGTTTTCCCCTCTCCTCAAAAATTAACACGTCTAAATTGCAATTTGATCTGGAATCTGACGGCCACAGGTTTGTCAGACCTAACAGACTGTTAAGTGCCACCCTTGTTAAGCAAAGTAGATTTATTTATTTGTTTTAATTTCCTTGCCTTTGTGTGGTATGACAGAAGCTCTTAGGAGAGACTCTGTGGTATTCAATTTTGGACAGGAGAAATCCTGTGATTAAAAATTTAAATGAAAGGCAGAGACATTAACAGAACGGGTCAGCCAATCAAAAAATATGATTTTTTAGTGTCGCTCCAGGCAACCAACCACTGGCCATTAGGAGCCTGAAGACTCTGGGTTAGATGAGATTGTGGTAAAAATTACAGTGAAAGCTTTTACCAATTATGCTGATCCACTTTCCTATAATCACTTTGGAGATCTAAGCTCAAATAGAGCACATGTTTCTTGTCATTGGAGATTCTTGGTAAAGGCCTTCTTCAATAAAAAAAATATAAAAAAAAAACATTAATTTTACAAATTTTTTATGTCATTAGCTTTTCTCACCCTAACCAAAATGTGAAGTACATGTAAAAATATAATTAATTAACATCGATGCTTACTAGTAGAGCAATTAATAATTAATGGATACAAACCAGTAAAGCTCAATCAGTTCAAGTTCAAGTTTATTCAAAAATGTTAATATACAATTAAGGACAACGCTAACCCGCAAGTAGCTAGAGCTAATCTAGGCGGGTAGTGAGAAGACTAATTTATAAGTATTAATTGGAGTTAACAGAAATCTATATACAATTTGTCAGTGAGCCATACAAACATTGAAAAACAAAAGAAAGAAAACAAAATAAGTGAACATATGAAGAAAAAGAAATATAAATTGCTATACTCTAAATAGCTTGATTTACTTACGATCATGTGGTAACTTTCAGTTTTGAAAACACAGAAATAAGAGTAGGAATGCCAACATAATCATCCTTTTTTATTAAAATATGGAGTAACAGGTCTTGCATTTTCCTCTTAAAGCTGTGCTTGGGTAATTTTCGAAGTTGTTTATATTAAGTTAGAGGTTTTTCAGCCGGGCTTCCCAGACATAAAAAAGAATAAAATAACTGATCATGACTGGGTTTCATTTCAAACTCACTTATAAAAAATGGCTCTAACTTTAATTTATTATTACTCTTGCTGAGAACATTTCATGAACTTTCAAGTAAATCTGGGTTAGATATTGATGGCAGCTTAGAATTTGCTATCATTATAATGGTAGATAAACGAAACAAACTGTGTTACCAAGCACTGTATGTCCACAATTCACACAACTGACAAAAACCACATGGCCAATTGAACAGGCACTCTCATTGCTAATGACAGTTCACTTCACAATTAGGTGCAGTGCTTGTGTCCTCTGGTGATTCCAACAACAAATCAGATTTGATTGCAAATTCCAACACCCATTCTGCTTTGCAGGCCCAATTTTAGTGAGACACCAAATAAGAGGAAACAAAGTGCTGCTAAAATTAGGTGTGATCTCAGGTTATTTCTACTTAAATGCCAAAATTGTTGGTTGAAATGTCTAAACTGTTAGATATTAATGTCTATGAAAGTTAACTGCGTGTGTACCAAATAAAAAAATTAGCTCTTAGATGCAAAAACTGGTGCTTATGTGGGCTTATGGTACTAATCGCAAAACAAAACGAAATGGTAGGTTGGGAAATGGTTGAGAACAGAATGCCTGACCTGCAGAGATAAGAATTTGATAAAATTAGTATAAAGATGACAGGCTAAATTCCAGGCATCCCAAACTCAAATTCTGAGCTTTGAAGCGAGGAAAACTTAACTAAAGTTAACTATTTTATCATTGTTAAAGCTTTGTGTGAGCCAGAATGAAATCTTTAAGTAGAGGCATTGTTAGGTGAGATGCGGCCTATTTTCCTCATCTCCCTTTTTCTCCTGAATTAATCTTATTTTTCTGTTTTTCTAGCATATGGACACACTGTAACAACAAGGTTACAGTTAAACTGTAGTGATTTTCTTTGTTTTCTCTTGATGAATAATTATTAATGAGTTTGAGAAGTGCTTTTGAACACTTAGTACTGCAAAGTGTTAACATTCAGCAAAGCATTGATGGTGTGGATATGTCTGACTTTATCTTCACCCAGGAACTCATTAGACTACATTTTTAACACTGTCATTGTGTCATGCCTTATCACAGATTTAGATCACACTTCTCCTGCAATGTCTGGTGAGAGGGAACAGAGAGCACCAGTTGAGGTTTGTTAATCTGTTGTGTCTTTATTTTTTTTTTTTTTTTGAGGTGGTACAGGATCCTAATTTTTGATTGATCCATACATCATTTTATTGAGGTCAAAATAAAACAATTTTTTATAAATATTAATTAAAAAAACTACAGAATTGTCATATCTCATCAGGCTTTTTCTCAAAATTCAGTCATTTCTATCATTTAAGTTATGGAATTTGACTGAGGAATTTAATTTTAATGTGACTATCAGTTTCTGAAGGAGGGTATAAACTTAAAGGCCCACATTCACCCAAGATGTATTGCGCGCCGAGGAACAGTTTTCATGTATGAAAACCCCCCTATTTTATTTGAGCGGGAGTCGAGTGAGAAAGCAATAAGCGATCACGAATAGTCTTTCCCTCCAGCACGAGTCGTAGAGGAAACCCGTATGAACCTCTTGAGCTCGTAGAGCCAATAAGACCACGCGTTTGGACAATACTGCATTTCAAAACAAAAACGAACGACCACAATGACTCTTGGGTGAAGGTGGGCCTTTAAGATGCCAGTAGAACATATCAGACATTTATAAGAGTTTTCCTTGAGAAATTTAAAAGCATTACAACTTAGCCTTAAGCACAAAAATTATTTATTCCAGGTTATTACCTGGAATAAAAAACTCTGTTTCCAAACAAGCTGCAGTGTTCATCGAAATACGTTTTTCATTTACATGTACTGGTTTTTAATAATTATTAAGCTTTAAAATGTCAATATTTGGAAAAAAAATTAAAACTAATAATACAAATGAAACTGGAGGGGGCCTAAATCCGGGGGGGGGGGGGGGGGGGTTATAATCAGATGTATTTTTTGGTTTACAGGTAGATGGGCCTATAACCAGGGGGCTTATAAGCAGCAATTTATAGTATCAGTGAATCTCATATTTCTAGTGAAGAGTGGCATGCTCAACCTAGTTGAAAGGTGTTGTTATTGAAGCTTACTGAACTTAGTTGAGTAACATAATTTCAATGTTAACGCAACTGTGGCATAACTTTTCAATCAATATTATTGTTGCACCTACTTATAATCAAGTATTGTACTCTTAATGTATATATGGTCCCCCTGAGGAAACGGGGATGCCCAATCTGCGAGCCAGCGAATCATGCGAGGCATGCGAGGCATGCGAGTCAGACGTGCGAGGCACTCCGGTTAACCTAAAAAGCACTCCGGTTAGCCTAAATAGCACTCAGGTTAGCTTAAATAGCTCCCCGGTTAGCTTAACGGTTAGCAGTTTATGTTGGGGGTTGTTCATGCCTCGCATGCCTCGCATGTTTTGTTCATGCCTCACACGCCTCGCATGTCTGCCTCGCATGCCTCGCATGCCTCGCTGGCTCGCATATTGTATACACACTGAGGAAACAGTTTTGTTTTCCTTAGAGTCCTGATGTTGTACATGTTGAGGGAAACAATTCAGAGCTTGAGGGAAAACAAAACTAACTAGTTTTCTGAGGACCATACAATAACTGCTTTGTTATATATTAAAGGCCCATTTCCACCCTTAAGTTGATGCATTGCGCACCATTATTTTGAATTTCATGTAACACAAAATTACTGAAATCTTCAACAATACTCAAGAACCTTTTATCTTCGCCTTTTCCAAAGCAATCCTGTACATATTTTTTTAGTTCGCTTATTGTACATGCAATCCCCATTTATTCTTGCATATTTTCTTACCCGTACTTTTGTATATTAATTATGTAAATTTTACCATTTGGGGTCAAAGTTAGAGCGACTGACAACAATAGTAGTGAAATACATTCTGCTGTCGTATTGTAAGAGAAGAGTTACATCTCTGGTTCTTGATTTGTTTCAATCTATTTTTTATCCTCTGGAAAAGTGAGAAAATAATGTGAAAGAAACATAACCGTAGAAAAAAATGAACGGTGAGTCTGAGTAATGTCTGATGCATCAGGGCTCACACGTACTATAGATAATTTTTATATTATTTTACATTTTGGTTTATTACAAAGGATATTACTGTTTGCCTCTAACAATATCAGTGCTGTTGGCCACTCTTGCGAGCACAGCCACAACTTTACATGAGCGTCTGTCTCGGTAAAATCCCAATAAACGGGCAAGATAAAGGAGATGGAAGAATGTTTTTATTCAATATAGAAGCCATAACAACAATGAATGAATGTTTCACTTGAATTGTTTGACACCGAAACACCGCATTTTCCCACAGTTTTCGTGTTTCTCTGTATTATATGACTGAATAGTAAGAGTTTGGCCAGGCAAACCTAATGAAAAAATGAAAAAACGTCAATGGATTTATCCACTTTTGTGAAGAAATAAGCTTACATTTGTAGAGAATTGACGAGACCGTCAGGGCAATTTCACAAGAACACAGCATCTTTTCCTTCTATTGGATGTAGTTTCTTTGGCTGATAATCGAAAAAAACATTTTCTTTTAGGCTCAGGTTCCATGACATTTGTGTTTTCGTTATTTTAAACTGAAAACTGGCAGTGTTCTCATACTGGCTAATCTGTCGATCAAGCTGATGTGAGCATGTGCTGAAGATTATACACTGATCATGTGCTATGGTATCAGGTGCAAGCAACAGTAAATGCAGAATTTTATCCCGTTCAGGATACAATTGAATTTGATCAGGTGCAGATGACCAAGAATCAACCGATCACAGTGCTTGTTTGTTGAGTGAAAGTCTAGCCTATATAACAAGACAAGTTCTGTTGTGCAAAGCATGTCAGGAAATGTGAGCCAAACTCATCCTTACTAGATCGAACTACATTTGTAGACATATATCCCTGAATAATATTATTATAAGCAACATGTATTGCACATTATGTCACAGTAGAAATTTGTGGTCAAGCCTGCCTGGTGGTTGAGAGAAGTTAACCCTATATTTAAGCATTTAAATCCAAAGAAGTTGTTCCAAAGTGAAACTTAATACACCTGTGAAGTTTGACATATTATCTCATGATAGCATGATGTTTGTATTGGGTCATTTAAATATGTAGTCTTGCTACGGAAAGGTTTTCTGCTACCCAAAATAAAGTATTCTTTACAAACATTTATTATACAATTTAGAGAACATGTTGCTCAAATGTGATATATTGATAATTTGATTTTTCTTATTTACCAATCAGGATACCCACATAACTATTTCAGAAGAAGCAGTGGCTACCAACCTTTTGTATGAAGATTTGCCACTGGAAGAAATACCGTAAGTCAGTTAATATGCAGTTCATATGGGTGCCTTGAGTAGTCCATAGTTTTGTCTAGATGTAAGTTGTTTAAAAAGGGAAACTATCATGATGATCAATGACTGTTGCTTGCAAAACTCAGAAATTGAAAAGTTCAGCTTGCTCTTTTAAGTTTGATTTAATTTGTCAAATTTAAAATGGCATCAACTGAGTGAAACTGCTGTAGTCTAAACAAAGAGTAACTTGGTAAGTAAAGTGTTTATTAAATTTTAGTGGATTCACCTGGCTTAATTGCAGAGAGTGGGAAAATTGTAATGAAGGAGAGACAGGGTTTAGTGACAGTGAGGGAAAAGTCTGAGAAAATAATTTTTTTCATGATCAGAAAAAAGTAATAAATTATGAAAATTGCATCCTTCAGGGGAATTTGCTATGTTAGCAAGGGCAATGTTGTTTAATTAGCATTTTTATCATAGCCTTGTATTTTGTAGATTTTTATCTTTTTGATTTTAATTAACATTTATCAATTTTATCATAGAGTTGTATAAGGATTTTTGTATACTGGTGTTACTGATATGTGAATTTGAGCTTAATTGTTTTATAAAATTTGTGGATACAATTTATTAAATTGCATTAGAGAGCAGTTTATTGTGAAAATACGCTTAGCTTTTGTGAGACCAGCAAGCTAGGCTCACCAGCTAGTTTTCAGGTATTTCACACTAAATGATTAAAATAACTAACACAAATTATTATTAGTTGTTTAAAAAATATTTAGAGAAGCATTTATTTCTGTGGCTTAATTCATTGCCAGTTTTTTTTTTTTTTTTGCCAAGGATTTGTCTTGGTTGACAGTGCATGAAAATTAATTTAGTGGCTTACAATATGTTGCTGCTTCTGAGTGCTAATTTCATGGCATCTTAGGCTTTTCTCAATCTTTATTTACACACAGTTAAAAAATTAAAAGTTAATACATATACAAAACTACAGGATTAACTATCAAATGAATATCGGAAAATATGTATAAATATGTAAAAATCCTAATCCAAAACAATAATACTAAAACCTTATGAAAAGATGACCTGCTTTCCTTGAATGCTGTGTCTCAACTTACCTAAAATGGAAATTAAGTAGTTTCTTAAACTGATTAAGTGATTCAGCCTGCCTTAGATAAATATTTACAGACAGTATTACAGGCTGTTCCAGAGAGCTGCACCACTATAGCTAATGAGCTATTTTTTAAATAATTTGTTCGTGGAAAAGGAACAACAAATTTGTTTGCAGAGTCCCTTGATTAAGGGGTAGCCTGTTTTCTTGCATTTAGCAAACTTAGTGCATAAATACTCAGGAGCAAGACCATTTAAAGACTTGTAAACCATTAAGGCTTTAATTTCTGATTTTGATGCTGAGTACACAGATCTTTCCAACCAAGTTACTGTATTTAGCACCCAGCATTCAGCATCATAACATGAGAAAGTTAATAACATGCAAGCATTACAATTCTGAAGCTTTTGTAGACTATCTAACAGTAACTAAAAAGTCTGGACTGTTGGCAATCCTTCACAGTCTTATAAATGTGATACAATGTGGTCAAGCAAAAATTTAGGGATTGCCAATGGAAGAAATAGACCAAGATATAATTTACCATGGCTTGAAGGTTGCCACCAATTCTGTTGTAAATTATTGGCATAATCAGCCATCACTTTGAAATCTGCTGGTAACCAAGGGAAACAGGAGACAAATTTGGCACAATCTGATGTCTCTTGACCTTGAAGAAATCCCTTGCAGAGGAAGCCATATTTAATTAGCTTTCAAATGGCATACTGAACTACATGTAAGAAATCTGATCAGATGTATCAAAAAAAATATTGATGTGAAAGGTTAGCACCCTGTGCTGACAATGCATATACAGCCCTGTGTGTGTTGTTTTACACTAGTGAACCAAAATATGAGTGAAAGATGGTAGAAGTGTTGGCCTAGTATGTTTACATACTAGTATGTTTACATACATTTTTGAGGTCACAAGGTGTTACAACACCTTGTGACCTCAAAAATTATAATTGATTGCAGATGAAACTGCATTTTCTTAGCATTGAAAGTAAATGATTTATTAATAATTAAGCTCAGCAATCTGTTCAGATGACTGCTGAAAAAAAAAGAACATACTTACAGTGGCCTATTCATGTGTGGCAGAGACCCTAGGAATGTGGTTGGATTAAAGATTATTTGTTTTTGATGCTGTCAGGACTAATTGATCAAGATAAAACCAGACGTCTCCTAAGTATGCCAACTTATTTGTCTTCCTGCTGTATATGTTTTGCTTAAATGGCAACACAGTGTCACCGCTTTCTGTTGCTAGAGACCTACAATGACCATACATAATTTTGTCATATATAGTTGCATGTGTTATGTGACACGCCCAACTGCATATGCAAGCTAGTCAAGATAAATTAGGATTATTTGCATCTCATGGACAAAAAGTCCCTATTAATTGCTGCTATCAAGATGCTTTTTGATTGCTCTATTGTGTGGTCTAGTAACACAAGTACAGCTAGTAAATGTGAATGCAAAGAGACTTTTCAGCACAGACAGGTCTTTAATTTACTGCTTCCATTATACTATAAAGTAGCCATACATTGTTAGGAAATGTGCAAGAGTGATTTAGTATGTATTCATTTTTTTTTTTGTTTTTCGTTTTTTTTCCTTTGCCTTTTCAAAGTGCTACTATAAATAGGTGATATGATTGATCCTCAAAGTATCAAGAATCTATAGACCTTTGATAACATTTTAGGTTTCAAGAAAAAAATAAAATAATTGCATGATGGGTTGCTTGTGATTGTATAATATCCTTTGAGGAAACTATATTAAAGCACAAAACTGTATTGAAAAAGAGAATTACAGTCAAACCCCTTAAAATTAAAGTGGCCACCCTTGGGAAATGGCAAGGGTTTGCTTAATAGGGGTTGGCCGCTTAATATGGTTTTGTCATAATTAGCAAAAGGTGTAATAGAAACATCAATTTATTTGAATACTAACACACTTTGGACAACTGTTGCACATAGGTCAAAGTTTCTTTTATAACTGTTGCCAAAACTCTACTATATCCTTTGAAAATTACACAATTCCTCAAGAAAATCCATTAATAAAAAGGTTTTTTTTTTTAATTGTGGCTTATCAAATCATTCATATCAATATTTAGTATGTTTTGTTGAGCCCCCATTTTGGCATGGTACTGCAACATGTAGTATCCTTATAAAATATTGCTAGCTACATGGTGTTCCCATTATTTTCCCCACTGTTTAGTGTGGGGTCACAGGTGGTGTCCAGTTGGGCATTTCCTCAAAAGACCTCTTTGAATTATTTTTTTAAATGAAGACTTTAGTAAAAAGTTAATTATGCAAAATAATACCTATAAGAATAAATTTGCAATTCATTGTTCTCAGACGGTTGTAGATCAGTCAACTCTCCCTTATTGCCTGTTACTTTCTGGCAATTAACTTGGGTTGTTTAAGGCTACCACATGGTGTATATGTCATTACAAGAGTGTGGGGGCACATAAAACAATATCACATGAACTACTGGTCAATGTATCATCAGTGCTTAATGTTATTAATCCATTTGTTTTCAGAGACAGCGACAAATACCAGCATCAGAAAATTGAAACTTTAGCTGATGGAAAGCTTGTGTTTGAGGGACATGAGGTTGGTTACATATTAGATAATACTAATACCACCATCAAATGAAATACCAAAGAAGTTAGCCTGCGTAGCTGGCGGTTTTTATAGGTGGGCTCACTGGAAAGCCGGGCACGAGGGCCAAACGAGTGGCAAAGCCGTGGGGAAATGGGCCGAGGGCAACAACTGTCGCGGTTCTCTCTCCATTTCCCCCGCAGCTGCACCACTCGTTTTGGCCCGGCTTTGCCGCCCGCCAAAACCGCCAGCTACGCAGGCTACATTAAAGACGTTTGAGGATTCATGAAACCAAACTATAACAGAGGAATTACATAGACGTGTTGTAGGGCTTGGCAAAATTGTTTTACTTTGTTTGAAAGTTGTAAATATTTACAATAGTTTGGTTGAAATGTGAATGTGTGGGTTTACCATACAGGCATCCGCATAGTACTATTATCTTCACTGTTCCATCTGTGGTATGGTCTGGCTAGCCTCTACTCTGTCTACTGTTGTGTTTTGTGTTTACTTGGACAACAAACTTTACTCCACATTGTCTCTCTTCACCTAGGTGTATAAATGGGTACTGCTGTCATGTTGCCTGGGGTAACCTTGTGGTGAGCTGAAGCTTCCCATCCTCAGGGTAGTAATTTTATGGTTCTTCTTTGCATCAAGCTAGATAAAGTAGGGTTAACTGCGTGTGGTACCTATGGCTTGAATGAAATTAGATGTAATTTGACCTTACCAACCCTTCTCTTATAAAATTCTGATATAAAATTAAACCAACAATATTTAAACTTTCAACTGAATGACGTTTTTAATTTAATGCCAAGATATATTTTCTTCAATAAAGATAACACATTTTTTAACTCGTGAATGCTCGCATGCGGGCTGTCACGAAAGCTAAGACTCCGAAAATTAAGATCCTTTTTTTTTTGATACCGTAATGATTCTATTTAGCGCCCGGGGCGCTTATTTAATTATGGTACCTCAAGGGAGGGCGCTTATTCGAAACAGGGCGCTTATTTATTTTTTGAGAAACAGCTAAATATGCGAAACAAAACTTTGATATTTATTTAACAAGGAGCAATAACAGAAACTGTAAAGGTTACATATATACAGTAAATATTCACTTAATGGAAGGGAATTTTGAAAATCACTTGTCTATTCAACGTCGATAGCATCAGGGTCGCTTGCATCAACAACAGAGCTTTCGGGTGCAGCATCTTTTATGTCCGATTCGGTAATTCCGTCAAAGGGATCATTGTCGCGTGATTAATTTATGGCTTTACATAATACGTTGAGCCGTTCTAAACCTATTTGACAAGGCTGCTTTTCCTTGAAACAGTAAATGTGTGCCATCACTGAAACGGAGTAGGGGCGCTCGTGGTATAGGGGTGCCTATTTTTAAAACATAAAAAAAAAAAAACATACGAGGGGGGCGCTTATTAGAGAGGGGGCGCTTATTGGAACGAGGGCGAGGGTTGTAGAAAAAGGCGCAAGTTGTTTGTCAGTTGTATACACTCTGATGGTTCCCGCCCGGTCCATTTTCATAAAGGAATTTCCTGTTTAAATTACACTCATTTACTTAGTAAATATCCTATTAGGTTCAGCGCCCACGGTATTGTAGTCTTCTACGCAGCTGTTCTTAGTGTCGTCATGGGAGCGTTGGGTGACGTCAGTAAGAACGGCTGCGTTGGAGACTAACGGTATTGCATGATCACTTTGCCTGGATTTTCATTTGCCTCTGCTTATGGAAAAAAAATCTTTCATTTGTCTCTCACAAGTCATGTCCAACTAAATTTATTTGAAAGAGTAGTTGATAGAAGAGAGAACTGGGACAAAAAAAAAAAAACTAGCCTTGGGGTGTCTTAAAAATCCCAAGGTCACGAAAAAAAATAAAAATCCCAAGGTCATGAAAAAAAATTCCAAAAAAATTCAAAGGGACTTTTCATCTGCTTACGCGGAGGCCGGTTAATGAGAAAAAATCAAAAGGACTTTCCCTCGGCAAGCCGAAATATTTTCACAGAAATTCTGTAAAAATAAATTCATTCTCTTTTGAAATCATACTTAACTCCCTCTATAACTATTCCCCCATTTTTAATAGCATCAGCAACTCTATTAGCCGATATTTTCAGTTTCTCCAAGGCTTCCTTTCTTGTGTTGAACTCAAGCCTTTCATTTGAAGATTCAAAAACAAACTTTCTCAATTTTTTACCTTTGGAAGGAAATCCAAAAGCTTTTTTAAGCTCCTACACAAAGCGACTTTAGATTGACAGTTTGTTCAACTTTGCTCAATAAAAATGGTACAATGTTTTATTGTCAACATTTATGGCTGCTGTTTATTTGTCATTGCTGCTCGGTCATTACAAAAATATGTGTTGGGAAACGCCGTTTCCCAAAATGCAAATTTCGCTAACATAATTAATATGCTTGTCGGGAAACGGCGTTTCCCAAAATGCAAATTTCACTAATCTTATTAATATTATTGTTTGATGTCGGGAAACGCCGTTTCCCAAAAGGTTGCATCTTCTTCATACTTGACATAAAACGGATTAGAACTGCAAAACAAAGTCTTGAATATTCCTCAAAGAGTTCGTTCAGTCGCTTCGGGTCGTTTTATCAAAAGTTCTTCTCCGTTGTTTGCCGTTTCTTCAATCAATCCTTCGTAAGACATCGCCAAATGTTTCATGCCCATGAACTTGGTAAAGCTTCTTTTTTCTTTCTTCTTTCTTTGGAATGGATTGCTTCATAACATTTTGCTTGATCTTGCATTTTTACAGATTCGATTTCTCGAATATTTCTCCCCAAGATTGATAAAGCTTTGAAACGTCTTGAAGCATCTGATTCTTGTCCGGTCCGACAAGAATCACTTGTGTGTATGATTCTTATTGGCTGAAAAAAGTCATGTGACAGTTAGGTCATTTTCGAAAAGAGCACCAAAGTCCAATGTCCATGGCAACCACCTTGATTTTGACAAACAGGAAGTTCTAAACGGGAAAGCCTCTGTTGCATAATAATTTCCGAGAAAGTGAAATTATTTCACAGAATTGTTTTATCTCTTGAAATAAACAACGAAAAACCACCCGATCTCTTCTCAAATTCAACTCTTAACTCGCTACGTCGAGAAGGGATCCGAGTTTTTTTTGATATTTTTTTTTAATCTCCTCTTTCAAGGCATCAACATCAACTGCCTTCGTCGGTTCACTTTCGACTGTCGAATCCTTTCTTTGTTTATTTCGAAGACGCTCTTTCATCGAAAAATATTTTTCAATCTCTCGCAAAATCGAGTCAAACTCACCATCAGAAATGAATCCATCCTTCAAAGCTTTCGAAATCAAACGACTCACTGACAAATGCGACGATTCAGCGAGAGAAATAGTCTTTTCATGTTTTCGCACTTTTCTCTCGCAATTTTGACTCCCGGCCATTGAAGCCGATGAAACGAGTGTCGTAATTAATGCAGTCAAACTCAAAGGAACTCCGACAGCAATCCCGATTCCACTCAATGAAGTTCCAACACTGCTTGATGCCAACACGGTTGTCAAAAAAACTGAAACGGATGTTATTTTCGAAGCGATTGATTTTGCTCTCTTGTACTTCTTGCTGACTCGTTTGTAATGAGAAATTTCATCCTCGAGTTGTTTTTGACAATCACAAATCTTTTTCAATCTGAATTCCGCACCAACTTCGTTCGCTTCGAAAGAAGGATAAAGTTGTGGCGCACTTGGGGCTACGCCCCGGTCCCACTCCGTGGGGCCTGGAATGATATTTTGTTCACTCATATTTTATTAAAGGATCTCAAATAATTTCAAATTCAAATCTCAACGGAAGCGCATTAAAATCGATGACCTCACCATTTTCTTCTGTCACTGTGATCCGCAAAGAATTGATAACTTTTTTTCCACCTGCTATTTTTCGAAACGGAATAATTTTTGAATAGTACAATTCTCTTTCGTAAGCTTCTCCTATCATGTCAAAACACGCCAAAACAGTTGAAGGTTTTCCATTGAAAAAAATTATTGTTTTTATCCACTAGATTGCAGCTGATGAGGATGTTATTGAATGAAACCAAACGATTGATGATGGTATCTCCTTTTTTCAGAGTGTTCCGTTGGTTGTTCTGACTGAGGCCAAGAAGAAAAGACAGTTCACGATCAAAAATAACTTCTTTGCCAGGATTTTTAATCACAATTAAACCCTTTTCACCACGAAAAATTACTTTTATGTTTTCTTTTTCAAGAATAGTCTTTATTTCTTTTCCAATGAATTGAATATCGTAAAATCCAGGATAAATTCTATTGACAGAATGAACGTCTATCATCAATCACGGTGATTTCTCCTCTCTTTTTAACTCGTGAATGCGCGCATGCGCAATGAACGAGTTATAGCGATAGCTGACTCTCGACTTGGTCGGTCGATCAGTCGGTTTTGTCGTTAACTTTCGGGCGTGCGCAGTGAATGAGTTTTAAATTCAATTAGTGGAAAAAAACACGCGAACATTTGTTGTTCATGGCGCATCAGGAAATTCTTATTCAATATGTAGAGAATAATTTGACGATCATTTAGTGCAAGAATGGCGATTTTTCGTTCAATCTGAGCAAAGTTTCAAGTTTTTTCAGTTTTTCAGAAAGTCCGGGGTCGTAAACTCAATTAGTGAAAAAAAAAAAAACGTTAAAATTTGTTTCACGACGCGTCAGAATTCTCTCATTCATTCTGTAGAGAATAATTTGACAATCATTTTAGTGTAAGAATGGGGATTTTTTGTTGAATCTGAGCAAAGTTATAGGATTTTTTCGTTTTTTTCTACGAAGTGCGGTTTCTTTCAAGAATTAAAAATAATTTAATTTAAAAATAATTTAATTAAAAAATAATTTAATTTGTCAGTTTTCACGCGAAAGCGGAACGTGCCATGTCACGCATCATTGACGTCGTAAACAAAATTATGCAAATTTCTGGTGAAATGAACACTTTTAAGATCTTGTCAGCTTTCATAGAGGTTTCAAAGGGAAAAAATGTTTCATTTTCGAAATTTACAACTGGTAATTTATGGGAAAGCAAAAGGACGCGGTCGATAAATAATTCTTATTTAGCAAGAGCTTGTCATAGTTCATTATTTTTACTTGAGGATTGTGTGGACTGAACTCCAAAGGAAAAATTTCACGCATTTATGTCGGGCATGAATCGTAATGCGATACTTTGTTGAACATATTTCCCTTTGTGAGATCGGCTTGCCCTACAGTAATTTTGTAATTTTAATTCCCAAAAAAACTTCACTTGCCCATCGGGCAAGTGATGGTTAGAATCCACTAGCCTGATCGCGAAATCCAGTAGCCGCGGACTATCACACGAATTTGCATGACGTAGCTGCACATGGCGTGCTCCTATAAACTTTGAATAAAAAAAAACACGTGATATTTTTTAATCGGCGCATCAGAATAATCGGCTTATTCAATCTGTACAGAATAATTTGACAATCATTTTAATAGTACAAGAATGGTCATTTTTCGTTACATAATCGGGCAAAGATATAATTTCTTTTAGCTTTTGAGGAAGTTTCCGTAGCCGTCTAAATTGCAATTACTGTGTGTCATCTGCATTCACGAGTTGGCTCACAGGAGCCTTTGATTTAAATTGTACCAAGAATTATAAAAAGAGCAACTGATCAACCTGATGAACTCAAGATTTTCGATTGGCTCATCAAGCCAAATTGTTTCATCATTTGAATTTAAAACAACCATTTTATTTTCAAAACATAAAAAATGGAAAACTTGTTAAAATGGATAGATTCCCACCCAAAA
Organism: Pavona decussata; assembly: GCF_977016875.1. NCBI lineage: Eukaryota > Metazoa > Cnidaria > Anthozoa > Scleractinia > Agariciidae > Pavona > Pavona decussata. The sequence goes on from NW_028145639.1 coordinate 685,196, forward strand.
GAAGCAAAACGACTTTCCGAACAAGCAGAAGAAAAAGCATGGCGAAACTTCAAAGCCAAATTTCCCAACGCTGACCTCAGCAAATTCGTTGCACAAGTTGATATGACCGACAAAAAACATGCAACAGCTCAAATAAATTTGGTTATTGTTCCCGGTCAACATTGGCAAATTGTTTCACCCAACCCCAAAGATTGGTCTGTTGAAATGAAGAAAGCTCTTGGATTTGGAGGCTTTCCAATCGAGCTAATTCTCAATTCAAATCCTTCAAATCCAGTTCCAGCTGTTCCATTTTCAGACAAAATCCCCGAATCTTTTGGGGAAATCCTTAACCAACCAATCAAAATTTTTGTCAAACCAAATGAAAGCTTCACAACAAAATTCCGAGAAATTTTTACAAAAACAAAGATCTCTCACAAAACAGGAAAAGAATCAAGAAAATGGCTGAATCAACCAAACATTGACCATTGGCCGCAACAACTCAACTTTGCCTTTTGGTGCGCAACAACAGCATCAGGCATTTCAAGAAATCTCGTCAATTCACTCCCACCTCAAATCAAATCTTTCCTTCTTTTTCACATTTATTTCACAACAAGAAGGATTCTCTTCGAAATGGGAGGAATTCAAAGTGAATCTGCTCTCCCAGGTGATCCCACATTCAGTCAAACTGAAAACAAATTCGACATTCCTTCATACAAGAGAATCTGTGCAGAATTTCAAATCTCGCCAAACGCAGATTTCAGATTCACCTTTGGTCAAAATTTTGGACTTGGATATGTTAACATATTTTATCCAGGAGAAGGAGACTATGCACAAAAGCATTGGACTTATCCTCCAGCAACACTTGAAAACCCATCAAGTCAAAGATTCTCCGATGAAGGCGGAACTGACGCTAAAGGAAACAGAATTGATTTCATCAGAAATGATCAAGGAGCTGACAAACAGTTTGAATTTTTCATGCCAAACGGACCTCTCAATGGACTTTCTCAAGCAGGAATGGCAAGACTCAATCAATCAATTGAAGCATTCGTTTATTGCATTCTTGGAGCACAAGTCAACGTCAGATCATCAATCCTTGGTGAATTTGGAGGCGCAAAGGAAGCTCAAAGAGAATTTCTCGTCCTCATGGAAGATGCAATCAGACAGCCTGACTTGTCAAAAAGCATCCAAAGATTTCAACTTGCGATTGATGAGGCAAAAGTCAGGCTTGATCTTGAAATCTCACCAGGAACATGGTTGATGCCTTCAAATTTTGTCATTAACACTCAAAGCACAGTCAAATACAACAACAATCTGAAAAAAGCAACTGGAAACATGAAACTCGGAGTCAACTCTGATGTCAATGTTGACTTGAAAAAAGTTGGAACCAATAATATGGATGGAGGACAATCAAAAAACAACAGATCAACTTCGCATTCTTCAAATCAAGAAAATGAAAACCAAAAAACAAAAAAAAATCAGGAAGCGAGTGAAAACCAAGAAAAAGGAGAATCAAATCAAGACTCCGGAGGAGTCGACGATTCGCGTCACGAAACTTTGAAATCTGGAGTCATCATTGCGGCATCACTCGGAGCATTTGCCATTTATCGGATTTTTCGTTGAGTCCAATCCAATGGATTAAACTCAATTTTTAACTCGCTATCGCGCGCTCGCTCCGCTCGCTTTCTTTTGAATCTTTTCAACCATGAAAACTGCAACAGCAAGAATCAACAGCCAAGCGTTTTTTCCAAGGAATCCAACAACTTGTCCTGCAGTTTTGAAGATGAAACTGACGATTGAACCAATCAATCCAGGAAGAAGTTGACCAAGCTTTTTTCCAAGATCTTTCAAAGCATTTCCAACTCCTTTGGCAACAGATTTGAGTCCTTTTGAGAGCGCATTCACAATCACACCGATTGTTGTGCCAACAGCAAGGAAAACAGCAAAAACTGTGAATCCATATTTCTTGAAAATGTTTTTGATTTTCTCTCGAAGAGGCCTTTCTCTTTCTATTTCTTCAATTTGTGTTCCCAGCCTGGCAAGCTCCTCTTCATTTTCTGCAACTCTTGCCTCAACTTCTGCTCTCAGTTGGGAAGAAGTGTTTTCATCTTCTAGGATTACTTTATCATTTTCAATTTGTTTTTTTAGTTCAGCCTCTCTTTCATTCAGTTCATCGATGGTTTTTGTCGTGTTGAGCCTTTCTTCAAGAGTGTTTCTTTCTTTTTGTTTTTTTGCAAGATCAGATTTGAGTTTGTCAACCTTTGCTTGTTCTTTTTCTTTTGCTTTCACTTGTTTCTGCAAATCCACATTTTCTTTTTTTGCATTTTCAAAATCTTTTTGCAAATTCTTTTTCATTTGCTTCAGTCTTTGCAATTCTGTTTGATTTTCAAGACTCGAACCATGTTCTTCTTCCAGTGCATCAATTTTTGCTTGCGTTTTTTCGAGTTTGTTTCTATAATCTCTGATTTCTTGAGCATTTTTTTGGAGTTCTTCAGCATTCTTGTCTGCTTGTTTCAATTGTTTTTCTGCTTCTCTCAGTCTCTGCCGGTTTTCTCTTATTTCAGAATTATCTTTAGCGATCAAAGATTCAGCATCAGTTCCCAAAGCAGATAATATTTCTTTTGGCAATTGTGGGTTTAATCTTTCTTTTCCTGTTGTTTGCTCTTTGGTCATTAATGGGTAGAATTTTTTCCCACTTTTTTTCATCCTGACTTCTATCTTATCTTTGAAAAATGAAGCTTCAAGTTTATCATCTTCTGCATTTGGGTATAATATACTGAGATCATCCCATGCATCTTTTGTGAGGGATTGCGAGTTTCCCCAAGTTTTTCGACCTTGAGTTTCACCTTCAATGAAAGATGTTTCTGCAGTTTTTGGTCTTGCTCCTTCTTTTCCATAATCTCTGTTCATTGTTGTCTTTGGAGTACTTTCACTGGGATTGTTTATTTCTTGATCAGAATCTTCATCATCATCATCATCATCTTTATCTTCATTTTTATCTTCTTCATCAGGATCAAGATCTTCTAAAGGAATGTATTCTGCCATTTTAAAAATAATATATTAAAATGGAAGTCAGTGAAAAAATCAATCCGAATTTTGAGAAAAAAACATCAAACGCTCTCAAGGCAGACAGAACTGTTCACAGAGTCACATTCAATCCAAACAAAGCTTCCCCAGGTGAAACACTCAGGATTCCAGTTCCAAAGCTTCATGAGGGAACAGTCTTGGTTCCAGATTCACTCGCTTTGATTTTTGATTTGGTCGTGAGTGGTCATGCAAATAATTTTCTGGTGAACAATGTTTCAAGAGCGTTGGTTTCCAGATTGAAAATCAAGTTTGCTGGAGAAATTCTTGTTGACACAGACGGTTGGGATCTTTTCAAGCTATGGGAAGATCTTTTTTTGACAAAACACGAACGAGAAAACATGTTGAGCGAGGGAATTCAATCTGAGGCTCTCTCAAAAATCAGATCCAATGCTGGAGACAAACCAACTTCTTCAGTCGTGAAGGAAAACAAGCTCAATGATATCTTCAAAAGCAAATACAGAATCAGACTTGATCACGAAATTTTGAAAGATCATGGAGTTTTTTATCCAAGAGCCTTGTCTGATGAACTGGTTTTTGAATTGACCCTTGCTCCTGCAAGCGGTGTTGTGAAGGGATCGGATGCAACAAAACTTGCATATGAATTGACAAACATTCAGCTTGAATATGAGGTTATTCAAAGCAAAAAGCTTTCAGATGAAGTCAATTCAAATCTTCTCAACGGAGATCGTTTCATGTTTGAGCATGTCACTCATCACAAAACAATCACATTTGCAAAGGGAACAGACTCAATTATCAACGAGTCAATCAATGTTCCGAGAAGATCAATGAAGGGAATCCTCCTCCTTTTCTTCGAACCTTACGCAGCTGGAGCAAGAGATTCAGAAAAAACATTCAATCCTGACATCACAGAGGTGAAAGTTGACGTGAATGGAGTTCCAAACAAGATTTTCAGTCAATGAATGAAAACGAGAGACATGTTTGACGAAGTTCTCAGAAGATTTGGAAAGGAAAACTCGTCAATGAACGCAACTGAATTCTTTGCTGGAGACAAGTTTGCATTGTTCATCGATCTCAGGAGCATGAAAGACAATGATCTTCATGGAAGTGGAATGAGATTGGTGAACACAAAAGACGGAGTTTATTTGTCAATCAAAAGAAAAGCAAGTGGTTCAGGAAATGTCAAATGCCACATCTTCATCTTGGCTGATGCGCAATTCAGCATTTTGAACAAAGAGCTTGAGAGTGTGGCATACTGAATTTCTTTTTGATCAATCAAAAAGAAATTTTTCGCTCCGCTCGCTTTCAAACCGGAGGCAATTCAGTTCCAGGAGGAACAATCATCAACTCCTCTCTGACGAATCCTCTTTTTGGACCATCTTTCAAATAATAAAGAACAGGTTCTTTCTCATTCACAATTGCTCTGTCAATTGAAAAAACTTTCAGAGACCAATTCGGATCAGTTGCTCTTCTTTGACCTCCTTCAAGTTCACCAGGAGCAAAAAAGAAACCTCACATTCACTGAAGAATCGAGTCTCTTTTCATTTTTTCCAACAGGTCTGGAATAATTTGGTTTCTTCGAATCAACAACCTTTTCTTTGATTGCGTCAATTGGTTTCTTTCCTGTCAGTCGAGTTGTTTCATTGTTCAATGCTTTTACAACTTCTGGAAGCCTTTTTACCCATTCTGTGGATCTTTCACCAGATTTAAAATTTATTTCTTGGGAATATTGAAAACGGAAAAGTCTTTCACCCAAAGTTCGATTGAATCTCTCAACAATTCCTTGATCACGGTGAACATTTGGATTTCCTCTTCTGATTCTTGTTTCATGTTTCGTCATTTCCTTTGTGACATCACCCATGAATTCTCTTCCTGGATCAACTTGAAGAATTTTTGGCCATTTCAAAGGTCCTTTGTAAATTTTCTGAAAAGCCTTTGAAACTTCAGAGGAATCTTTTGAAGTGAGAGGTTCAGCAGCTTTGAATCTGCTTGCAACATCAACAACAGTCAGGGCATATTTGAAGATTTTTCTGCCTCTTGGGAGTTTGTCATGAGGAAGAAAGAGAAGATCGGCTTGATGAACTGCATTGGGAAGTTCAACATCAAATGTTGGTCTTTGGATGTTTTTTGGAACAGGCAGATAGATTTGCCAGATTGCTTGTTTCATCAACCAAAGTTTCGCTTCATCTTCTGGAACATTGGCTTCTTGAGAAAGTTTTTTCGCTGCTTGAAAGCCTTTCCAATATCCTTTTGGGGAATAATAAATTTTTGACAATTTTTTGTTTGACATTTTTAAAGGAAATGACTTGCTGCAAATCCAATAGCCAAAGCTGATGTTCCAACAAAGATCAACTCTCCCTGTTTTTGAGATTCGCTTGGTTGGTAAAAGTCTGAAAATTGAGGTTCTTTGAGATGATCAATTTTTTGTTGATGAACCTTGTTATAAAGTTTTAAAGCAAAGTCAGTGTTTGCGAAATTTTGTTTTGCTTCATCTTTCATTCTGTCATTTGTTTGAATCTAATCATTCAATTTTGCACGATTTTCTTCGTATTTTTCGAGTTCTTTTTGATATTTTTCAACTGCCAGGTTGTGTCTCTTTTTTTCCTCGAGTGAGGCTGATTCTGAATCTCCAGAAATAAATTTTGCGAGATATGATCCACCAACAAAGGCGGTTGCATTGATTATTGCTCCTCCAATCATGATTGCGATGCTTGCCATTTTAACTTGGCAATATTTTTTGTTTTTCAAGATAATCTTTTGTTGCTAATGAGGCAGCAATGATGACAGTGAATTTCACATAATTCATGAGATTTGAGGAAGGATCAGAAGTCATGGGTTCTTTGATTACTTTCTTTGCAATCCATCCAAATCCTGCAGCCAATCCAGTGATTGTTGCAGCATCAGTCATTGTTTTCACGAGTTTATTGTCTGACATTTTATTTCAGAAAACAAATTAATCCATTTGTTTTAATTTTGGAGATTTTTTTCTTTCAATATTTTGCCTCTCAACCTCGACCATGTGATCGATCAATTGTTTTTGTGCTTTTTCGCTTCGCTCACGCTCACGCTCACTTCGTTCGCTTCCCACTTTGCTTTTATATTTGAAAAGATGTTTCAATTCTTCCCTCTTGTAATACAATCCAGCAAGTGAAACAATAATGCTGGCAACAGAGAGCACTTGAGTGAGTGAAAATGAGCTTCTTTGTTCGCTTTCATTTTCAGTTGATATAGGGTTTTCTTTTTGTTCTTGAGTGTCGCTTAGAGTGACTTCTTTTGCTTTTTTCTTTGCTTCACGTGCTTTTTTGTTGTTTTCAGCAAGTTTTTTTCCAGCCGCAATTCTTCCTGGATTTTTTGGAACTGTTTGTTTTGTTGTTGTTGTGATTTGTTCAGAATCAGGTTTTTCTTTCTTTTCAGAACTTGTTTGAGGTTCTTTGATTTTTTCAGGTTCTTGAGTTTCCATTTTAAATGATTTTTCAATTTCTTGTCATTTAATTTAAAATGGAAAAATTAAACAAAGAAGAACTTCAAGTGCTTTTGGAATATTTCAAAAATGAATCAGAAGAAAACAGACAAAAACATCGGCAATATGTTGAAAAAGACAATCTTCAAGAAAATCATGAGTCAACATTTCATTTCTTTTGAAACCAAACGGGAGAAACAAAGACAAGACTCATGCAAGTCTTCAATGACAGACTCAAACACGAGATGAGGTTGAAAAAGGATATCTTTAAGAATATTGAAAAACTTGTTAAAAATGAGAAAAAAACTCCTTTCTTTCACAAGTTTCTTGGTTATTCCGTTTCTCTTTTTCTTTTGTTAAAATCAATGCAAATAATAATGAAATAATTTTTTTTAATTTTTAATTTTTTTTTTATTTTTTTTATTTAAAATATGACTCTTGAACCTGAAAAATTCAAATTGATACCATCAAGTTACAAAGGCAACAATTTCGAAAAAATTCAATACAATGGCAAAGATCTTCTCCAAAAACTCAAGGGTGATTTTGTCATCACAAAATATGGTCAAAGGCTGCAACTTTGTCTGAAACCTGTCGATTACGAGATTTTTGATCGGATCCATCGTTTGGCTGGCAAAGAAAATGTTACTTGTTTTGGTGGCATCGGCATTTCGATGAACAAAAATACTCCATTTTTTGATGAGTTCAACAAAAGAATGGATCAAAGCAAATGTTTCAATGAAAACAGAGAAATCAAGATGCGTGGTTGTGTTCTTGCATGTTTTTCATCATTTTCAAAGAACGGTGTGCTTCTCAACCTTTATGCAAAGCAAGTCAAAGTAAATGAATTTTTGATTAATGATTTGACGAATGAAGAGATCGAGTCATTTTTTGATCTTGAAGATTAATTTCATTTGGTTTCCAAATGAAATCAGTTTTTTGGAAAAACTCAAATAAAAAACAATTTTTTTTCCAAAAATTCTTTTATCGTTTCAATTCCATCCAAATAATCTTTTCCAATATAATCACCCAATGAATCTTTGATTATTTCAATTTCTTCAATTTCAATAGATTCTTTTGCTGCAATATTTTCGTTATACCCATCTTCATCCAAATCTTGATAATCATTATGAACTTCATCAAATTTCAAAATTCTTTCTTCAATTTTTTTTTCCTTCGATTTTTTTTCTTGAACTTTTTTTTGAATTGATTTTTCGTTTTCTCTTATCCAATCAAGAATTTCAATTGACTCATTTAAAAATTCTCTGATTTCATCAGGATCTTGATAATTTTTTTCATAATTTGGTTCTAAAATTTTTTCAATTTCATAAAACAAATCATTATATTGTCCATTTGTTGCTGAATTAATAAATCTATAATATTTTTCGGAAATTTCATAAGTGTCATCAAGGATTTTTTCAATTTCCAAACATAAATTTTCATAAACACTGAATTGATCGAAAATTTCTTGTTTTTTTGAATTTCTTATTTCCCAGTGACACATGAGCTTTTTGTGAAAAAAATTTTCGTTGAAATCATTTTTTGCAAGAACTCTGGCTGATAATGATTGAAGACTTTCCATTTTATTTAAAAAAAAAAATTTTTTTTGATTTTTTTTTTAATTTTTTTCAAGTTATTTCTCAGGTTCTTATCAAGTTCTTCTTCAATTTCTTTCACAGGTTCTTTCAAAGGTTCTTATCAAGTTCTTCAATTTCTTTCACAGGTTCTTTCAAAGGTTCTTATCAAGTTCTTCTTCAATTTCTTTCACAGGTTCTTTCACAGGTTCTTCGCTTCTCTTCACTTCTTCGCTTCGCGCGCTCACTTTGTTCGCTTCTTCAAGTTTCAAACTGTTTGCTGCCAAAAGACTTGCACTCGCAGCAGCCATGTATTTTCCATATTTCAAATAAAGACTTCCAGCAATCAAATTGAGTTCTCTGTTCACAATGAAATCATTTTTCAATCCACTCAAAAACTTTTCTTGGTCAAGAGGAAGAAAAAAACAAAGTGCTTTTGCACTGGCTTGCAAAAATGTTTCAACAATTGCACCGCAAGTTTTTGAAGACAAAGAAGCTTCGTATCTTTTGAAATATTTTTCAACATCTTTCTTTGAAAGTCTTTTGATTTGATCTTGTGTGAGTTCAACTCCAATCATTTCCTTGCATTGACCACTTGCTGCCAAAATGGCAAGATTTTCTCTGTGATCTGTTTCAATGGGTTGGGGTTCAGTTTCAAGAAGCGCCATGACTTCATTAATTGATTCGTTCGCTTGGATTTCCATTTTAAATGAAGTGGAAATTTTTTTCAGTTCAAAGAAATTTCAAAAGGATGTCTGAGGGAGAAATCAAGATGAGAAAATTTGACTTCTTTCAACTCTTTCATGTATTTTTCCTTTTCATCTTTTGTCAAATCTCCTGCAAATTCTTCAAATACTGTTTTCATGTCTTTTGCTGATGGAGTGAAAAAAAGAATCAAAGAAGCAATGTTTTCTCTGAAAGGTTTTGCTATGCTTGATATTTGTTGAGTGAGAACCCAAACGCTGATTCCTGAATGTCTTGCAGAAAAAGCAAGTTTCACAAGTTCATTTGTCCTTTTTTTCACATCTTTTGATGAAGCGCAATCATCGAGAATGATCAATGTGTTTGTTCCTTCGAAAGCAAAAGAGATTATTTTAAGCCAGTCATTGATTTGATGGTGTTCTGGGATGATAATGAAAAAATCTTTGTCATTCTCAGCAAAATTATCCCAGGTTTTGTTGTTGACGAAGGTTGGACAAAGGAGGAAAATGAAATCAAATTTTTTATTGAATGTTTCTTTGTGAAGATTCACAATAAAAGTTGTTTTTCCTGAATTTGTTGGACCAACAATCAAAGCATTGAATGGAATGTTTTCTGGATTCATTTTGTTATTTTATAATGCCCATGTGCAAACGTGTGAATTCCATCCTCTCTGATGATTCTCTTGTCATCATTTGCAGAAAGAGCAATCTTGTTGACTGTTTCTGTGAAAATTTCGTGTTTGTGGGATCTGATGATATTCATGGATCGCATTTGCTTTTTTCCTGAAATGAGACAATCTTTGTAATCTTGATGTGTGATTGTTTTTTTGATGACTGATTTTTTGATTCCTTTGCACTTTTTTTCTTCCTTTCCTTCATGCATTTTCACAGAATAAAGTTTTGCCCTGAGTCCAACAAACTCTTCGATGATTTTTCCCCCAGCTTCGTCTTTCATCATTCCAATGACTTTTTTGTTTAATCCAGTTGGAATGTTTGATGGATGGTTTTTTTTCAAAATTTGATGTGTCAAACTTTTCATGAACATCATTTGAAATGTCTTTGAAAAAGTCTTCTGTTTCGATCTCATAGCAAAGAGAATCAGTGTCAGTGAAAAGAAGTTTTGCTTTTTCTTGATATTTAGGTTTGATGTAATCATAATGAAAGTCAAAGATGAGAGTTTTTGAGACGTCAAGAATCGACATTCCACAATAAATTGGTTTGTCGAAAAGAAGTTTCACTCTTTTCATGTGAATTGCAATAAGATTTTCATCAAATATTGTGCAACTTTCAAAGTTTGGTTTTGCTGCGAATCGCAATGCACTATTTCTGTTGTTGACCAATTTGATGTCAACTCTTTTCCTGATGTTTTCCATGGTTTTTCCGAAAACAGAATTGTTCATGAGTTTAAAAAAATCTTTTTCGAAATCATTCTTTCCGTTTGCTCTGAGCTTTGTGTTGAGTTCAATATAAGATTTCAACCAAGGTTCTTCTTTGAATTTGATGATTCTGTGAATCTTTTTCAGTTTGAGACCCATTTGGAGATATTGCTTGAGATTTCTGTGATGAATCACATATTTTTCTTTGTTATTCAAAGTTGACAACAATTTTTCCGCTCCATTCACAACAATTCTATCAGGAGCCAGTGGAAAATCGTTGTGAATGTCATGAAGTTTTTGTGAATATTCCAAATCAACTTCAAGAATGCAAGGAAAATTTTGCCAGTTTTCAAATTCTTTTTCATCAACCCATGAAAATTCACCAACAGGAAGAGGTTCGCACATTGCCCAGCCATAAAGATTGTTTGCGTCAAGATAAGGGATAAATGTTGAAGATTTTTCTGGGTTGAAATCTTTTCCCATATATTTGTTGTTTGCTTTTCCAAATCTGTTTGAAATCATTGAAACACCTCCTCTTGTGCCTTTTTCAATCATTTGAAGCATGTCAATGTCAGTCAAAAGTTCGAGTTTGACTTTGGTTTTCTTCAAAGATGCATCCCATGCAAGACCTGGTGAGGTGAAATACCATGCTGGATCAAGCTCATAGTTTTCAAGACAAACGTTTCTGAATTCCTCAAAAACATCACAAAGCAACAAAACATCTGTTTTGAGATAAAGATCGTGATAATCTCCCATGTTTTTGCAGTTGAAAGTTTTCCAAACGTTTTGTGCATGTTGATAATCTTCATCTGTGATATTCTCATCGTTGAGTTTTGAATAAAATTTTTCTTTTGGGGAAGTTTTGTTTCTTGAAATTTTTTGATGTTGTCCATGAAGTCATAAGGATAAACTCCCTTTTTTGAAAGAAGGTTGAGTTTTTTTCCGAGTTCTTCTTTTTCTTTTGGAGTCAGTTTTTCTTCTTTGAGGGTTTTTTGTCTTTCCTTGATTTTTTCTTTCAGGAGACTTTTTTTTGTTCCAATCTTTTTGTCTCTTTCCAGATTCTTGACTAATGCATCAAGAGAAGATGCCATGAATTTGAAGCTGTCAACGAATCTAATGTCGTGTTTTATTTCATGTTCTTTTCCTTCTTTGTCGATGTAACAACCAACAACTATCTTTTTTGTGAATGAAATGTATTTTTCCTCATTGTTTGGAATGCATCTGATGTCACCTTCAGTTTTTCCAAGATTTTTGACGAAAAGATGAGCGTCATAATTTTGAAGATTGTGAAAAATCACTGGAGTGAACCATGGCTTTCTGTATCGGAGATTGCATGAGTTGTGAGCTGCTCCACGGAATTTCCCAGTGAAGTGACAATGGTCTGACTTTTTTTTCTTTTTCTTCGAATTCTTTCTGGCAGATCCAACATTTTGTTGAATTTTTGAAATCTTCCCAATCATTTTGTTGCATAATCAGAGGCTTTTTTGGAATATTTTGAATCCTTGTCACGTCATCTTCAATCACTTCAACAAATATTTGAGATATGTCTTCAGGGGCTTCATTTTTCATTCGATATGTCACAGTTCTTGACAGGTTTTCATCAAAAGAGCATTTGATGTGATAACAAAATCCACAAGGTTTGTGCTTTTGAAACTGGTTGGTGAAGCACTTTTCTGGATTCGGTTGACATCCGCTGATTGGTTCAACAAGAGACTCAAAATCAGCATAAATGGCAAATGGCATTTTTTGTGAACGAATGTGATTTTCGAATTCTATGAAAGTTTCCTCTTCTGGCATTTCGATGAATTCATTGCTTTGACAAATCTCTTTGTGAATTTCAAGTTTTTCATTTGTTTGAAAACCATTCAAGCATCGGAAACAAATATGAATTGATCCATTGTGTTTTGTGATTTGACTTGACAAAAGACGGCTCATGTCTTTGATAAGACAATAATGCTTTTTTACATCATCAGAAATCAAAAGAAGATTGATTTGTTGTTGTCTTTCTGGAGCTTCGCTCCGATTCCCCCTTCGGGAATCTTCTCCTTTGAAAAGCCTTAGAGGATAAACAGCTTTTTTTTCATAACCAAAGACATTGATTGAAATGTTTTGATTTGATTTTTCAAAATGTGTTATTTGTTTCAAATCAATTGGAAATTTCAGGCCATTCCAATTGAGTCTTTTTGAATTTTCCTTGAGATTTTTGTCAATTCTTTCAGGATGTTTATTGACAGGAAAAAGAGCTCTGGTGATGCACCATTTGAAGCATTCATTGTCTTCATTTTTCATGTTGATGATTGCTTTTTTGTTTTTGAGAACATTCGGTAGTGGGATGTATGATCTTCCTCTGAGTGGAATGTATTGTGTCATTTGAACGTCAAGTGACAGAACTCTTTCAAGAACCCAGTTTGATCCTCTGTTAGTGAAATTTTGAAATCTTTCTTCGATTGTTTCAATCATAGAGTCAATGATTTCTGATTCATTTATCCCTTCAATATTTTCAATTGTTTGAGAATGAAAATATGGGTACGCATCTATAATATTTCCGTTGGTCAAATCAGTTCTTGTCATATAGCAATTGAGAATGAGTCTCACCCTTGTTTGTCGATTTTGTCTCATTATTCTCAAAACATCTGGTTTGACAATTTGCATGAATTCTATTTCATCATAATTTCCTTCTCTTTGAATTCGAAATTGTCTTGCAAAACCACTCAATGCTGTTGCTGTTTCTGTGACTCTTGTTCTTTTCCTATTTATTTCTTTTATTTTTGAGATTTTTTTGTCTTTCTCGATTTCTTCGGGTGATGATATTTTGATTTTTGGAGGAGAAAGATTTTGCGTTGACCTTCTCAATCCAAGCATTTCCTCGAGGTCTCTGATTTCTTGGCGTCGATTTTTTTCTTCTTCATTTGCCTCTTTTCTTCTTCGACTTTCTTCTGGATTTTTTTTCACTGCTCTTGTTGGTTGGAGAATTTGTGAATTTATTTCTGGAACTGGTTCATCGAAAATGGGTGTGAGGTTTTGAGATCTTTCTCGTTCTCTTTCATGACCTTGATTGATAACATCAATTAATTCTGCTTTTCTCAGGCGACTGAATCTTCTCAGTCCAAGCCTTTTTGCTTCAGCTTTTAATTCTGGAACTTTCAGTTTGTCCATTTTATATATTTTTTTCAAAAATTTTTTTTAAATTTTTTTTTGAAAAAATAAATTTTTTAAAAAAATATATAAAATGGAAAAAGAACAAATTGAATTAAAAATTTTAGTGAGTGGAAAAGATATTTTTCAAATTTCTTTCAATGGTTCATCACTTGATTATTTAAACCAAATTATTTCAAAAAGTGATGAAATCACAGTTTATCCAATTCATGCGAGTCTTTTGAAAATGGCAAAGAAAAAAAGAATTCATAACAAAATGGCCTACACTAATGAGGAGCTTAAAAAAGCTTTTGGATTTCCTTCCAAAGGTAAAAAATTGAGAAAGTTTGTTTTTGAATCTTCAAATGAAAGGCTTGAGTTCAACACAAGAAAGGAAGCCTTGGAGAAACTGAAAATATCGGCTAATAGAGTTGCTGATGCTATTAAAAATGGGGGAATAGTTATAGAGGGAGTTAAGTATGATTTCAAAAGAGAATGAATTTATTTTTACAGAATTTCTGTGAAAATATTTCGGCTTGCCGAGGGAAAGTCCTTTTGATTTTTTCTCATTAACCGGCCTCCGCGTAAGCAGATGAAAAGTCCCTTTGAATTTTTTTGGAATTTTTTTTCATGACCTTGGGATTTTTATTTTTTTTCGTGACCTTGGGATTTTTAAGACACCCCAAGGCTAGTTTTTTTTTTTTTTGTCCCAGTTCTCTCTTTTATCAACTACTGAAAGTACGTTGTTCTGGTTTTTATCCCAACTTAGGATCACCTTTTCCCAAACCTTCCAGCATCAGTGCAGTACTGTGTGACTTGTTTGAAAAATGACATTCACTTGGCCCCTCTTGAGAAAGAAAAAGGTAAGTCAAAAGAGAACACTTAACAAGTGGCTGAATATGTTGCTGTGTGATATCCCAGGCTGCGAGCCTCTTCTACCCGAGGTAAACCTGTATCATAAAATTCCTGGAAGGAGCATGTTTCTGAGAGAGCTTGCTAAGGAGAGGCTATTAGGAACTTATCCCTAACCCCACCTTGTGCCTGTTTCTAAGCCATCTCCGAGGTTAAGGGGTGGCTTATGGGAGGTTCAAAAAAATAAAATTTTAAACCGCCTGACCAAAAGTTGCCGTCACCTACGAGATGCTCCAACTATAGTGAATTGACTTGGAAAATGTCAGTATTTTGGCAAAGTGGTTGTTTACGGGAGGTGTTCGCTTACAAGAGGAGGTCACACTGAGAGTTTCGACTACAGTCAACTCTTGCCTTGCAGACACTTCGCTATTATGAACACCCCGATAATACGGACAGCAGCTAAATCCCCGGCAAAAATAAATTACAGACATTTGACTAAATTAAATTCCCGCTATAACGGACTCACACTGTTTGCGGTCCCCGAGGGTGTCCTCAATAAAGGGAGTTGACTGTATATAATGTTGACAAAAAACAAGAAGCTCATTTAAGCCAAGAAGACACGTTGCAACAACCATGTTTTCTTTTGCCGTCCATCGTGCTGAATGGTGTTAAACAGAACAGAGCCAGGTTCTATTTAGTGCAACAACATTCAACATACTGAATGGCGTAGTGTCACATTCGACACTTCATATGAGATACACTTTTCATTTTTCTTTTTTTTGCACAAATGGCTGCTTCTCAAAAGTAAGCCACCCCAGCCACCCCCTCCTCCCAAATCTCGGACTGAAACATCTTTCTGAGCTTTTCTGCACAATCACAAGTCCTTAGACTGCTACTGTTAGCTTCTTAAGGCTTTTAGATAAGTGTTTTTTCAAGAAGCTGCAATCATATCATTTTGAAAAGCAGAATTCTCTCCAATAGAGGGTTTTCACGACGGCGTGCTCGCGGTACAGAGCAAAAGAAATATCTGCATAGAAATGACGTTTATTTCCCAAAGGAAGACCATGTTATTGTTTATACGTTCTATATCAGTGAGGTCCGTGGAAACTCTGTATGATACCGCATACACTCCCCCCCCCCCCCTCCCCACCACCACCACCTTGCCTTCAAAAGAAAAGAGAAGGCCCGTTGCTCCAACTATTCACCCTGGAACTAAAATATAAGCGTTAATAATTCGGAACGGAGCATGCGTCTTACCTTCTCATTCCTTATCTGTTATAGGAAATGTAAAAGAAGCCCACAACCGCAGCAGTGCTAAAGATTCTATCAGCTTTGCAAGCAACCGTGACCTTCAGCCCGGAAACGATCATCTGTTCACGGCTGCCGAAAGTGATGACGTTCACGTCATTGAGAGACTATTGTCTAAAGGGGCTGACGTTAATTCAAGGAACAGTGAGGGTGAAACACCATTGATGCTTGCAGCTCTTAATGGGAGATTAAATGCATTGAACCTTCTTCTAGAAAAAGGCGCAGATTCGACATTGAAAGACAACGATGGGTGGACTGTGCTGCACAGTGCTGCGCAAGGTGGAAATGATGAAATCATTGAAAAGCTGCTGTCTCTTGGACTTGATATTGATTCAAGGAAAACTGATGGTGCGACACCATTGATGATTGCATCTGTTACTGGGAGATTAAATGCATTTAACCTTCTTCTAGAAAGAGGCGCAGATCCGTCTTTGAAAAACAACGGTGGATGGACTGTGCTGCACATGGCTGCGCAAGGTGGAAATGATGAAATCATTGAAAAGCTGCTGTCTCTTGGACTTGATATTGATTCAAGGAAAACTGATGGTGCGACACCATTGATGATTGCATCTCTTACTGGGAGATTAAATGCATTTAACCTTCTTCTAGAAATAGGCGCAGATCCGTCTTTGAAAAACAACGGTGGATGGACTGTGCTGCACAGTGCTGCGCAAGGTGGAAATGATGAAATCATTGAAAAGCTGCTGTCTCTTGGACTTGATATTGATTCAAGGAAAACTGATGGTGCGACACCATTGATGATTGCATCTGTTACTGGGAGATTAAATGCATTTAACCTTCTTTTAGAAAGAGGCGCAGATCCGTCTTTGAAAAGCAACCGTGGATGGACTGTGCTGCACATGGCTGCGCAAGGTGGAAATGATGAAATCATTGAAAAGTTGCTCTCTCTTGGACTTGATATTGATTCAAGGTACAGTGATGGTGAAACACCATTGATTATTGCAGCTCTTAATGGGAGATTAAATGCATTTAACCTTCTTCTAGAAAGAGGCGCAGATCCGTCTTTGAAAAACAACGGTGGATGGACTGTGCTGCACATGGCTGCGCAAGGTGGAAATGATGAAATCATTGAGAAGCTGCTGTCTCTTGGACTTGATATTGATTCAAGGAATGCAAACATCAATGGTGCGACACCATTGATGATTGCATCTGTTACTGGGAGATTAAATGCATTTAACCTTCTTCTAGAAAGAGGCGCAGATCCGTCTTTGAAAAACAACGGTGGATGGACTGTGCTGCACAGTGCTGCGCAAGGTGGAAATGATGAAATCATTGAAAAGCTGCTGTCTCTTGGACTTGATATTGATTCAAGGAACAGTGATGGTGCAACACCATTGATGATTGCAGCTGCTAATGGGATATTAAATGCTTTTAACCTTCTTCTAGAAAGAGGCGCAGATCCGTCTTTGAAAAACAACGGTGGATGGACTGTACTGCACATGGCTGCGCAAGGTGGAACCGATGAAATCATTGAGAAGCTGCTGTCTCTTGGACTTGATATTGATTCAAGGAACAGTGATGGTGAAACACCATTGATGATTGCATCTTTTAATGGGAGATTAAATGCATTTAACCTTCTTCTAGAAAGAGGCGCAGATCCGTCTTTGAAAAACAACGGTGGATGGACTGTGCTGCACATGGCTGCGCAAGGTGGAAATGATGAAATCATTGAGAAGCTGCTGTCTCTTGGACTTGATATTGATTCAAGGAATGCAATCATCAATGGTGCGACACCATTGATGATTGCATCTCTTAATGGGAGATTAAATGCATTTAACCTTCTTTTAGAAAGAGGCGCAGATCCGTCTTTGAAAAACAACGGTGGATGGACTGTGCTGCACATGGCTGCGCAAGGTGGAAATGATGAAATCATTGAAAAGTTGCTGTCTCTTGGACTTGATATTGATTCAAGGCACAGTGATGGTGAAACACCATTGATTATTGCAGCTCTTAATGGGAGATTAAATGCATTGAACCTTCTTCTAGAAAAAGGCGCAGATTCGACATTGAAAGGCAACGATGGGTGGACTGTGTTGCACATGGCTGCGCAAGGTGGAAACGATGAAATCATTGAGAAGCTGCTGTCTCTTGGACTTGATATTGATTCAAGGAACAGTGATGGTGAAACACCATTGATGATTGCATCTTTTAATGGGAGATTAAATGCATTTAACCTTCTTCTAGAAAGAGGCGCAGATCCGTCTTTGAAAAACAACGGTGGATGGACTGTGCTGCACATGGCTGCGCAAGGTGGAACCGATGAAATCATTGAGAAGCTGCTGTCTCTTGGACTTGATATTGATTCAAGGAAAAGTGATGGTGAAACACCATTGATGATTGCAGCTCTTAATGGGAGATTAAATGCATTGAACCTTCTTCTAGAAAGAGGCGCAGATCCGTCTTTGAAAGACAACGATGGGTGGACTGTGCTGCACATGGCTGCGCAAGGTGGAAGGGATGAAATCATTGAGAAGCTGTTGTCTCTTGGACTTGACATAAATTCAAAGGACAACAATGGTAAAACACCGCTGATGGTGGCAACATCTCATCGTAAACCTGAAGCTGTCAAATATCTCCTCAGTAAGGGAGCACGTTAGCTTCTTTCTTTTAGTCCTTAGTAAGAGTAATACTCTGTAGGTCCGGAAATTATCAGGTAAGCACTGTCAACTCTCGCATTACGGACACCCCGCTATTACGGAGAAAATCCAGATCCTCGGCGAAAGCTATAGGGGTTTGACTGAAACTGACTCCCGCTATTACGGACTCTCGCTATTACGGAATTACGGACACCTTGGTGGTACAAACATAACACTTTAATTTTTTTTTAATCTCGATAAAGCGGACACCATGAACTTCGCATGTAACATAAATTGCAGTCTGATTTTCCTCATTCGTCAAAACACACTTCAAAAAATTTCTGGATAATTTATTTTCGCACTATTCTCTTTAGTGGCTGTACAACAGACCCTGCGTTTTCACTTCACCTTATGTCTTTTCCTTCCAGTCTCTTTAGGAGAGACCAAGCCCTCACCTCCAATGATTGCTTAGAATATTCGCTACTGTGAAGCCTGCGTAGATGGCGGTTTTTGTTGGTGGGCTCGACGAGGGCCAAATCGAGAGGCGAAGCCGTGGGGAAATGGGCTGCTCGTTGACGCGGCTTCGCCGCTACGGTTGCGGTTCTCTCCCCATTTCTCCCGCAGCTGCACCACTCGTTTTGGCACGGCTTTCCTGCGCACCAAAACCGCCAGCTACGCAGGCTACTACTGTTGGTAAGGTTGTCAAGTCTTACAAGTTACAAGATATTTTGGGTCGCCATGTAACTCATAAATAACTGGAATCTCAAGCCTAAGGCCGCCACCTCTGTTGATCCTCACACCCCGCTATTACGGACTCTCGCTATTACGGACACTAAACGACGTCCCGAGCGTGTCCGCTATAACGAGAGTTGACTGTATTTTGCGATAACTAGTAAGTGTAACGGGAATCTGATAACAAGGTCATATTTTCAAAAGCTCGTATATTATTGAAGGTCGATAATTTGTTGCTGCCATGGAGACGATGATGAGAGTTTTGAATCATTATCTGGAATTTTAAACTAATTGGATTGGAAAATTCAAGCAAATGATAGCATTTTTTTGCTTTACTTGTAACGCGAAAAAGTAGCGTCGGAGCCCTAAAGAAACGTTTCAATTGATGTCAAAATAGGCATAATATACGCTTATTTGTGTTGTAAGAGTTATTCACAGAAAATCGAAAGAAAAAGGAAACGTTCCATTTGACACAAATTCCTTTGTCAGGTTTTCTTTTAATTGGTTT
This sequence comes from Pavona decussata, assembly GCF_977016875.1. Lineage (NCBI taxonomy): Eukaryota > Metazoa > Cnidaria > Anthozoa > Scleractinia > Agariciidae > Pavona > Pavona decussata. Next base: position 704,457 of record NW_028145639.1, read on the forward strand.
TGGTTTAAAGAAGCAAATATTTTCTTTCGTTTCTTTTGATTTTGGTCGTTTGGCGGTTGCCGCGAATTGTTTTAGTGTAGTGGTAAATTATATCATGGAATGAATTTCCACCCTTTTTTTGTGAATTTGGATAAAGTAGGCGTTAAATGTTACACTTCTTTTCTCAGGTAAAATAAAATTTTATTAAAAGAATGACAAATTTTTTACTGCAAATTTTCCTTTTAAAAAAAAACAGCGATAAACGATGTCTTGCATTTGTTACCAATTGCAAACTCCAAGGATAAACAAATGATTTCAAATGACAATGTTACAATTAGTGTTTCTGTTTCCAATTTAGGCATTCTGGTGCCGAGATCACAAGAATTAAAAATTGTTATTTCAATGGTTAGCTGTAAAGACATTATTAAAGTATCTGACGATTTATGCAAGTTACAAGATCTTTAGGTAGTTTGTCTGTTATCCCAGCAGTTTGAAACAAATATGTCAAAGTTAACAACCTCTTCATAAAAAGCTTAAGGTTCATTTACATTTTGATACGATTAAACACCTTTGGACAGAAAGAGAAGATACAAGTTTTCTTTTTGTTGAGATATCATCAAATATGGAAATAGCCAAAATTAGCCCGTGAAAATTGATTCTTGATTTACTTGAAAACGCTCTCACAAGTTTTCTTTTAATTTCACTAAGAGGTTGTAAAGGTTTTTAACGTTGTTCAAATCCTTTGCATTGTGACTTTCGTTTATGTTAATTCTTTCACTAGATCTCGAGATATTAGATGACCAGTTTTTTATTATTACAAAGTGCGACAGGTGTTACAAGTGCGACGATTATTACAAAGTGTGACACTGTCGATATTACATTACATCGCAAAACATTTTTAACAGTTATTTACATGGCAAAACATTTTCCGCCCGCAAATAGCAGGTGCTAGTCGAGGCGGGCGGAGACAAGGGGGACGGCAGTCAGTAACAAATTACCTAAATAAATAACATATACAAACGTAAATACATAACATTTACAAAATCAACCACTTGTAATAAGTAAATTGTAAATTATACCAAACTCATTGTAAAACTAAACTAATTTTTTCTTGAAACTAAACTAAATGGGATTTTCAGTGTTGACGTTATAAATTAAACTGTGTATCGTTCCGATAGTTCGCTATTTTTTTAAGCAGTATGGGCGATTCATCATAATCGTCCTCAGCCTCTAATAACGAGAATAACATATTATATAAACACCAATGAAATACCAGGTGAGCTTTCGCGCGAAAACAAATTGATATCTTCACACGTGAAAAGATCACCGCTGATATGGTTACATAATAAATCGCGCCTTTTGCAATGATTTGGTATTTCATTGGTATTTATATGATAAACAGAACATTACATGGCCGCTTGGAGATACGAAATTTCTCTTTTCGTGTTGAATAATATTTCACTCGTTCGCTGCGCGCACTCGTGAAATATTTTTCAACACTCAAAGAGAAATTTCGTATCTCCTCGCGGTCATGTAATATCCTTTACTTATTTAAAATGAAGTTCTCTACATTATCACAGCTGTGGTAACAGCTGTTGCTTGGAAACCAATGAAAAAAATAACACTTGATCACAGAGGTGTTCTAAGAAGGCTTCGAAGCTTTCTTTGTATATTAAGAACTGTTGATTTCAAAGGGTCTGAACAAACCTCCCAAATTGGTAACGAAGGAACAAGACCTTGTCGCCCGTCAGTTAACTGTACACTCCAACCAGTGAGTTTATCATGAAACATAGGATTTATTTTGATTAGGTTTGGTACAAACAACACGCACGTTATTAGCAGAATACAGTGACCGATGTAAAGTTATTTAGTAGGTACTCGCTGTCAACGCAGTGGGAACTAAATTTTCGTTTGTGGCGGTAAAGGTAGATATATTAGTTGTTGAAATATTTTTTAAAAAGCAAGTGTACAGTCGAACATCGTTATTACAGACACTAAGGGGATAAGAGTAAGTGTCCGTATTATAGAGGTGTCTGCTTTAGAGAAGTAGGCTTTATATGGATTACTTACTCTTGGGGACCAAGTGATCTGTCCGTAATAGAGAGGTGTCCGTAATAGAGAGGTGTCCGTATTAGAGAGGTGTCCGTATTATAGAGGTGTCCGTAATAGAGGTGTCGGTAATAGAGAGGTGTCCATATTATAAAGGTGTCTATTATAGAGGTGTCCGTAATAGAGAGGTGTCTGCTTTAGAGAAGTAGGCTTTATATGGATTCCTGTCTCTCGGGGACCAAGTGAACTTTCCGTATAGAGAGGTATCCGTGTTATAAAGGTGTCCGTAAGGAGAGGTTCTACTGTAGCACCAACTATAGAACAATTATTGTACCACCCTGTGATGTAGCACAAAAATATAAAGAAACGTAGACTTTAATGCAGTGTACTCCCTAACAGTACGGCAGCAACAGACCACTTAATTCTAGCTGTTACTGATCATGACTGAATTTTAAATATAATTCTTTCAATTCTTATTGTATATTTCAGTGTTTCACGACCACACAAGTAGTGTCGTGAGATAGATAGCCTTTATTTTAAAACGATGAGTATTAAAACTAGATGAGCTTGTGGGGTCGTTTGCAATTAACTAATTACAAGTTAACTAAAGAAGCTAAAAACTAGGGGTATAAAACTTTTAACATTTTTAAGTAAAGACTGTTGGAAAACGTGGTAGTAACTGTTGAAAAACGCAAAAGAAATACGATAAATTTACCTGTGTGTAAATAATAACAATGAAATTCAGTCCTACGGGCAAGTTTGATTTATTGTCAACTTTTAGAATTGCGTTGATTTTTTTATTTTAGAGACGCGTGTTAAAAAAAAAACGTAACAGTTAGTTAGCCGAGTATTTTCCATTTGTATAAGCTATTGGTAGTAGCTTTTTTTGTATATTAAGGTAATTTTATTTAGTTTTCAGGTACATGGTACTGTTATTAGTAAAATTTAACATTTCAAGAGAACATTTATATTTTTACTATAATAGAATAGCATTTATTTTTAAATTAATAGAAGTGAAAGTAGTTATTTGGAAATTTGTTATCGTAGGCTTCATCGTAAACTTAATTTGTTTACCTTTATTTTGTTATCTCCGATGACATATTTCCAAATAACTGAGTACTTTCAGGTTTTAATATAAGGAAATTAGTTTTTTTTACAGTGTATATTACTGTAAACATCTTTTGTAAACATTTTTTAAAGACTCAAAATTTGTGTACAACAATAGTTTTACATTTTATTGCTATTTTTATAGTTATAATGTCAATTTTGACTCTAATAAGATTTACTAGGCACGGAAAGGCTTGACAAACGCATTTTCGTAAATATTAGGGTAGTGACTGCGATTTGGAAAACGAAAGAAAAAAATGAGGCCATGCTTGTCGTGTTACCTCATCTTTGTTGTTGTTTTTTTCTCAGCTGTGATGCAACCTTGTAATCAACCGAAGCAATTTGACAGGGTGGGGGTGGGGCAGGGGTATTTTAAGTAACCGTTTATCCTCAAAATTTTGCCATTGAGCCGGGCCCGACTTGATCCCACTTTTTTCCCCATTTCTCGCACATGTTTAAGCTGCTTCTTATCGCCCATTCGACGTTACTTGGAGCATTTGAATACAGTTCAAAATGCTGGAAACAAGTGAATTTGTGTGGGGCTTGACACTGTTCGAGTAGCTGCTTATTTTTCTCAGGGGTTAGTGAGCGCGTGTCGTGTCTCCTCGCGGGAGACGATTTTCGTGCGCGCGCGCGCGCGTTTCACTCGGTCTATTATCCCTGAGGAAAAAAAATCCTGGCTTATTTTAATCAGTTTTTGGCCCTTAGGCCTGTGCACAGGATTGTTTTTGTAATCAAGAGTTATATCCATAAAGGCCGTTATGACAAATATATGCACCAAAAACTCCTCCCAGGGATGGTTTACAGTGTCAAAGTTTAGGGCTTTGATCCAAGTATAATTTCATAAACTCTGATCAAACTTTTTGATGGTGTAAACTGCTTTCACTCAGTTTGAAGGAATTTATTTTGGCGGGCATCAACATGAGTCTTCAATCGAAAATTTTCGTTTCCTGTCTGCATCAAACGTCTCCCAGTTTCCTTGCTTCACTTATGAAGGAAATAGGCGACGTCAGCACGCATGTTATCTTCAGCCTTGTGGTGTTTCTTCATAAATTGACATTTCACCCTCCCTAATGGTTGATTTTAAGCCGGGCGGAAGGTGCATCGCAAGCTCGGATAAACCGCAATACACACAAAGCAAATAAAAGCATGTTTACCATCTATTAGGCTCACTATATTTTAAAAATATTTATGTAGTTCTTTTCTGTAGATAATCACATGTCCTTCCTAGATTGCTAAAATTCCTACTAAGTACAAGTACCTTCTTGGATTCTTAAAAAGTGCAAATTGAAACTGTAAACTTTGACGTCTTTTTTTTTTAATGAGAGCGACGGTTTTCCAAGAAATATTAAAGTAACCTTAATGTTTCAATGCATCCAATGTCAATATCAAAAATAAAAAAGCGATGAGTATCAGAAAGAGTTGAATTTCAATATCATTAAATGGCATCTCTTTTAAGGTTTCTTGCTAACTGTTTGACAAGCAACTGGCCATTTGAAGGGTTTCCTGCAATTCAAATCTGGAAAAATAGAACGTTTTTCAAGTCATGTAGTGATTAATGGTTGGCCTGATTCTCAGAGGATGCAAGGTCCCCCCCCCCCCCCTCACACACCACTCCCTCCCCTTCCCTTTTAATTATGAACTCTTTGAAAAATGAAAAACAGAGAAAGAAAGCGAAATTGCTCAAGACACAAGATTGAACCTATCAAGTTGGTCAAAAAATGAACTGCCATAAAGTTTCAGTTTCTCTTGTTTCACAAGGAAAGATGTATTATTAAGATGAAAATTGCCCTTAAAAAGTTACAAATTGTACCAACTTAAGCAAATCAAACCAGTAACCATTGTAATCAAGTATACTATACTTAAATTGAACGTTTTTCAGTTAATTATTAAGTAGTCCAATTTTCTCTCATTGATCATGATTCACAACTTGCTGTAAGCCATCCTTGTTGCCATGGAAACAGAAGTTGTCATCCAGCTGCCACCATCTACTATCATTGTATTAGCTGTTATGTACGCAGAGGCACCGCTGGCAAGAAAGACCGTGGCATCTGCGACATCACGACGAGTGCCCAGTCTTTGTAGAGGAACATTCTCCACAAAGTTTGGTGGAAGGCGTTTCCCACCTGCGAACAATTAACATCTGTATTGTGAAAAAAATGTGATATTATGATAAAATCTATGCAGCATGCAGGAAGTTTGTCATGTGAACCTACTTTAATGCAGCTGTCAGTTGAAATCCTGAACCAGGGTGAATCTTCATTCAATTTGCCAGCTCTGTTGTCCCCCCAGCCTTTCCTCTATCCAGGCCTTCAACTGACAGGGGAGAGTCTGAACTCCACTCTCTACTAAAGTACTATATGCCTTTGCTTAGACCTGGCTGACAGTTCTGGATGTGAAAATCTACAATGATATTGAAAGTCCATTGTGGCTATCCCTTAGCAATCATGTTCCCTTATTATTTCACTTCTTAAATAAAATTTCGCTACTGAGGAGTATGAATACATCAAGTGCTAAATATAACCATTTTGCCATCAACAATGGTTTCACCCAAATGTTGGTTGTTTACTGGTGCATATTTTGAACTTATGAAGTTAGTTATCTGCATTTTTAAGTAGCTATACACAAGCAGGAAATACTGACCAAGCCTCCGAAAACCCTCGGTGTCTGCCACAGCTCCTGGTGAAATACAATTAACACGAACACCGTCTGGGCCCCACTCTACTGCAAGGTGCTTTGTCATGCCCTCTAAAAAAGACGGAAAAGTGATTGATAGATTTATTTACTAATTTATTTTATTCCAGCTAATAAGTATTCAATTTTATTACAGAATTTTTAAAAGTAGTTATTTGTGGTGTTAAATAACATACCAACTGCTGCCTTGGCACTTCCAGCATGACACTACAAAGGACAATAACGTAAGACAAAAAATGATCACTATTCAGTATACTATCAACATGCAAATCCTTATCATTGGTGTTTATATATTTCTTCTGTTATACTTGGGATAAGATAAAGACAATGGAGTTTATTTTTATTTATTTATTTATTTATTTATTTATTTATTTATTTATTTATTTACACAAGGAAAATCATTAGTTACAAATATGATAGAAACTTATTACAAAAATTGGTTATAATAATTAGTTTTATATACAAAAACACATAAAAACATAATCAAAATTTGATGCTGGCCTCCTAGAGGTTTCAAGAGTAGAGAGCCATTAACCATGACAGATTTTAATGTATTTGCTTGCAAAATAAAAACGTTAATGTTGTTCTCATATGAAAATTAAAAAGAGGAAATAATTCCTTATAAATTTTGCTCTCTGTATTTGAGGCATATAAAACTGTCAGACTTCACTCACAGTTGGGTAGAATACCGCACAAGATGCAGACTAGGATAGTGGAGCTGCGATGTCCAATCTCTTCTCTCCCGCGGTATTGTATTATTATTTTAATACTGGTACTTAAATATTCTTAATTTCATTAAATTTAACAATCTCTTACAGACCTGTAGAGGATGTCCATTATAATGAAGAGTAGCTGTGATATTAATTATACTTCCGCCACCATTATTCTGTTGGAAAAAAACACAAAGAAATACCCAAATAATTTTTTTAGGAAAAGTTGACCTTGTCAGTTGCCAGGAGAGTAAAAGGGTGTGTGTGTGTGTGTGTGGGGGGGGGATGCGTACTTCATAGAATGTTTTGGTGGGAGTGAGTCACCAGTTCTCCTCATAATATGTTTGAATGTGAGGAGAGTTGACTACCCTTAAAAACCACACTCAAATTTTTCAGATCAAAATGGTAAAACTCTTTTGCTTTTTTTAAAAATGACTTTTCTCCAGATGCTCCTCTAAAAGGTTTTTTTTGCTGAAACCGGTTCACTTCTAACCTGTGTATCCATCACTGACATATATAAATACACATCACTACACAATCAAGCCCGCCTACATTATCAGTCCCTGGATATAACTGAGGTATTTTGCTCACCTACAGGTGTGCTTACCTATCTGACATGGAAACTGACATTTTATGGATACGTCTTAATGACATCGAAATGTCATCAAATTAGTTGACTTAAGTACTGCTAGTTAGCATACCAACTACTAATTAACAATTATTCCACGAGCGCGCGTTGGATATGAGATGATAGATAGCCAACAAGGCGCGTAGCGCCGAGTTGGCTATAATCATCTCATATCCAACAAGCGCAAGTGGAATAATTGTTTTATTAAAAACAATCAAGAAATATTGCTAGATCTTACTGATTTCGCTGTGCAAGAACAATCAGAAGACAATTTAATGGTCGCCATTTCTCGGCCATGGTATAATTGCTCATATACCATGGCCGCTAAGCCAATCAAATCCCTCGAATTGCATTATACAATGATTCAGTTTTTAATAATTTCATTTATACCTACGTAATTGTAATGTATTATGTGAAACAAACAGTCAAAAATTCTTCCTACCTTTAAGAACTTGTTGTAAACTGCTTTACTCACATTGAAGGTTCCAAGAGTATCTATATCAATAACTGCAAACCAAGAAGAATATTTAATAGTATTTTTACATTTTAGTTAATAAAACAAAAGAGCTCAGTTGAAAACTATATGTATACTTAGTGGAAGTTTGGGTGTGAGACATTAAATCAGCATAAGTCTGGCCATGGCAAACAGACCATTACTTTCTTTTCACACCTTGGTACACGTACATAACTGTGATGGGATTTTATCTATTCATTCTTTCATCTGCAGTTCAAATATATATGAATTTCAAACAATTCACTTTCAGACTAACTATGACATGTATGAAGAATAATATTAGTTTGTGTCTATTTTCTTACACATATATACATTTGGGGCTGAAAGTGGAAGAATTAGCCGACAACTTTTTCCTTGTCTGAGCCAATTCAATAGGTGGACAAGAAATAGGTTAATTCTTGAGATGAAAAAAAAAAATAATTACAAAACAATGATTATCACATGATATTTGATCTATACACACATGTACAACTAAGAAGTCATTTAGAGCAATTTAGATTTCACAGCCAACTCTCTACTTAGCAACTTAGCGTAGTTTTCGACTATGACCTTCAATAAGAAAACCATGATGATGTCAGATTTCTGTTGAATATGATGGTAGGTATTTAATAAGCAAATATTCAAGGTTTGTGTGATTTGCTCTGATAAGGGACTAACGCTAGAAACATCAGCACTCAAATCTCTTTATGTGGGCCAAATTACCTTTAATTTAGTTATCGACTCTGTTGATAAAACCATATATTCATTTCTATTCCCCCAATGACAATTAAACAACACACTCAGTTTCTTTAGATACTAATCCCCTTTGCTGTTTATTTAAGCAGGCTATTAACAAATACAATAATAACAATTATTAAAAACTGGATCATTGTATAATGCAATTCGAGTGATTTGATTGGCTTAGTGGCCATGGTATATGAGCCATTATGCCATGCCCGAGAAATAGAGACCATTAAATTTTCTTCTAATTGTTCTTGCAAAGCGAAATCAGTAAAAACTAGCAACGTTTCTTGATTGTTTTTAATAAAACAATTATTCCACTCACGCTTGTTGGATATGAGATGATTATAGCCATCATCTCATATCCAACGTGCGCTCATGGAATAATTGTTAATTATAGTAGTTTAACTACTAGTGATCTACTTGGCATACTAAAAAGACCAAAAAACCTGTTTTTATTCCATTGTAAGAGAGCTTGCTTGCAGGACAGAGGAAATTCCCTGCTGCTCCTAAGGTAAAGTAAAATCAGCACTCCAGAATCAAATGATTGTATTTTTTATAAATCATTCAACAAATACAAATCAGAATATTGCTAACAACAACAACTTGCAGTTTGTTTTACCATTATTAGCAATATTATTGGCCACTAACAGTTAGTTAAAAAGCTAATGATGGATCCAAGGGTCTGTGGACTTGGTCAAAATAATAACCCTCCTCCCTTTATTAGAAGATCAAAGAAGACAAAAAAATTAATGCCTTATTCTGTAAACTTCTCACTGAAATTTTTTTAAAATCTGATGGCATATCTCTGATCTGGAGGTCCCTATTTGGTTTAGTTTTATTACAAAGCAACTCTATTATTTTGATTTGATGAATCTGAGAGAAATTAAAATTGGTTTGAGAATGTAAAAAAAGCAAACTGCTTTGCAAACGTTTGCAAAGAAAGGAATGATTGCCCAGGTCAATGAGCAAGAACTTCTATGCAACACTTGAGACCACACATCTACAACAATACTGGGAATACATATTAAATGCTGAAAAGAACCTACCATTGACCAAGACATCTATTCGAGAAAAATATTCCAGTGCCTTGTCTACCGCATCCTCAACTTCATCTACCTAATAATTAATGCACTACAACAAATATAATCAATGCAAACTCAAACATGATTTATTAGTAGTATTAATACAGCCAAAAGGTGAGTATAATTTTCTTCTGCATTAGGCGAGATAAATGATCCCAGCAACCGCAATAATATTATAACAATGGATGGAATTATGAGAATCAAGATGACAGTTATGATTATAATAATAAGTGCTTGTGATGACAACAATGCCAACAAGTGACGATGATGATAAGAAGTGGTGATGATGACAAGTGGCGATGATGCTTCTGATAATGATGCTGATGATGATGATGATGGTAGTGGTCACTATCTCATTTTCCATGTGCATTACGTTTAATTTCTGATCAATTATAGACCCTTTCATGACATCACTACTCCTTATACCAGAATTTCGTCCTCTAGCTGTCATGTGAAAAATTGAAACAAATATCAGAAAATGTTTCAAATTCCTTTTCAGAAGGATTTTTGATTCTTATTTTAGGTAAAATTTATTTAATGTATCATTACTTCAATTAATACAAATTACTACCTTCCTAACATCTGCTTTCAATGGGAGACACTTTTGTCCTGTCAAATCTTCTAATTTCTTGGCAGCCTGTAATGGGAAATATCCAGGAGTAAGTGGAATTGAGGGACTTTGAGACATACAACAACAACAACAACAATGAAAAGGGGAGGGGGTCAGGGATGGTTTGTATCTTTTTTCAGAAGAATTGATGTTTAGGTGAGTGTCTTAACCATAATTTTTGAAAATGCTTCTAGCTCATGGTTTCTATCACCTCTGAAAGCTACACGTAGCAAGAAGATTCTCCCTTTTTATAGCTATCAGCTAAATTATACAAACTTCAAGCTTGCTAGCTTTTAATAAATTGGAATCAAAAAGTGTGCTAGTACCTTTGTAAGTCTGTCAAATTTTCGTCCTACTATTACTGTAGAACACTGATGTCTGAAAAGTAAGAAAATAACATGAAGTTTCATCAAATAGATGAATCTGGCTTGATACCTTTGGATTCAAGATCAGTACTGAACCTTTTGAATTGTTACTAACAATTTATTTTGATACATTTTAACCTTTCTTTTGCAACCTTCTCATACCCCAGCCCCTTTATTTAACACCCTTCCTCTCATGAGTATATACTATCCACTGGATACTGTGCTTCCCACATACAGAAAGAATACACTTTTAACCTGCAGGCTACATGTAGGGGGTGAAACCTTTATAGCAACAAATTAAAGCTAGTGTTTTGATATCAAAGTCATGGGATGGGAACAATCTGCAGATCTGAGCACTGTTTACGCATATTTTGTGTTGACGAAAATTTCCACGATGCAAGCGAAATTTAGTCTACTACTGAAAATGGTCTTTATTGAGACCATTCTTATGTTGCATGCAAATGAAAATATTATGATTCAACCACCCTGACCAAGAATCTCCAGGTGAGGTTTTATTGCAGCAACCTAGAGGTGTCGGCCGCAGTCACACAGGTAACTTTGAAGATCATACTGCATGCCGTGCATGCCAGTAAATTGCCTTTGCATGTGCATGATCTCGTCGAGTTCTGCTATACTCTGCAGATAGGGGGTGCATGTCTTACCTCTAAGGGTGGATTGCATTGCCGCCATGTTGGTGTGTAAAAACAATAGAAAATTTGCTCACATAGTTTGCATAAAAATGGAAGTTAACTCCCAAAGGAGAAAAATGCTATTGTTCCTGTCCACCAACATGGCCGACATGACATAACGTGTAATCAACATATGATGACAAATTTAAATTAAAGGTATGAGCTGGGCTAGAATATGACAGGAAACACAACTTCTTGGAAGAGCTGACAACTCTAAGGGGTCAAAAATCAATGAAAATCACGCCCACAAATCAATTTAAAATTTCAAACAAAAAAGTTTCCTTTTCAGGATCGAAAATTTATATTTAGATACGAGCTTTCGATTCCGATTTTGTATCTAAATATAAATTTTCGATCCTGAAAAGGAAACTTTTTTGTTTGAAACACAATATGACAGGATCAAACTTTTTCTGTAACAATTTAAAATTTGTTTCAAATTTTCCAAGATGAGATCCTAGTCACTTTCATTACTATCAGACTTTTCTTCTTGAGCAAAAAAATACAGCTTGCAGGCTATTTCAGTTTCTGGATCATCACGCTCATAATTGCTCCCTCTCTAGAGTATCCGGAAAAGAAACTGCTATTCTCGGGTTAGGGGTACGGTCCCGGGGGTACGGTAGTACGCAATGATATAGCAATGTGTGCAACTCAGATAAGCCTGTAATCAAGCTTATACCTCATCAAAACTTCAGTTATGGTAAACCCAATACCCGATCCACCACCTGTAATGAATGCCACCTTCCCAGATAGAAGATCGGGACGGAAAAAGAAATCGTACTGATCCAAACAAGCGATGTCCCTTTCGAACACCTCGTCGGCCATCTTGAAAACAAAGCAAGATCACGTGATTAAGGGGGAGGCGCGCATTGCATGTGTGATATTCAACAAGGACATGGCGGCAGCACTGAGTTATGGTGAGTGAAGTCTAGTGATTGCCTTCGATGCAATAAACATCGATTACTCTCAAATGCTTCACTTTGCAAATTAATCTTTGCTTTGGAAATGCTTGCATAAAATTTGGCTGAATGAATTTGCAGGGTCCGTTCCCGCGTTTTACCGGGAAATATATCAGATCGTATGTCCAAACCAAGAGGAGAGAATCGACAGGGATATGTTTGTCAAGATCTTGGTGAAATCGAGCCTTCCCAAACAGTCACTCAGCCAGGTTGGTTACTGAAACATAGATAGTTTGTTATTGTTTTGTAATGCAAGAAAAAGAACGATCAACGAAAGTTAATTGATCGATGCAAAGGTTAAAATCAATGTTACTACAGTCTAATTCATCTTCGAGTTCAAACATGTACCAAGTCGTTCTTTACAAAGAATATTACAGTTACTAAACACAGTTTGATAAATGAATCATTTGAATGAGCGCAAACACTTAATATATTTGTTAATTGAAATACTGTAACTCTGCACGAGGCATAATTAATATTTAAGATTAATTTTGTTAATAACTTTTCCTAAATAGTAAGCATGACAGGAATCAGCCATTTTTACAATTTATGTTTTTTGTACACAATAAATTCTGTTGCAGTTTTACTGGTAGACACATTTTGCGTCAAATCAGCACGCAATGGTACACTTTGTCTCCAGCCGAATGTTCCTCTTTGTTGTAGTTCAGTCCAGTTATTAAATAGCTATTAAAGCAAAATATTATAAACCTTTCAGGTCAGTATCCAGTTTTTAAAAGGACACATGGGAAACACAGCTATGCACCTTTTTCCTTCTGGCATTTGACCCCTTCTAAACTGTGAAATGTAAGCTCATACTAAACCACTACCCCCACAAATACATCTTTTGTACTCCAATCCTACACTTTCACCGAGATAAAGATTGAGGATTTTTGTGGTAAAGATGGAGCTTTTATGACCATGAAGGTGAGACATCTACACTCTTAGCAAATCCCAGTTGTGGTACATTTTGTGTGCTTACAATTTGACCTCACTGTGGGGTGTCTTGTATACATGAAAACAAAATGGCAGTACATATTTTTGGGGGTGTGATGTGGGTGTGTCAATTTGGGCCATTTTGGGGGTGGGGGTAGCTTGTTTCGACATTTGTGGGGAGGAGTGGGTTGATAATGGTGGGTGGGGAATGGGGAGGTCATTCCAAAAAAAATTCTCTAGATTTTAGATCTTCAGAAGCTGACATCTGTATGGTTTTGAACAGAGTTTACAAGTCTTGTTCCTTCTCTGTGCAGATTTGGGAAGCAGTAGATCCAAGGCAAGATGGCTATGTGACAAGAGATGGTTTGTACAAAGCATTGGCATTAACAGCTCTTGCACAACAGGGCAAAAGTATATCAGCTAAAGCATTGGAGCAGTTTGTTGATTCAGGTAAAATTAGACATACAGGTAACTTAGTTGACCTTCTTTAAAGTTATGAATACAATAATTTCTGCCATTCGGATGTCCTTTTTGTGAGTATTCCTGTGTCACTAACTGAAAAATTCCTATGTCAACCCCTTAGTGGTTTTTAAGAATTAATAGGAATTATTTACGCTCTACAGAATTACCAAAGCCTTCACTAGGAGACTTGTCTGATCTGAAGACACTCAGTGTACGGCACAGACGTGAAAACAACCCAAATGTTCTGGGTTACAACTATGATGAGCTTGTTAGCTTGGATACTGTTGACGTGGAACTTGTACCAGAAAAGAAAGGGATCATCTTGAAGCATAATGAATACCATGTTTCTAGCAGGGTAAGGAGCAAAGAAGAAAGAAATTCTTACTTTTGTGATACAGCTGTATCATTCAGTAGCTATGGCAGGTAGAAATGGCTCCACAAGGAAGGTGTGGGGTACCTGGGTACCACTTGTTGTTGACGATTTCAAACTCTGAGTTATGAGTTGTCCTCACTTTTCATGTAACATGTCAAACATGAGAAGGTGTGATTCATCAGATATCCAAACACTAAGAAGTAGGTTGAAAAAACGAGGTGCAGCCAAGTTTTTTTAAACGACTTCGAGGTGTTTGCATAACTGATGAAACACACTTTCAAGTGTTTGATATGGCTTCTCAAATGATCAATAATAATTATTCTTGGAGAAATTCAAGGCTAAAGTTGGCAAAATTTTATGGTAATTAGGATCACATATCCAAACCACGGTCACGGTAGTGATTTTCTTTGTTTTCTCTTTATGAATTATTAATGAGTTTGAGAAACAATTTTTCATTATAATCACTAGATACTCAGATGACATTGCTGGATGACAGTCCTGCTTTTAAGGCACCGAACCTTTTGCATTGTAAGCATGGTACTTCGAAGGAAAATTGAATTCAACGCCATTACTTTCCACATTCTGGTCCAATTAGATTAACCACCATGCACAGGGGTAATGGACACGACGTAGGTTGTTTAATGGGTTGTGACATTGCCATTATCATTATAAATAGTGCTAAAAAATATCTACATGGTAGCCAGTACCACCAAAGGTAAAATTCTCATTGGTCACACATGATTTGCCCACTTACAATGACCTGACAATTTGAATGTTATTTTTCTTGCAAGTTGTTATTGTCTGATTAAAGATGTTTAATATTCCTTTCACTTTTGTCCTCTTTCAGAAACACAACTGCACTGTAAATCGGCGTTACAACGACTTTGTTGCATTCCATGATTTGTTGTTGTTGCGGTTCCCATACCGTCTCATACCTACGCTCCCTCCAAAGAAGCTCATGGGTGGTATGTTGAACATTATCCTGTTTACCAACAAAAATATCATGTTTAAAGGAGAAAAAACTTTAATTTGCATTATATTAAATTTTAAAACAAATATCATTGGCAGGCAAAAAATACTTCTTGATAGCTGTAATATATTATTTTATGACTGCTGACATTAAGGGATGTCATTCACAGACCCAATCTCTAGAACCACCTTGACTTAATAAATTTTTTGGTAGATTTCATTTGAATCATAGCACTTTATTGTTCCCTTCCCAGACTTTGGTGATGGTGTTAGTTTATTGTATTCCTCATACCCATTTTCACTCCAGGCTAAGAGAGGCAGTGAGATACAAGATTCTTTTTTAAGGAAACAGCATAGAACAGGCTTAATCTTTTGAGTTTCCAAATTGACCAGTGTCTGATAATTTCTCCTTACAATGTCACTGTTTGATCAAACTATAGACAGGTCTTGACAATAAAGAAAGTAATCACAAGAGATGAAATACTTTGATGTTTAAACAGTGTCTCCCAAGTTGTACTATAAGAAATAGTTATAGACACATAAGGAGAATATATATGGTGACACTGAAGCTTCTAGGCTTAACACTAAGGTACCTTTAGGATGTTTTTTTACCACACCTAAAACTATAGAGAAATTAATGTTACAGATTTGCATGCAATAATAATAATAAGGAAAAGGAAAAGAATGATAACAGTGGAGAGGAGGCTTAAAGGAAACTATGAAGTTTATACTAATTAGACCTCCTCACAAAAATAAATGATCTTTTTACAACTTAGACAATAATGGCATCGGACACTCAGAGAACATTGAACGCATAAGATACAACACTTTACAGAATTGATACATACAAATATTCAAAGTTGTGCAACAAAAGTTAAGTATAGTAAGACAGAAAGTGTGATACAAAATCCCCACACAACCATGCTTTCACATGAATAAATGCACATGCATGCCATTTTTTATAAGCTGGTACTCTACTTATATGCTGCCCTCAAGGGTTTGGAAAGAGTGTATGATTCTAAACTTCAGTGCATATTATAAAATCCAACAAAATTACTGAATCACATTGTTTTATTTCTTTTCTTTCTTTCATTTTTTTTTTTTTACTACAGCAAGTAAAGAATTCATTGAAGCCAGAAAAAGATCCTTAAAGCGCTTTCTAACACTTGTTGTGCGACATCCAGTGCTATGTGAAGACAGGATTGTAAACTTTTTTCTCACAGTGAAAGGCTCAGTAAGTTTTGTGGTGTAGCATCAGAAAATGCCTTAACCATGTTTTTTGGCTTCATTTTATACAATTGCATGGTGTGTGGATTTGACAACTGTTTGTAAACAGTTCAATATTAACTCTTCTCAGTGATTTTTTCTTTTTACAAAAATTGGAGGTTCACATGACACCTGACTACTAAATCTGTATTTCAACTTTATCTTTATCTCTATTTTTGACCTTGCATGCTGTCTCAAATGTTTATTGATTGTTTCCCATCTATTTGTCTATTTTACATTACATGTAACAACTCTGTAATGAGGAAGCCTTATTCTATAAGCCCTATGGTTTCTCCTAAGGTTTTGTCATCACTTTCTCTGTAATATATATATTTTTTGTACTCGTATTTTGCTCTTTTTGTAACATATGTGGTGAAATGAACAAACAACCAATGCCCTTGTTGCTAAACGTTTGGTTCAAACCCGGCATATTATTATTTACATTTCTGGTGATGACAGCATAGGGGATTTTGAAACACCGTGTCACTGTGGGGTGTCACAGAGGGGTGCTTTTAGACAAATTTAAGAGGGAGGAATGATATCCTAATGATTTGCAATTGTAACTTTAAATAATTTGTAAATGTTTTTATTTTTATCCTTTTCTTTGTAATTGACACTGAAAAGCCCCTTTGGGGAAGTGATCAATAAACGTATGTATGTACTGTGATGGCCTATAGCTTCCCTTCTACATCTACATTTAAAGGGATACTCTAGACCCCAAAACAACTTTCCAAATTCAGAAAGCTTATGACCCAAATAAAAGATATTTACCAAAATTGGAATTCGATCTCCGCTATTTTGCCTAGAAAAGCGAAACGTTTCTCGTCACGGGATTCGAAGCAGTGCTTGGGCTGAAAACCGGAAATGACGTAGAAAGAAGAACTCGCCAAACCTTTTCCGGTTAGATTCCCCTGGATTTCTTTAGCAAGATTCGGTAAACGGCTTGATTTTAAAATTCCAAAATAAAATGTATAGTTCGTGATTTGAGGAAAATTCAATAATACCGTATCGATTTATGGTTGCTTGATGCTTAATTCTAGTAACAACAGTGAAGGTCTTAAAAAATTTGCATTTCTTTCGGGTTTTGTACGGGTGGTTCGGACACACGCGATTCGACTTGTTTGCTAACCCCACGACCTCTGCTCACTTTTCTGAAGACTGTTCTCAACCACAAATTATCATAGCTGTGTGTGTGGAAAGATGAAAAGGTCACAAAACGCCATTTCAACCTTGTTTTAAAGAAGGACTATCAGAAAATAAGAGCATAGGCCCGATGGAGGACAGCACGTCCAATGAAGCCGCTCGCGCCAGACAGATTACAAAACAAGCAATTCAATTCAATTCAATTCAATTTTATTTTTCACAGGTTCAATGAGATTCAATACATTACATAAAAAACAATAAACATTTATATTACAAAGGAGGATTAAAAAGCACCAGAACTAGCTAGGGTTCACTGTATGTTTGAAAAATAATAAGAAATTGTTATTGCAGTGCAGCCTGAAGAAAACTAGCATTAGCCGATAATGATACTTAAGCTTACCTTTCGAACACGCATAGTATCGCAGTTATTTCATTAACCTTGTTAAGTTCAGGTACGCGACTGTCATATATATTCGCTGTATACGTGGCGCGACAGGGCAAAACCAACAAAGGTGAACACCGTTTTCTAAATCAGCATAATATCAAAGGTAAAGGCCTTATTTTGCTTTAAAATGGAAAACAATGAAAAATTGCTGGTATCATTACTTAGCATAAAAAATCCCTGTAAAGTGAGCTCGAATGCGGTAGAACGCAATACGCAATATGGAAGGAAAGGTATAAACTCGTTTAATGTCCCAAAAGGCCCAGCACAACACAATGACTTCCAAATTTATTTATGGGCTTAGACTTCGTCGTAGTATTGCTGTTTGTACAGGTACCGCTCCTGTAAAGTGTGAATCGTTATAATGAAAGCTGCCCACATCTCCAAGCTTTCGCTGAGCTTTGTACGCTGTGTCTCTAACAGGCCAATTCCCAGGGTAAAATTTACGTGGATTTTTTTTTTAAAAATGTAACTAAACTTGATTTCAAATAACAACGCCGTACTACTCAAAACGTATTCAATCGCCAATGAAATCTCATTGCAGATGTGAAATACACCGAATTTGCGATAGAATGCATAACTGGTCGCTTACCAATCCGCTCTTAAACACCTCTTCGCACTCGTTTTGTAGAGTCCGTAACCGAGTTCACTTCGCTGTTACACGGCTAAACACATACGACAGAGCGCCCTCATAGCTCTGCTAACATAGCTCCGTCGGCAATTTCGATTGTACTATTTTTTTCAGAAGAAAAACAAGCAAAATAACTACGCTAATCACCAGAATCCATATTCTCTTCAGTGTTGTAAACAAGAGCGGTTCTTCATTCTACGTCATCGATCACGTGCGCCACTAAAGACGATTTTTACTTCTGGTCTTCAAAAATGGGAAAATTTCGCCTTTCTCCGGCAATTTTCGGCCTTTTACTTTTTTCTTTTGTACTTTTTGTGCCGTTTACCCTTTATTATAGTCCAAGTGCTACCTTTTAAGCAAAAGTTGTTTTGGGGTCTAGAGTATCCCTTTAAGTCGGTTAAGTCATGAAACATCCAGGGGGAGCACTAATACTCTTAGTTGCTTTATGTTAAAAAAACCACATGGGTCACCTAGACAAAAGTAAATAATTATTACACCACTGTTCAAGTCCTAGCTAAATGGTATAACAAGCTATGGTTGGTTTTATTTGTATTTCATTATAACTGATATTGAAAGTTTGTTTTTATCTCTCCAGGATATTGGTCAGAAAATGAAGGATCAATTTAAATCAATGCCTGATGAATTTATGTCAAGTCCCCTCGCATCCAAAGCTAAGGTGATATTCAAAACTTAAAAAAAACTAGTGTCACATAATTTCCTTAAAATCCCAGGCCATCCACCTCGATCCAGCTTTGGAAGTCTTCATCCATTCTCACTGTAAACAGTGTTTGAAAATGTTTTAATCAGAATTAAAATTGAAGTTACTATAATTTTGAATTGAAAGCCCCTCTTGACTGGCAATGTAATCATAAAACTGGGCTAGGATCGCAAAACGCTAAACTGCAAAATGGAATTTATCTATGTTTTTGTCTTTCATAGAAGAAACAAATATTTTCCTTTCCAGTGATAAAAAGAACGACATCTGAGCAAAGCCTAATCCGAATTCTAGCCATGTCATGTATATTGGCTTTGAATATGTGATGCCATCGCACAGACAGTACTTTTAAAGTTTTATACTTCCGGTATACTGTAAAAAATTTTGAATGCTTACAAATTTTGGACGGTTTTGTTTTTGGACACTATTTTTGTCTGAAATTAAAATCGTCTGAATTTTTTTGCAAGTAATGTAAAAGTTGTACATGGGATGGTTATGCCCTTAGCACATCATAAAGTTAAAAAAAAAAACTCTTGGTTTTTAACCTTGAGAATCTATTGGTTGTTTTCAATATCTACTCAGGAACTTGTTCCCATGGACACACAGGCTAGCTTTCAAAGCAGTAGATTACAGATTCTGGCTGTTCAAAACAGTGTAGAGAAGCTAAAGGATGTAGGTGACAGGATGACTGCAAGAGCATTAGGTGTGTTGAGTTTATTTCATGATTGTTCAACTAAAAAGAATGTAACATATTACTATGTATCAGTACCATTAACAAATTTTGAACAATTTTGTTTTGGGACCAAACTGTCCAATCAAACAATACCACTGTGCAATAATTTATTGTATTCATCTTTTTTAATGAGATTATGAGTTCTTACTTTTTAATTGGCAGGTTTTTCTTCTGATATGCTTCAATTTGCCAAGGAGCTTACGTGAGTTGACTGTGAACAAGTTCATGTAATCTTTTGGTATTGTATGCGATAATTTCATGTAGAAAGTGGTTAGAATCCAGATAGATCAGAAGATTAGCATACAGATATACATTTGTTTTTCTAGATGAGGGTGGTTCTTATAAAGAATGTTCTTATTGACTTAAGAGCTTGTCAAGTGAACATAATTTTGAACGTCAGTTGATGACTTTGTTGATCAGGATTAATTGTTGTTTAATTGAGCTATAAGGTCATTAATTAGTCAACTGAAAGAAATGTTTTACTTGTCACTGTAAATGACTTCTACCAAGGTCATCTAGTGAAACTTCAATGTTGGTCAACTGCTTTAGAAGTGGTAAATTTAAAGACACTTTGCAGTATAGGGCTCAAGAATCAAGCCATAGCAATCACTTGATGATAATTTAAATGTTTTTCCTTGTTACTGGATTTTGATCAGCTTGTACAGTCTAGGATAATGTTACACACACTGCCTTTAAGCAGACACTTTCCAGGGTTTTCTATAAGAGCAGGCAACTGGCGAAATTCGCCATCTATATCAAGCAAATTGACCTAAATTTGCCGCCTACTTTCTCCGAAATTAATAAAATTTGAGTAAAATTGAATTTCCATTAGTTGCCTACTTTGCAGTTTTTGCCATCTGCTTAAACACTTATTGAAACCTCTGACTTTCCATAAAGTTATGGTCGGAGGGGGGGAGGGGGTGGGTATTCCAACCTCAAAGGACGACCTTTTTCAGACTGGAAGTGTAAGGGTGAAGTGTAGATAAGGGTGAGGAGACTCCAACAGACTCACCAAATAGAGATGCAAGGTTTCTATTATAGGTATGTGATAGGGGTACCATTTTGTATAGAATGCATATGAAAGGGTTACCAAAAATAGTACGTATAAGAATAAGGGTTTGGACCTTGGGCAAGGCCTCCTCATGTAAAACATTTGTCAGTGACCCCCTCCCCTTCCCCTGAGAGTCATGGCTCCTGTCTCATACAAACAAATCTTTTTAACCTCTCTTAAGGGAACACCTGTCATTAACAGAAATTAGTTATGGTCCCTGCCCCATACATTTTAATGTTGTATAACGAAACTTAATAATAACAATTAATATTATACTTCTGAGCAACATGTCAATGTGGTTCCAATGGTGTAAACTTTGAGGAAGTTTAGCTGTGTATCTTTGTCATTTCAGTGCCTTGAGTAATGAACCTCACCCTATAACAGTATGGGCAAGTGGTAATGACAATACGTGGGGTACCCTCAAGCATGGTTTCACTGGTGTCACACCTTATTACTCTAAACTTTCAGAAAAAGGAGCCAGCTGGGTGAGTGATAGATAGATACAGATTGAACAGGGTGGGGTGGGGGGGGGGGTGAGGAGGTGTGCTCATTGGAGAGAAAGAGGTTATTATTTTGATTCTCTTTAAGTAGTTTGTGAAAAGTTTTCTTTATTTAACTTTTTGGTTGCTGGGTTATTGGATCAGGAATGTCACTAGGTGCCGGCTACCAGCGAATATCACCATCTGAAAGAGATCTTATCTCTGACTGATTTCAACACAACGCGAATACTTGAGGCTAATTTTTGAGATGCTGGTCCAAAGACCCTTCTACATTTATTGATGAGTCTGCTGAGAGTTTTTCTTGGCTAAATCCCTGTTTAATTCTAAGACTTTAAAATATGA
Source organism: Pavona decussata (assembly GCF_977016875.1). Lineage (NCBI taxonomy): Eukaryota > Metazoa > Cnidaria > Anthozoa > Scleractinia > Agariciidae > Pavona > Pavona decussata. Next base: position 726,123 of record NW_028145639.1, read on the forward strand.
TGGTTTTATTACTGTTTTAAACCAATTTTTCTTCAGATTGTTTCTTGAACATGACCTGTGTTTAATTGTGCTATTAACATATCGCATGTCTACTTGTTGTATGTTTTTTCCTTTTACAGTTTAAAAGAGAAGATTCTGGTGCTGCTGAGTATTTAGCCCTTTTCTTGGACTTAACATACAGCTATAGGGTAATCAAAATTTCTTTTTCCCAGTGTGCCTGTGTCACTGACTAACAAATTCATATGCCAATCAATCAATCAATCATTCAATCAATCATTCAATTAATCAATTGATCGATCAATCAATGTACCTTTATTCTATGTTTATCAACTTTTAGCTAATTACACTGGACCGCAAGTAGCGAAAGCTAATTGAGGTGGGAAGTGAAAGACAAAAAGAAATATACATCTATATTTGTCTATTGTTATGTTATGTTGTTGTGCAAATTTTACGTAAGTTTCTATAACATTAGTAACTTCCTTTCACTCTTGAATGTTGTTGATCAGAGTATTTAAACTAAACTGTAATAAATACCAAACTAATACACATGTAAGTATTATTTGCTACTGTTTGGTTTATCAACAGAGTTGATACAATAGTTTGGCCATGGTAAAGGGATTCTAGCCGTGACATTTCGAGCATAAGTCCTTCGTCAGAACGTATCTGATGGAAGTCGGATTTGCTCTGACTCAAGGCTAATGCTTGAAATGTCAGCAACTAAATCTCTTTATAGTGGCCAAATCACCTTTTCTACTCCCCTACGGATCACACACATATCACTAAAGTTTCTTTAGACCAACTCTCTTATTACTTATTACTTACTGTTGTTGTTGTTGTTAATATAACCAAACTTTCACTCATTTGTTTCTCTCAGTGTAACTTACAGTATAACTGGGTATCTTAATTTTATTGTTTGTAGGAACTCTGTGAACGGCATGAGAAAGGAGTGTTAAAAGACCATCAAAACTCGCTCCAGAAGATGCAGCAGATTAAAAAACGTCAAATTTCTGCTCAAGCAAAAGGACAAGAGTATCAAGTGGACCAGCTGGAGTCCAAAATAGTTGAACAGGAAACAGACATCAGTAACATGGAGAACAGAAACTTTTACTCACTGCACTGTCTACAGTTAGAGACACAACTTATACATGCGAACATGAAGATACTAGCCATTGCTTTGCAAAAGATGGTAGCCTCGCAAGTCCTGGGACACAAAGAGGTTAGATTACTTTCAAATAGATGCTCAATATATGACAGTAAGTTGATTTGATGTGGTTCCAGTTGAACCTTTCAGGTGTTTGCTAGTAAATCTTTTCATTCACAGAAGAATGTGAAATCAGAATTGTAAAACAATTGCACATTTTATCTCGGGAGGTACTGACAAACCAACAGTATATCTGGAAGTAGTGTTCTATTGCTGTCAATGGAATGGTCACACTGTATATATGTTCTCATTTAATCCACTCAATAAGAAAGCACTGTTCACGACAGAATGGTTAGATTGACGAAACTGTAGTTTTACTTGGAATGTGATGATCTATTTCATTTCATTAAATGAAATATGAATTGAAGGCATGCCACCTTGACATGCTTTCAGAGCAGATTGCTAGAGATCAACCTATCCATAACAAGGTCCTTATCTTGGGTGGGGAGATTATGTGATAAGAAGTCCATATCATTATTGTTTTTGTCGTCATCATCATTATCATCATCGTTTGTGGTTTCAGTTATTTGAAAAAGATAAAATTGTTTTGTGATCTGGGGGATTGGAGGTGAGTGAATGGTTAATTAATTTGTCATCATGTTTTATTCCACGAATAGTGGTTTGTTTACAATGTGTTTGTCTTGTATGACCAGGTTGGTGATGTTTGGAGTGAGCTTGAACCCCATGTAGACGGCCTAGTGCCCAGAAGTTCTCCTTTGTCATCTCCACCAGGCTCTCCGCCAATGAAGTAATGTTCAAGACTCATCTTACGTGAATTCAGAAGTTCATTTTCTTAAAAAGAACATCAGTTGCCGCTTTCACTCCAAGAAGGGTTAACCTGAAAATAACATGAACTGCAAATTTCATTTTGCAAACATTGACATACAAATAGGGGAAGAGTAAACTTTCCCTTAATATCTGAATGGAAATGCTCGAAGGTTCAATTTACAGAAAGTTAGAGCCACCTCATACAGCATATTATCATAAACAGCATCACAGGGAAGAACTGCTCAAAAGCTTTCATATAAATGGTCACGCTTTGGTACTTCATCCACAGATTCAAAATTTAGAACCACCAGCATAATAAACAGCACTACAGGAACATACTGCTCAGTAGCTTTCACTTGAATGGTCACACTTGAGGATTTCACCCACAGAGTAATGTTTGCAGAACCAAATTACTTGACTCAATGCTTAGCCCTGGAGTGAAGTGGACAAGGCATTTAGCTCTCTAGGAGATATAAATATTCATATTATCTTAACACTCAGGCAAGCCACAGTATCAAAGTTTTAGCCAAGAAGTAAAAATAGAGCTTTCTTAAGGCATGTTCCTTCCTTAACATTTTTACAAATTAAATACATTCCCATGGATTTCTAAAATAAAAACTTATCATCCTCAAGATAACTAGGCAGTCTTCTTGGTGAAATCCAGCATTGTATGATAGATAGATGAACTGAAATAAAGTACGATACTGTTAAATACTGTGGCTAAATAGAAAAAGTGACTAGTGTAGTTTCTTGCCATAAAGTTGAACTTAAATTAAGTGCAACATTGACATACAAGTTTAAAAAGTTTTTCCATGCATCGATTGAAATTTTCTAGAACTGGCCATGTGTATTACAAAAGCCTATTGCTGGATGAAAAATCATATTTAATTTGATTAAACAAAAAGCTTCTTTTCAGCCAAGAATTATTCCTGGCTGTATATATTTCAAAATCTTAACGCTAGATAAAATCATAATTTACAACAAACAAAGGACAAAAATAAGGTAAGACAACAACTTTGTTGCTTGCTCTATTTTAGGACAGGTTGTAGTGTATTAAATACATTTTAAAATTTCAATTTAAATTGATTTTTTGAAAAGAAAAAACATGGTCCTATATAACTCACATTTTTGCTAATGTTTTGCATATAATTGGCCAGTTGGAAGGGAAGCCAGCATAATGTGGCCCAAGGCTATATGAAAGTACAGAGCAAGGTTTTGTAATATGCAATACCAAAAGGTGTACTGTTCACTATGGCTTTCACCTTTCCCATGGTTAAATTTGTCTTTTTAAAGAAGATGCATAATTATAGACTTCATACTTACTTCTACCAAGACGTATTTCAAGGATTTTACATTGTAATAATAAAATTAAAAGGTGTGTGAATTGACAAACTTTGCTTCAGAATCTAGAAACAGAATAGCACTCGACAGACTGGAGAGTACAAGTCAAGGTATTAGAAGCATTGTTAGCTTAATAATTATGTTTGTTAAGTGACAGACAAGCTCTAATTTGGATATAATAAAAATTAGTATTTTGCCAATGTGTTGCGTGTGTGAGAACCTAAGCATGGACATTCTTGAGCTACGTACAGAAACTGGAAGGTAAATATTACCCTTGTAATGCATTCTACTTTATTGCCCATCAAATGACAGGCCACTGGACACTGACACAAATGAGTATTCCAGTTTATGAAGAGAGAGGAAGCAAGCCAATAAAGTTTACACTTAACTTCCAGTTAATGTCTTTCACTCATGAACGTGTCTGTACTTATGTTCCCTACTGTCCAGGATTTGTATCGTGATATCATGGCTTAAGGTAGTGAGCAGCTCACGTAAGCCACTCAACTGTTATTCAGTTCAAGTGAAGTGCTAGTAGCTGGGGGCCCATGTAACAGCATTCCTGCCCCTCCTAACGTCCAATGAAAAGGCTGGGCTCAAAGTTGCTGATGTAAATTGCAAAAAAAAAAAAATACTGGGTGGGGGGGGGGGGGGGGAGGGGTACTCAAGTAGGTTTTGAGAGGGCATAGTGCCTCCCAGGCCCCAGTTGATTGAAGAACAGATAACTCTAACCGGTGGATAAAATGTACTCCAAATATGCATTTTATCCACTGGAGAGCCTGGGAAGTACTTGGGTTACTTAAGTTTGATAGTCACGTATTATTTCAGATACCAGTAATTTTGGTCACTTGTAAAGAACATTCATAACTACAGACATAACAACCATTTGAAACATTCACAGTTTTATTTTTATAATTTACAGTGTTGTAGTAAGATTTCACATCTTTGAACTGAGAGGTTACAAGAAGCATGTCTTATATAATGTTCTTAATAATTATTGACGATGCACAGCATCATAATATGTATTTGGATCACCAAAATGTTTTGTCTCAGACAAACAACAAGAATGGTTTCATTTATACATCATCTGCCTCAAAATGCCATCCAAGAAGAGAAGGAAGCATGGAGAGTGATTAGAGTGTTGTAAGTAGAATCCAGTGATTCCACTTTCAAGTCCCATTCTGACCACTATCTGGAGTTGTTTCCTCAACTCCTTGGCCACACTTGTGCGCCTCCTGCCAGCTGGGATTCTTAAGCATGATATGTTCTATTTGAGTTTGTTTCATTATCCCTGAAAAGCCCCTCTCGTGGAGAGGATCATTATTATTATTATTATCATTATCATTATTATCATCATTATCATTATTATTATTATTATTATTATTATTATTATTATTATTATTATTACTATTATAAAAAAGAGTGAATGTCTTTGCACAAAAAGAATGAATGGTGGCTTTCTTATTATAAAGAATGAAAACTTTTAAGTTCAAACTTGAGTTGAAATGTAAAACATAACAAAGCTTACAGTCAGTATGATCCATTCAATCACCAAATGGTATAGTAAGTTCCATTTTATGTACAATAAAATTAATAGTAATTTTTAGATAGTGGTCAGCATAATATTAGTACAACAAGACACAAACTAAACAGATCAAATGATCAAATGGAGTGAAAAATTAGGACTTTGAGTCATACTATGTATTTCATATTGCTTACAAATTATTATTAATAGTGGCTTTAACAACTCCCCCACCCTCCAATCCCCTTTTAAAGTATTTTGAGGAACTCAGACAGTTTCTAGGCACATGAAGAAAGCTGAAACCTGACATGGTCAATTAACTGTAATGTGCAGTCAATAGGATCTGCAACTTTTTTAATACAATTTCTTTACAAATTCCAATAACTTAACTGTGGTTATTTTAGGAGTTCATTAATAATTATTAATGTATATAACTGACTAAATAATAATTTAATAATGCAGATAAACTGATTACATAAAGGAAATCAAGTTCTTCTGTCATCCACTTCAACATCTCCCCCATAAAACAGACTTGAGGGTGCAGTACTGTATTGATTTGCACCTCTTGTCAAGATTCCCTAAAGAGAGAACAAAAATTCTGCCATTTATTATCAGTTTCAAATGTTGACATTCTTCCTCAACACTTAATTTAAATTTTATTCACAGGATAGGTTAAGCCGATCCTATTCAGCAATAATTGATGACAAACTATTGATAATAACATTTGCAGCTCTAGAATATGCATGGTCATTTAAGGAAATAACAGGGTCAAGGTGAAACCAAAATGATTCTTAGATCAATTTGCAAATTTACCACCACAGGTGTTGAGAAATTGTTAGGATTTGCAATAATTCAGAGCGAGTTGGAATGGTGCCAGGTAACATCCCAAATTAAGGGACTTCTAAATCAAATTTTGGAATTATTAAGACATACAGACAATGTTTAAGATCTAGCCAGCAAGTGTAGGTGCCTTTTCCACCTAAATTGCCTTTGCAGGCTACTTAAGATTCAAATAATTTCCCCCCTACAAAAATAATAGAAAGTACAAAACAACATTGAGGAGAATTTAGTAGTTCATACTACTTACTCTCCTCTGTTGTTCCTGTCTCCATCTTCTCTGTGATGCTGTTGGGGGTTCGTTTACTGGGTAAATGATCTGCAACTGAGGGCATGATGTGTGCAGTGGGCGGGGATCAGAGTAACGACGCAGCCGTCGAGACTCTTCTTGACTCTCATTTAATTGTTCTTTGTAGATATCAACCTTCAAAAATAAATTCAAAAGTTATAATTACCACTAAAGATAAGTTTCATTTTAATTATCACCTATTTAAATATTTGAATATATTTATATAGATATTTGTGCCTTATAAGCTTTTAAACGGGAAGTATTATGGGGTTTTTGATATCTTTTGTTAAAAATGATGAAATAAGACCTTCAATCACCTGCCAAATAATTCTAGAATGACGAGAGGAACGAAATTAACTCAATTCTTGAAAGAAACAACTCGTGATCTGTTCTAGCGCATTTTGGAAACAAAAATGCAAGAACTTGAAAAACATTAGCCTAATATTTTTCAAGTTTCAATACAAACCGGCCTGCCAGAGGCACTAATCTACAGTTTTATTGCACTGGGGTGATAATAATTGTTAACAAACTTGACAATTATTTCGTTGTTTCTGCTAACAGTCAAACATTTTTTGGGTTTTGGAATGACAGCAAATTTTCGTGATACTTCCCCTTTAAATTACAATTTTTTAAACTATAGTAAGTGAGTTATTTTAAAGAAACGAAAAGACTTCAACACATTTCTAAAGTTAACTTTTTGCCAAAGTTCAACAAAGATTTTCCAGATATCACAAGTGTCATGATGGTTGCTAATAATCTTAAAGGTAAATTAATTTACCTCTTGTGTGAGTGTAGCAATGATCTCTTGTGCATCTTTGAGCTGCTGCTGAACACAGTCTTTCTCACTCTGTGCCCTCTCACGGTCCCTTCGCTCAATTGAGAAATCTTCCTTATACAATTGAATCTGCAATCAAATTTAAACATCCTGTTAATATTACACCACAACACAAAGGAATGCTTAAATTTGTATAATAATTTATTGTCATCATCATTGTCATCATCATTGCCATAATCATCCTTGTCATTGTTAACGTAATCATCGTCATTATCATTATCAAAATACATTGAAACTTGAAACTGGATGCCAGTTCAATTTTAGTAATTAACACAGACCTTGCATCGTAATTAAATGTTAAGCATTTAATTGGCTGTCATCAACATGAAAATGATAACAATAATATTGCAGCATTGATCTTTCTGACAACGGTTTGATGCCCTACACTTACATGTAACGAGCTAAAGAGGAATTTATGACGAGCTACACCATTAACTGGACCATATTGGCACTGTTTTCTTGTGTGCTGCTAAAATTTCATCAATTCCAAAGAGGTAAAATGAGAAGCACTCTGTTTAACTTGTGCTTGTCCTTATGCATACATTTTTCCTTTTGTTACTAGAAAAAACCAGCCTTAGTGATGTTACACTCTGTCCAGTCCTAGGATCACACATACCTGTTGTTTGAATACTTCATAATCATCCAAGCTAACTGCTGATGGCAAAGAAGCACCCTCTCTTTGGTACATTTGATTAAGAGTGGCAGCAAGTCTGGTGACCTCAGATCCAAGTGCAAGCACTTGTGTCTCTGCGTTTGCTAGTTTTTCTTTGGTCGCATCTAATTCTTTTTGAAGACTTTCAGTTCTTGTTTCATACTGTTGCTTCAAAGCGTCATACTCTTCCTTCCACTTTTTATTGACTTCCATAACCTTGAAAATAAAAATGCTTGGTTAGAATATACAGTCGCGACTGACAAATTTTTGATATCTTAAAATTATAACTTGGCTCTGGGCCAAGGGAATGAAACAAAATTAATTAATTATTCATAATTATACAAACCTCTGTACAATTTATTTTGTTTTATTCCCCTAAGTCTTGGCGCCAAGTAGGGATTTTAACTGATTGGCTACATTTTTCATTAACAGGTTGAGGGCAGAAGGGCCTGTATATATTTTAGCAGATGTTTATTGGCTCCAGATGTTGTTGAACGGCTACAAAAGGTAAATAGTTGTAACTAATATTGAAGGGATTGTTCCTGTGCTAGATAGCATAAACTAAGCACAAAATTATCCAAAAAGACTAATACTGCTGTAAGTGAATGAAGATCAAAATTTTCAACTTGACTTGGCACCAAATTATCATTTGACCTGCATATGCTTGTTGAACAAGACAATGCAAGTACAGTGCCAGTGCTTGAACATGTGACTACCCTATAGCACAAGACAAGGCTTGGATTTCTGTTGGTGCAAAGCATGCAGGGCATCAACAGCAAATACTGAAAGCTGCACACCAGCCAAGTCAATCAAAATTAAATAGCTTGTATATTTTAAGTATTTTGTATACTTAATAGGCAGAAAGTGAAATTAAAGGTATTTCAAAATTTAAAAATAAAAAATATTGGATTTGGCTTTTGTGCTATCCGTGTGTAATCAAGTATGATTTAAAAATATGTTGGTTTTAGAACTTTACCTTGATTCTGGTTATTCTAAATGTAACAATACTTAAATACGTTGTGTCCTTCATGTATAAAAAAAATACTTTTTTATATCTCTGCTAACCTCATTCAGTTGCCACTCTAGACAAAATTCTCCACTACCTTCGCCGGGTGGCCTTAAAACATCTCTTGAACTGGATGGCTCCTAAGTTTGTGAAAAACAATTAAAAATAACAATTGAATAATTCCTGAATTAAATAAGCTTAAATGTAGGTGTTGGATTGATAAACTTTCTAAAAAACAAACATTTTAAAAAATTTTCCCTCTTGTTTGCTATTTTCCCTTGTAAGGGCAGGGAGACAATACATTATTAAGATAGACTTATTTGGAGATTTACGTTCTAGTTTTGACCAAACCCCCAAACCTCCCCTAGATACACCCCATTTCTTTATATAAACCTTTCAATTTGTGTCACACTTCAAAAACGCAAAGAAAACCAAAACTTACGTCTGCACAAGCAAGCTCCATTTTCGCTCGAAAATGAGCTTATTCATTCAAAGCAAAAGTTTCGTTTCACGTTTTCGATGCTGGGATAAATAACACGCCATTGTTTTCTTCACCCTTAACTTAACAAGTAATCAAGCCAAAATTCACGAATTTGAATCGCATCACCGAATATTTCTTACGTAAGCTCCTGTCTGCTTATATAACTTTTCATGAACAAAAATGGAGAACCTGAAATTTCCTATACCGTAAAACACTCGCTTTTATAGCGAGAATAGTAAATTAAACTTTCAGTTTGGCCCTTCGTCGCTTCCTTTGAATTACACCGTTGTTGATTTCCAAAAGCAATTACGCAATAATCCTATCACGGAGTTTTTGGCGAAGTTCGTTCTGGCCATTTGATATCTTTGAAGCAATTCTTTCTAATCTGCATACCTCCCCATCTCTTTTCTTTCCTTTTTCTGCTTCCCTCAGGAGCTTTCTTATTCTCCCCTGTTCTTTCTGTAACCGTAATAGCAAAACACGTTTCTCTCCTAAAGTCTTTACCAACGAACGTTGTAGCTCCATGCATTGCTCACATCGATATTTCTCGTTTGCTACAGTACTGGCCATATTCCAGATATGTTCTCCTCACAGCTTAATTTGTTCCTTGATATAAGAATTTGCTCTCAACCTAAAAGCGAACTGTTATTAAATAAGTTCATTTGTGAAATCCCCTAGCTAGTGTCACGGATCCAAAATAGAGCTACCGTGATTGACACCGTGATTATATTTCCCGAAACGTCTCGAATTGCCAGTGACGTCACTGATGACGTAAAAAGGGGTCTTCGAAAACGTGACCGCTGCCGCGAACTGAAAGGGTTAGGTTAAATCGTTTGAAAATCCGTGTTCATAATCATAAATTGTCTTCTAAATGAAAACCAAGAAGAATTTAAAAGAAATACTTGGAAGGATAAATGTATGTAGTATCAATTCTGAACAATAATATTGTGGGGGGTATCCAAAACACCTTCGGGGGCAGAATAATAGCACTGTTGTCCCCCGCCAGCGCTGTATAAAGGGTAACTTAAATTTAGCAGATTTACATGTCTGGAACTAATCTGATAATGGAAATTTGTGAGAAAGAATGAAATGGAATAGTACATTCTAGTTTATTTTAACGTTTATTAACCAGCTTGTAATAAGCCTACACCAGAGCAAACATAAGCTCACGCAACATAACATAATTAAATTATTTGGAATTGCGAAATTTTTGTCTCAGATTCGTTTTAACTGAGAAACAGCGAGATTTCGTAACAGAAACATTAAGCAGCTAATCATTTACCCGTGACGCTTCTACGGCTCTTGAAAGCCCGGAACATTCCGTAAATTTCCAACGTGATTATTTTTAGAGGCGCTTGGTTTGGGAAAGAATCTGAAGCGTCCCACTTCAAGTAATGAACTCACGTTTGCATAGAACTTTGTACGTATATAAATATATAGATATATAAAACATGGATACATATATACATAAATACACCACTTAATTTTCATTAGAAATTTAGGGCAGCATTATTATGCCAATATCTCCGAAAAATAAGGGATATTTTAAAATACGTAAGACCAAGTCGATTAACAAAATTGTCCGCCACTGGTAAAAATCTCCAAGTTACAAAGATTGTCTTTGAAATTTTGAAAATCTTTGCGAGCTGTGAATGTGGTGCATTAAATGTAAGGTGCAAAGTTCTCAATTAATTTAAATCAAACTCGGAACATAATTACAAGCAACCTGTATTTACGCGCTGTGACACAAAACAAATTGCAGAACCATAGAACTCTGAACCAACTCAGAAGGAATGACAACTTTCTGAATTTTCTGCGTGAATTTTGCTTACGTTCAGAGAAGCAATTTCCTTCCGGTTGCGGAGGAAGGAATTATGCTCCAGGGAGTTCGGGGAATGGAATTATGCTGTGTGTAATCATAGTTTGTCCCCGGAATCGAGATAGTAACTGGGGTTTTGTAAGGAATGTAATAAAAGGAATTTGATTAAGCCATGAGCAGCAAAAGTTAAGAACTTTTTCATGTGCAATCATAGTTATGGTGCAATAAATAGCAAAAGAAATTCTATTTCCGGAACAAGTACCAGAAGGGCTGATAGCCTGAAACGATGCCCACTCATTCGTGCGTGACATTGTATTAACCCCAGTGGTCTGTGGCACGCACAACATCACGGTTATTTTAATGTTTCGGTAAAACGTGCTGCTAGAAAATTTTTACGGTAAAACTTTTCGTGATATTCGGTGAGTCACTTACCAAAAATTGCTAAGGCTGAGAAAAATACAATTCAAAAAAGAAAGCGAGTGTAGATCGGTAATAGAACGGTAGCATTACACACTACTAAGGTCACACGCTCAATACTGAATATTTTGGACCGCATTGAAAACAAACGAACGCGTTCTTTGAAGAAAAAGATCCGAGATAATGGAAAGGGAATCTGGAGAGCGGGCGAGTGAGTCATAAAAATATGTGTGGATTCTCAAGGATCGGTCTGCTGAAATAGTAACGACTAATTCCGACCACACCGGAAAATTCAACTAAAAAGCTGAAAAGAAATGAAAACAGCTTTGATAAATATGCCTTTGACTAATATTTCCAATCACTTTAAAAACTACTATGACATCATAAGCAAGAAGGCGTTCCTATTTTCCAAACTCTCGTCTTTTCTGTGTTCAAATTGTTACTAAAGGGTTGAAATTTACTCTATTCAAACTTATTGCAGCGAAAATAAAAAAATGACCTGTGATCAGTGGTTAACAGATTCCTCGTAAAGAAAAGTAGATATAACCGGTTTACCTTATGAGTTTAATTTCGAAGGTTTTTCTCTTTGCTCTTCCTTGTCAAACTAAATTGAGTGCTCGGGTTCCACTGGTTTGTAGCTTTCTTCTTCAGTTCTTTCTTCTCAAAAGGCGTGAAAACCTCTAAGACCAGAATAGCAACTGAGCCCAGAAGCTAACGAAACCCACTGCAAAAACCTTTCTTTCTTTCTTTTTCCTCCTTACCTTTTGTTGCCTTGCAAACCATTGTTCTACTGTTCTACTGAGTTTGTGCCTTTTGTTTCCATTGTTTAACGTCATTTGTGAGTTTGGCAGGTTTTTACCTAGGATAATCCCCAGAAGCGGAGAGAACGAGGTAAAAGGCAGAAAAACTCTGGTACCAGGGTATGATATCCGCTGTAATCTTTGAGTTGCGCTAAGTCGGGAGTTACTGTTCTAAATTTTTGGTGATTTGTTCGAGAAAACAGTCAATCGTTTTTCAGTGGATCGCTGTGGACGCGACGTAAATAGAGTTACTATACGTGGCACCTGGTGATAACGGATGAGATTTACGACCACAGACCATACTGCAGTGTCATGCAGCTTCCTTTTGAAGCAACCAAATATACAATTTTAAAATTTGTTTTCTTGCATTTGGTACATTCACTAACACAACTGTCGCCTAGGTCCAAAAGAAGAGAAAACAATAGAGAGGGCGTTTTTACCAAATTTAAGCCTTGCGTTTTTATAATAAAGTTGTGATAAAATCTTATGTAGAAGACCATACGCGGAAAGATCGTATAAAAATTGTGGATCTGATCTGTTTGTTTCGACTGGAAGATTTATCAGTGAAAATAAACAGTAAATGGGGAAAAAGAAAGAAACGAATGCTGGCTGCAGCTAAAAGAAAATTGTGCTGACTTTTTTGCGCGGAGTAAGATATTCATTTCAGTTACTGGATAAGAAATTAAAATACATGGACATAAACCTTTTTTCTTTTAAAATCTACGTATTTACAATGTCGCTTGGTTTGTATTTGGAAATTAGACAGAAACTGCGAGCACCGATTTATTCGATATTTGCTCTGTACCTTCTTTACATTCGAAAAAAGGAAAAAAAGAAAGAAGAGAAGAGAAGAGAAAAAAAATCGGGCTTGAATCATGGATTACATTTGTCAAAACGTATTGTGAAATTCCCGCTGGCATTTCCTTTCCTTTCCTGTCTTGCCAAACTTTGTTAGGTTTCCTTTTTTACCTTGAAACTGCATAGAGATGCATATGAGAAACTGCATATGAGCAGTGACTGACTGCCCGACAGCCACGAGCAGACTGAATCAAAACGCCCTTAGCCTTACGCCTCTCATGTTTAAATTTAGCAAATCAGTATCGCTTTACATAGATTATCCCTTTTGCGAGGGCGAAATGATATCCAAATTCGATCGCGGCCTACGCTATCCGTACCACAGCGTTATTTTTGTCTATTGTTGTTCGTTCATGTACAGTAAATGCCAATATATGCAATTATAGTTTTATGGAGGTCTTCCTTGGCCAGTGGAAAGAGACTGTTTATATTCTCGATCAAGATTTTCAAGGATTATTGCGATCCCCAAAGAAATGTTGTCGACATTACATCAGTGTCCAAGCTAGTTAGATATTATTTTTTAAGGCATCTCCACTAAACTGGGGACCGAACGCAAGCCTGTGAAACATTTACAAGTACCTTTAAACTCGGCTGCCGTCGGTAAAGCGGTGCAAAGGAAGACTGAGACATTCAGTGGTGCAAGTGAAACTGTGCTTCCTCGAAATGCCGAAATCCTTGGTTTACTGATACCGAGAGAGCTTGATATTATTATGGAGATTGAACTCAATTTCTTCTCAACTTATATATACCCATTGTCTGCACATCAGGATTTTTTTGTGCAAAAACAGATGCCATTAATTGGTGACTTCATTCCTCTTCCTCAGGAATACGATGACTTCATCCTTCCCTACTGTCTGTTTTTTTTTTTCTTTTAAAGATGAATTAACGATCAGAAGCGAATAATTTTTGAAATGTCCTAGCGTTTCAGGAATTGAATATGCCGTCTTCCTTAACAGCTTCCCTTTAACCTAAAAATCGCTGTGGCTTTTCTCGAATCATCCGCAGGATGGTTAATCAGTAAAGCGGGATAAGATTACAGAAAATCGTTCTCAAAATGCAAGAACCAGTCGTTTTACCTGAGAATCCACAAACCGAAATGTTATCCAATTCCTGTTATAAAGACGGCAATGGGGGTATACACTGCTGTGGCTCCTCTGCTCCAATTTATCGATGAGAAAACGTGTATTTCGTCGCAGGATGAACCTTTATTGAGAATTTTGATTGTTTCGTGGCGAATGAAAGAGTACATATGTTCTCGAAGGTCTGCAGGAAAATGATAATTATCATATCCTATCGACGTGATGTCCAAGGGGTTCCGTATTTTTCAACTTCCGCTCCAAAAATCTGCATATTCAAAATCATGTCTTTAATCATGTTACCCTGAAGGTCCATTATAGACGTATTATACCAAAGACAATCGATCTCCACAATTTGCACTGCTCTGAAATAATCGCAAAACGAAAACAAACTACTTCCCAACGAGCAGGGCATCAGTAAAGCACATTCAGATCTTCCGCACTTTTCATTCTAAAAATGCCAGGAAAAGATATTGCAAAACTCAGAAAATAAGGTACAAGAGAATGTCTTTGATGATTACAATTTACAATTGATCTCTTTGGGTTTTTGTTTCACAATTTTCTTCTCTTGCACGCATTAATTAGAGCGCTGCCGCAGGGCGTTTGAAGCTAACTTAGCAATCGTGGTGACTTCTTAAACTAAATTTGACGAAGTTATCCGTACGCTGAAAACTAGCGCCGATGATGATTAAATTTGTATACTACCCTCCGTTACTTTTTGGTGGATTAATAGTGGTGGGTGTAAATCATTTAAAACTTTATCATTACCAACTCCGTACGATCGAAACAGACCACACAATCACGTTTAAAACTCCAGGCTGATTGACGAAAGGAAGATTTCGCAGGAAGCTGCAAATTTTGCGAGCGCTGATGTTCAGTATAAATATTCACGGCTTTTTCCCGTTCGTGTTTTTTTCTTTGTATAATAACAGTAAATTTCTTTCAATCCTTATTCAACCCGAATGCGAGAAAAATTCTATTAGAACCAAACTTTGCGCTTAATTTTATGTGTATATATCTCAGCAGCGCTCGGTTCTGAGTCCATCCGTTTAGTTGAATCGTGAACAGATAAAGCGTTAGCAATGCCGAAAGCTGGTCATTGTTGCTTAGTTGCAGTAGATATATTAGTCCAAACACTGCCTTTTTAATGGCAGTCAAAAGTCCGGTTGCACACGTCGATTGTCAAGTTCAATCGTCAAGCTCTTATCCACTTCCGTAAACAGGAAGGCCCAGGCAAAGCGGAAAGCTCTATCAATTTCAATATCCTGTTTTAAATAGATGCCCAGCTATTTTTTCATACACGCATGTGAATACATTTTTAATTGCTTTTCTTCGTCCTTCCTCTTTTTCGGTCTTTAATATTTTCGTTGCCTAAAAATCCTAAGATATGATAAATTCGAAGCTGCTCGTTCGGTATTTCTTGAATGCAAATGTTGATGACGAAACAAAGCCTAAAGCTGGAACTTGAAGCCTGTTTTGGCTTCAGAATTTTTTCGTCACTGCCTTCTCTCTTTGACAAAAGTCAAACCTTAGAAAAACTGGCAAAATCGGGTAAATAAACTCAATAAAAACATAGGTAATGAGTGGCATATTTCACTTTGAGAGCAGAGTGACATGATTTCAAGTCGAACACAGTTCACTGTATTCCCGCATTCTTACCAGTAAACGATTGAGTTGTACTCGACGCGAGTGGGCCTCAGTCTTGAACAAAGGTTAAATTTATATCTGATAGTCTTATTTTAGACAATGATATTTTAAATAATATCTTGTGTATGCTTTGCAATTGGAAAAGAGACAACTATCTGTTAAAAACAACCGAACATCTATGATTGCTTCGCCATTAGGGACCAGCAATTTCTAACCCTTTGCTGTGCGAATCATTTTGGAAATCATAAGGCACTAGACGTTTTATATACAAAAAATGTTAATGGGTTGTGTTTATACCTAAAGTGGGGACCTCATATTTTCATTCCAGACAAGTTATCGTTTAGTCTGGGTACAAGGAAAAGTCCACGCACAGCTAAAATCTCACAGAGTTTCTTTAACAAAATTAGGCTACACTGGCCAAATGTTTCAGAAAGTCAGAAGGTCCCAGTGAAAAATCAATCACTTAAAACTTTCTGAAGCTTTTTATACTCAGCTTAAGAATCCGAACAGATAAAGTTCGTGGTTTTTCAATAGCTAAATGCAAATGAAAAACATGAACAACGACTGTTTCTGGTAAAAGATTTTCCACAAAGCTGCTAAAAGTGTAAGATGCAGTGAACAGGAAAGCTGTCACTCAGTGGCGAATAATTCGCCGAGCAATGAAACATGTTACTGTATGACTCAGTTTGAGGCCAGCCAACTCAGTTATTACTGAATTACTGTTCATACTCCTGATCAGATGGGATTACATAATTAGATACTTTTAACAACTCAGGATCTTGATAGAACTACGTAGTTAGCTATTTTAAGTTCTTCCGATACTGTACGTGCAAACTGGACCGTGCAAACCAGTGCAACTTCCCGTTTGTTTAGCAGAGGCAATGCAGTTATGGGAACTGAGTTGATACAGGTTAAAATTTTGCAAACTTGTAATTTTATATATCTTTGTTTTTTCGTCTATCGTTTCCCTGTGCTGTTATAATGTTCATGGCCCGACCAATACGGAGCGGTAACTTTGCAATTTTGTTTCATCTGGCTGACGGCCTCATGGGAGTCTAAAAGTATACGAGTATTTAAGCTTTCCTAGTGTCCACTTAGGAGAAGGTATCCAGACGTTAGATATATGGCAGGTTTAACTGAATAAAAGGAGCAATTTGATTCGTGTGGATGGTACCATGACTGAGTGCCCTGGAGGTTAATAATGAAGCATGTATGTGTGCGACCACAAATGAGTGTCAACTAAGGGGAAGTGTCCGCTTTCGGAAGCTGTTAGTCTGTAAGCAACTGTTGCACGTATAACAGTTGCTTTGAACAAAATAAAAATCGCAAAAGGATTTAATTTTGTTCAAAGCAACGCTTGTTATAAAGTTTTTCATGGTACTCAATGAAAAAGTTTCGGTTTGAAACTTAATTGAAAGAAGCTGCGATTATTTACCTCGTTTTGGTTTCCGGATTCACCTTGTTTCATCGTCACACTGAGACCAAACTTCTGAGATGGCCCGGCTCTAAGCATTAAATCTTAAACAACACTCAGCAAGCCGTTTAATGTGGCCTTTTACCATCTACATGTACCTTTATTGGCATCGTGGATCTATAAATAACTCAAAATTTAGTACGAGTTCCAAAACATCCTGGAACTATGGAAAAAAATATTCAATGTCAGACTGTCAAAATGTCTTGGTCAGATTTCGTCAGAGTTCAGCTCTACTTCCGGTCTCCTTCTACCCGGACTTCCTCTCCTATCGAGTTCCACCGCGGGTTAACGTTTCCAAGGTAACTCTTTAACGTCGTTCGCTCTTAGAGTTTATTTTTATAGTTAAGTCACTTTCTCATGACATTCCTCTGAGATAAAAGTCGCAAAAGGATTTAATTTTGTTCAAATTTCTTCAATGTTCTGAACCGTATATGTTTGCTCCAAAATTAACTGATAAAGAGACGGGACGTCCGGTCTTTAGAGACGAAGAGTCGGAATATGGTAATGACATGGAATTATGCATTTTTCTTCAAAAATGACCGCCATGGAGTCTTGGCCAACAACAGAGATTGTCTTCTGGAGAGAGTAAATTTCTTCGTGAATATTGAGGCCATGTGGAAGAAGTGTTCTGCTTTTTGTGATTAAAAATACTTCTCTGGCCTTACGGGCTGAGTCTTGGTTGGAGTAGACTTAAAATTGCATGTCGTTAGGAGCGGCGAGGAAGTGTTCTGCGGCTGTGGTGGGTTTAGATTTAGTATTAGAGCTATCTATTATGCGGCGCTGTACATTAAAGCGGTCTTTTAAGCATCGTTTAGTCGTTAGACTCAGTCCGTAAGGCCAGGGAAGCCTTTTTTTTAACCTCAAAAGGCAGAACACTCGCTTCCTCCACATGGCCTCGGTATTCGCGAAGAAATTTACTTGCATTTTTTCCCTTTTATATTTTTGTTATTTTATTTGCTTTAACATTTACACTGTCAATCAATTTAGCTTTACGTAGTTCCATTACGGCAAATACTTAAAACCATGATAAGCACATGCCCCAATGTAAATTCTCTTTAAAGAAGGCTGGTTTGGCCAACCGAAATATAGTAAAGTCTAAGCAACAACCGTGGACGATAATCCTGCTGGTATACGTTGGATCAATTGTTAATCTGATCGGCTTAACAAATACAAATGATAAATAGAAGCAGAGACCGATACAACGTAGAATTACGTTTTAAAGGTTACTATATTTCGGCTGGCTAAACCAGCCTTCTTCAGGTACAATGAGAATTTGCATTGGGACATACGCTTATATAACAAATATTTGCGCAATAGCGGAACTACGTAAAACTAAATTGATTGACAGTATAAAATATGAAGCAAATGAAATAATAATAATAATAACAAAAAATAAAAAATAATAAAAGGAAAAAAGCTAGTAAATTTCTTCGCGAATATTGAGGCCATGTGGAAGAAGTGTTCTGCCTTTTGGGATTAAAAAGGCTTCCCTGGCCTTACTGATTGAGTCTCGGTTAGAGTAGACTTTTTGTATGGAGATTAATTGCATGTTGTTAGCGGTGTGGTTAGGAGCGGTGAGGAAGTGTTCTGCGGCTGTGGTGGGTTTAGATTTAGTGTTAGGGTTATCTGTGGTGCGGCGGTGTTCATTAAAGCGGTCTTTTAAGCGTCGTTAAGTCTCTCCTATGTATTGTAAATTACAGCGGCTATATTGGATCATGTAGATTAGATTTTTAGTTTCACAGGTCAGGTTAGATTTGATAGGGTATGTTTCACCGGTGGAAAAAATGGTGTAGTTAGTGAGACCATCGGAAATGTATGGGTAAGTGGCACAATTTTTACCGCAACGATAGGAGCCGGGAGGGAGTTGTGGGTGGGGATTAGTTAAGTTAGAAGAAAGTTTAGCCGAAACCCTTAAGTCACGTAGGTTAGGAGATCGTCTGAAGACCACAACAGGTAAATTTGGAAAAACCTTTTTGCAGCGGTCAGACGAGAGCAGTAAATGGTAATATTTTTAAGGGGGCATTCTGGTCATAAAAATAAAAAAAAACTTAATTTTTTTCGAAAAAGTTTTGATGGCCTCTTTAGTTGGGCAAATCTGTCTAGTTTAAAGTTTCGATGTTTCCACCGGTGAAACGCGCGCTATCAAATCTAACCTGACCTGTGAGACTAAAAATCTAATCTACATGATCCAATGTAACCCTAAACCGCTGTAATTTACAATACATAGGAGAGACTAAACGACGCTTAAAAGACCGCTTTAATGAATACCGCCGCACCATAGATAACCCTAACACTAAATCTAAACCCACCACAGCCGCAGAACACTTCCTCACCGCTCCTAACCACACCGCTAAAGGCATGCAATTAATCTCCATACAAAAAGTCTACTCTAACCAAGACTCAATCAGTAAGGCCAGGGAAGCCTTTTTAATCCCAAAAGGCAGAACACTTCTTCCACATGGCCTCAATATTCGCGAAGAAATTTACTAGCTTTTTTCCTTTTATTATTTTTTATTTTTTGTTATTATTATTATTTCATTTGCTTCATATTTTATACTGTCAATCAATTTAGTTTTACGTAGTTCCGCTATTGCGCAAATATTTGTTATATAAGCTTATGGGCATGTCCCAATGCAAATTCTCATTGTACCTGAAAAAGGCTGGTTTGGCCAGCCGAAATATTAAAACGTAATTCTACGTTGTATCGGTCTCTGCTTCTATTTATCATTTGTATTTGTTAAGCCGATCAGATTAACAATTGATCCAACGTATACCAGCAGGATTATCGTCCACGGTTGTTGCTTAGACACTACTCATTAGTTGCATTAGTAATTTTATTGATAGCAGCATAAAATACTTCTAACCCTGGGAACGAGGCTGTCCGCGCTTTTTTGTGTTTCAGAAACTGGGTGCGAAACCTTAGAGGGGGTCTTAATTATTGCACTTTATGCAACACGTGCTGGTGGAGAAGGCGCCATTTTGGATTGCTACGAGTAGTAACTTGCATTACAGAGATGAGCTCGTTCGACAGCAAGCGTGGTCCTCCCGAAATCGAGGGAATGACAAGTTTAAAAGTCGATAACCTTACTTATCGCACGACTATAGGAGATTTGGAGCATGTGTTCTCAAAATACGGCGATCTCGGTGACGTTTACATTCCACGAGATCGCTTCAAACAGGAATCGCGTGGGTTTGCTTTTGTTCGCTTCTACGAGAGACGTGACGCCGAAGATGCAATGGATTCCCTACATGGAAAAGTCATAGATGGACGAGAAATTCGTGTTCAGATGGCGAAATATGGAAGACCTACAGATCCTTATAAACCGCGTAACAATCGCTACCGGAGTTCGTACAGCAGCAGCTCACGGTATCGCTCTCGCTCGAGATCGCCAAAGCGAAGGTAAGAGTTAGTTTTCAAGGAATATCAGTTTAAAGAGTGTTCAAGGCTTCTGGATTGTAAAAATACTTTAAGTTTTAAGCCCATTATTGTTTTGTTTTCCGCACAGCCCCATATATTAATTATACATGCACCACTGTCATACTAACTTTCTTGCAAATACCCGAGCGTGAATATTAAGTTTGAGCCGTAAATGTATACGTAATTAATGTTTTGTGCTGTACAGAAATCTAGCCTAATTTCAGGTTTTGACTTAATTATAGGGATGGTAAATTTTGTATTTATCCACTTTTTTTTACCAAGAAAAATATAGAACTGTTGGTGGTCATCTTAGCCTAATATACAACCTCGTTCCCAGGGCCTCTCTCTTCCTCACTTAAGAAAGGACCCCGGTTGCGGCATAACATAACATAACATAACATTTTATTCAGGAGGCTTCAACACAAATACAAAAACATCCTGAATAGGGAAATCGTGAGGTTAACCCTGTACAAAAACAATTTCCCCAACTAAAAACTTCATATCAAACTTATCTCCCATGAACGTGAACATTTGCTTTAATTTGCGTCCAGTCTGGCACGGCCAAAATTTTTCGGTATTGCGCAAGCGCAAGAGGTTAGATGAAAACAAATAACATGGCAGCGATGGCGACAGGAAGAGTTAAAGAGGGAGATCATAGCACCAAAACGATACGCGAAATAAGTCTTTTCATCAGAGGTTTACCGAAAAAAGACGAGTGAAAACAACCGACCGTAAACTAATACTATATCCTGTGGACAAGGTTGGGAAGCGAAATTGCGTTGGCTACAGTGAACGCTGCGACGAGTGGCGGGCATGTGAATCTGATCGAAGACAACAATCTTTTCCAGCGGATGGAACTTCGTGTTCGTTTTTGTTTCTCGTAAATCCTAATTTTCCTTTTCAATAACGTATTTGTCAAGTTCGTAGTAAAATATCTTCACCTCATATTAAAGTTTGGTCACGCCATTTGTTTATGATCCTTTTGACACCGAAACCTACACTTTTCTTCTTGACTCTTTTGAGCTTGGCACACAGAGACCTAATCTTTTTTTGAAAGGCATTTATGACTCGGTTGTTCACAACAACACTGCGAATGCCCGTTTCTTGAAAGATTTTTTCCACGATTGCAGCGAAGGCAGACTCGCCACTACCCTCTTCATTCAATTTTGGCAATTGTGTAGAGAAGATAGCTTAAAGTTGGATAAAAACGACCGGGATAAGAATTTTTGTGAGATTATAAGCAATGAAAATTTAATTCATTATTTCGTGTCTGAAAAAAATCAAGACAGTTGATTTATTTAAGTTCTTATGAATAGCTTACTTGATGATACTGCATGTAGAGAAAGGTGGCGAAATCCATTATTTTGATCGTCCGATACATCTCCCACAGCCTTCACAGATCCGCAGAGCGAAAATAATAGGAACAGCAGAAGTCCTCCAACTTTAACGGCGATTTGACCCACCCAAAATAGTCGAAAACAAGCCAAATTATATACCAAAATAAAGGAAATTTTTCGATCTATCCGAATTTGTCGGTACAATCGAGATCCGAGCATGCGTAGAAGAGTACGGACCCATTGTTCTCACACTGGCGTGAAATGACCTTTGATCGTCTTTAAATATTGCGCAAACTTGATTTGTAAACTTGGATTTTGATCCCTTAAATTTTAAGATTTTGGCATTTCAAAACCTGTTACACAATAGCTTTAATATTAATTTTTTTTAATTCGTTGGTACAACTGATCGCCGTTTAAATGTTTTTGAGTAATCTTGAGAAATGTTTCAAATCTTAGGTGTTCTTGAGTCAGACATTGGTGGGGGCGTGATCACCAGAACTTGATATAAGCTTTTGTTAACACTGAGTTTGATATGCAAAAATATTTTAATAATATGACACCCAAAATCTGACCAAATTCTAATAATATGACACCCAAAATCTGTTGACAAAATTTGTCATTAAGGAGGAGTAGCAAAGTATACAGTTGTCACTTTCCCAGAAAGGCCCAAGAAACCTGTGAAGTTACAACAAGCAGTCTTATAACCAACAGGGTTTTATATTAGAGTGCAGCAATTCCGAAAAAATAAAATTTATGTTGGCTCCTGAAATTGGGCACATATCACATAATTTTTTTAGGTGGTTTAAAAGTAAAAGCTGTATTGTATCACCGTCATGCTAACCCTCATCCAAAAATGGTGATGATGAATGGAGTATGAGTGACAGCCCCACACATTAATTATTAATCTGTGGGGCTGTCAGAAAATTTGGCCATAAATTTAGCTAAAATTTATGGGGTTTTTTTACTATTTCATAACTGGAATTATTGTTCAACGCATTGCAGCACTGTCCAATTGTGGTCATGGTGCACTAAAATATTTGTTGTCTGTTGTCAACAGATATCCTGTGATACACTGTATCAATAATTATTATGTAATTTCATGGGTTGAGGAAAAAAATGGCAAAATGTCTCCAGCTTTTCTATGCTTTGTTATCAATGTGTCAATTTTACAGCACATCCCCTGATTTTAGCTAACTTGGCCTGCAGTCTCTTTGGGTAGGAATCAGGTGATATTCTGTGGTATTTGTATTTAATTTTTAGTTATATCTTTTTTTCTCTCTTAGGGATCGTCGATCAAGATCAAAATCTCCCCGTAGGCGCCGCTCAAAATCTCGCTCTCACTCACCCCGCAGAACTCGTCGAAGCAACTCAAGGTCACCAAGAAGACGAGATAGCCGATCTCGATCAAAGAGTCCTCGCCGAAAAAGATCTCCTTCCAGATCACGCTCTAAATCTGGTTCAAAACCAAGGCAGTCTCCTTCCAAGTCCCGTTCTCGCTCAAGGTCACCTAGGAACAGAAAGTCCAAATCACGCTCTGGATCTCCCAGACAGAGAAGGTCGTTAAGCCCTGACAGAGATAGAGGAACCAGTGGGCTAAGTGGTAACCTTGAAGAAAACGACAATGTGTATGATGACGGAGCCGACAACGACGGGAATGACTAAAAGTTTCTTCGTGTTTTTAGTTTGAGTGTTGTGCAGTAATCACTGTTTTAAAGTATTCTTTTCCAGGCTTTGCTGCTGTTCTGGAGAAGGGGACTTAACTTTCAGTACAGGGCATGGAGCGATTGGGCATTCTTCTTATTTAGGTAGAGATCCTAAAGATTACTATTGTTAAGAGTCGTCTTTTACAAATACTGTGTTGGTTTGCATACCCATTCAGCTCACCCTTTAGCTGGAAATTATGTTAATTTTTAGACTTTTGTGGGAATTATTCATAGCTATGTACATGTATATTGTAGAAACATTGCTGAAGATAGTTCTTAATTAACCCCTTCCCCACAAGGGCTTGTTATCCTCAACAGCTGGCCACCATTTAAAATTTGTATTGAGTTTCATAATTACATCATCTTTACAGATAAAATCAAACATAATGTGGTCTAACCAGTTGTATCAGTGACTGTGGTTTGCTCATCCTCTCCTTTCACATCATACTCTTCACAACCTCAGGTTGTGTTCAGTGACTGGTTCGTGTTTTGATTGAAGCCTGTCCACTGTTGTCAATGTCAGAATTAATCACCTGGGGAAGACTTTCTGAACACATGCTGATTGTAAAATGACTTACATTGTCAAAATCATTTTCACTAGATTCTGGATAGGTAACAATTTAAGAATGAGAACTCCTTCTAATGACATCTTGCGCTTGTGTGAAGGAGCCGCCATTTTGAAATGTTCCCTTATTTCTTCCCAAACAAATTAAAGCAGCTACATCTGGTTAGCAGTGTTGATAATTTTTAGTGCTAGACCATTTTCAACAAAAAGTTCATTTTTGCAAACCACCTTGATTGGCCAGAGTCTCAGCAATTCATTTGCTTCAGGATGTATATGTACATCCGTGGTTGTTGAGTGATACAACATAGGACATAAATATACGTTCTTGGTGAAGAAGGGGTTAAAAAAGAAACTATACACTCTGGTTGAAAGCAAAGAACACTGTCCTTTGCCCATTGTATTTTGAATTTCCCGACTACCGGTACCCTTTACAAACCATCTCTCCTTCCACTCTCAGTAGAGTGGAAGACTTGTTATTGAACTGTTGGCTAACTTATCATGATTAATGGGATGAACTCTTTGCTGATTGTTGGGTTAAAGATGCATTGACTTGACCGTTGAAGAGATCTTTTATAAAGTGCTACTGTATGTTATGTAAATGTAATTTAGAGGAGTTAAATTGCCAGGGTTTAGATGATAATGGATAATACCTAGTTGTTACCAGTGGCCGTTATTTGGCCTAGGGAATGCTATGTGGGGTTACCAAATAGTAAAGGAAACTGCACTTGTGCAGCACCTGTGTTGTAAACTCGTCACTAAATATCAGCCGTTATAACATGTTGTACAGGCAAAATTCATCATTTAGTTTCATCACACCATTGCCATTTTCAGTGAGCATTCTTAATGTCCTTTGTTGTTTCTCATATTGCCAGAAGCATATGTGATTGCCCTCTTTTAGTTGAACCACAAGATGGTGCCAGTATACTTGAAAAACAAGAGAAACATTTTTACACCTCACTCTTTAACACAAATTCTTATGAACTTCATCATAATTTGTTTTGATAAGTTTGCATAGTATTTTGTACTTCAATTTCTGTTACTGGCAAGGAAGAAAGCAGTTGTCTTATAAACTAGTGGAGAACATATATTAAGCAACAAAGGTTGTTACGTTTTGTTGTAGTGCTTTAATTTAATGCAGTTAATTTCTAGCATTATGCCATTCACACCGACTTATATTAAAAAGGTGCTCAGGAAATATTTCGCATAATTCAGTCCAACTGAAAATGAGAGCTTATCTTGAACTGGCATGAAACCCAGCATTTTAGCATTTCAGCACTTATTTTCTGTTATAAACTGAGTTTAACTCAGACAACTAAGCTGGTGTGAATGGCACATTATGCATTTCATTATTCCTCTGCTGTTTGATGAAAGTATTTGTTGTTAAACATATTATATTGGCCTTTTCTGTAGGCGCAGTTTATTTATACTTGCTGTGCGAGTTGGCTGGTCATGCTGTGACCACGGCTGCCGTGTTTTGCTGTTTTATGCTGTTGACATCGAAGGAGCCCATGCTGTTGCAGACTCCTGTTAGTTGGCGTTGTTGCTGCACTACAGTTTCCTGATTGGTTGCTGATCTTCAATGATTCTGTTAACCTGACTCACCCCTTTTACTCTTGCCTGTGCCAAAATCAGGCACAATTTCTCAAAAATGGTCTCGTAAAGTTCTGAAAATTAACCTGACCACAGAAAATTACTGCTCAATGGTGATCAAGTGTGACACTTCATTTGAATGGTCACACTTACAAAATTCTCCCACATGCTGAAGAAGTCGGGAAAACCTTGTGCAGTATAATGAACAGCACCTCAGGAAAGTGCATTTAAAATGGAAACACTTGGGGATTTTCGGCACAAACTCAAAAGTTAGAAACAGCACCACGAGAAAATACTTCTCAGTAGCTTTCACTTAAGTGGTCACACTTTCGGATTTCTTCCACAGACTCAAAAGTTAGGACCATCTTGTGCAACATAATACATATTACAACCGGAAAGCACTGCGTAATAGTTTCCATGTGAATGTTCACACTTCATGGTTTAAAACCGAAACAAAATGCTGAAACCACCTTGTCCAGGATACTAAACAGCACCACATGAAAATACTGCTCAGCAGCTTTCATTTGAATGGTCGCATTTTAGGATTTCATTCATAGACTCGAAAGCTAGAACCACATCAACTGATTTTAGATTTGTTTCTTTTGGGAAGGACCTATCCGAGTAAGCATCAACAATGAACAGCAAAATGATTTCGTGGGGCCCATTTAGGAGTTAACAGTTGGGTTTGAAGGTGGCACCCTTCGTTTTACCGCCTATTGCGATTCAAAGAATCATGTCGGCGCTTCTAAAGGGAAAAAAATGTTCTTTTGCGAAAAGGACTCTTAAAATCCCATGAAATGGTCTCCGGGAAAATTTACATGAGACTTTTGTGGGATTTGAAATTTTGGGAGTCGGAATTCTCTCAGTGAATGGTTTGTGATTGCAGCACTGTTGATTTTGTTTATAGCCCTTTTCCCGGCAGGTAGCGATTGAGTTTGGTAGAAGAAAAAATGTCTGCTTCCTTGTTTATTCATTCTTTCCTTGTGTTCATCGTTTAGGCAAGCAGTTGACAAAGCTTTACAGGTATTGCGTGTAATTTTTCGGAATAAAACACTCGGGAAACACTGGACAGTTCTAAGGAAAGTTGGAATGTCGTCCGGCATATACTCAGTGTGTTTCAAGTCGAGCGAAGTATTTATTTCACCGACAAATACGTTAATACAATAACGAGATAAACACGGCTCTTATTCTTGAAAGTAGAATAAGAGCATTGCGGTTGACCCGCCAGAGCGGGTTACATTTAAATGCTTTAAGAAAACTGTGAACTAACGAAATAGTTTGCATATTGTTTGGGCCACAAGAACCAAAATTAGCCTAGGAAAAATCCCTTGGACGAAACCTTGGGCTTTGAGTGGATTATTTTTGTTTGAGTGAGGCTCCCTTGCTTTGGTGTCGAAATTTTCCCAGCCGATATTTTTCGTAACGGAGCTTTTTTTCCCTTTTGGGCTGAACCTGCACACTAAAACGGCGTTTTCGGTATGACAATGATCACAAAGTGTTGGTTTTCTGCTGTCCACACTGGAACAGAAAAACGGTTTCTAACGGTCGGTTTGCACGTGCGTTTTTGATGGAACCTGTACCCTCGCTGTAATTTGTCTTCCAATCGGATAAACCAACTACGATTTCTGCTCGATATTGCTGTACGCGGTTACTGAGAAACCGCGAAAGACTGCATCAAGTTCCAAAGATGTTCGAAGAATCCCTCTAATTTACAGAGGTGATTTGAAACTGCAACTTGCGCGCGACAAAGCTTCCAATTAAAAAAAGTGCGACAGAATCACGCGTGTAAACGGGCCTTGAGAGTAAGAATAAACTTTTTTTCGTGACCGTAAACGCTGTGTTGGTTGTGTATAGACGGCCAAAAGGGGAAAGTAGTCACTTTTTCAAAACTGCGCCATTTTGTGGACCTGGCATTGCTTCTGATTAGTCCTCAGGCGCCGACGCATTTTATGGGGGAAAAAAAACGGGCAAGAAGTACGTCTGTGTTCCGTAAAGAGCTATTGGTTTTTTTGTTTTTGTTTTCTTTAACAAGCTGCCTAGTGCAAATAAAGCGGTGAGAAAAGAATTCGCGAATTGAGTTGATTCAATTCCTTCAAACGCCGCTTTGTGGTAACGGAATGCAGTTGTTTCCCTACGTAAGTAAGATGCAAAGCGCGTCGGCGAGCCTGGCGGGCAGGGACGAGATTTCATTTTCTGGAAAAACAGTGTTGAGGCCGTCTTTGTCTAACATAGGGCGGAAATAGGAAAAAAATCTTGGGAAAAATGTGGAGTCGACTTTCAGGACCTGAAAACGCTTTAATGTGCACTGAGTTTTCATTGACACTGAAGTAATTTTTCAAACACGAGGAAAAGTTATTCCACCAAGAAGTAATTAGAAGAAGAACAAAAAAAGAGGGACAGCCGAGTGTTTTCAACCACCTTTGTTTGGGAATCAGAGAGAGATCGTCTCAGACTATTGCATGCAGTAATTCTTGGACAGATCACTGCTGTCCAATTGCAAAAAAAAAAACAAAATGCATTTTCACGTAAAGCTTAAAAGAAGAGGTCGATTTTGAGGTTTGTAGAGAATTGTCAAGATTGTTCCAGATTTGGGTATGGTTGTTGAGTCGTGTCGGTCAGGAATAGGGTATAAGTTTTGGCCAGTTTGGTCTTAAAATCTGGAAACGAGTATGGCTTTAACAGAATTTTTAATTTTTTTTTCTTTTTTAGATTAAAGTAGTGAGCATCACGTCTGCGAACTCTTACAGTTGTAAAACGATTTATTTTCTCGTACGCGTTTCGTGTGACTAACGCACACTTAGCCAGGGAGTTTTACAATACAAGTGACCTGCATATAGACTAAAATAAATTTTACATTACGCAAAACCGCACCTGCGCTAGCAGATTTACATTTAGGAAACAGGCGAAAAGGTGTGACAGTTTTTGTGCGTGACATAATTTTTTAGCTGTGGGCCCCAACAGTATGTCGCGCACAAAAAATGTTATTTTAGTCTTTTATGTAGGTATAGATACAGGTCACTTGTATTGTAAAACTCCCTGACGAAGTGTGCGTTAGGTCCTGTTTAGACGCCGAACTTTTCATGAGCCAAACCTTATACCTCGAATTAAAGGGGCAGTATCATGGGGTTTTTGACCTTTTTTTTTTGTTAAAAATGGTGAAATAAAACCTTCACTTTGCTACAAAATAATTCTGGAACAACGAAAGGAGAGAAATCAACTCAATTCTTGACAGGAACAACTCGTACTCTGTTCTAGCGCATTTTGGAAACAAAAATGCGAGAACTTGAAAAATATTACCCTAACATTTCCAAGTTTCAATCCATACCGGCCTACTCTGTCTCTGGCCAGAGGCACTGATCGACAGTTTTATTGTGCTGGGGTGATAATTTATATCAAAACTAGACAATTCTTTTTTGTTTCTCTTGTCAGACAAGCGTTTTTGGGTTTTGAAATGACATCAGATTTTCGTGATGTTCGGCGTCTGAATAAGTTGAGAACGGCTGTTTCAATTTGGAACGGCTCAGCCGTTCTTCCCGCCTGGCTCAGCCGAGAACTTCGGCTTTGGGACGGCTTTGATTCAGACGTCGAACTTTTTATGAGCCGAACCTAATGCATAAATTGTTATAACGTATTTTAAATAAAAAAATTAAAAAAAAAAAAAAAAACGCTAACATTTCGATTGGTTTTAGTTGCACGAAACGAGTAGGAGAAAATAAACCGCTTTACAACTGTAAGAGTTCGCAGACGTGCTGCTCACTAGTTTTATCTAAAATAAATTTAAAAAAAAAAAACAATAAAACTGATTCCAGATCTGAAAAAGGCTAGCGCAAATTTTTTTGTTTTGGTCTGAAGTAGGGTTAGAGTTTGGAGACCCCGACAAAAAAATTCCGAAAAAAACTCCTTAACCCAGGAAGTTAATTGGATCGTTTTATGTGAAAGTTTATTTACCCGTTTCTAATAAGCAGAGTCAAAGTGAAACATTCTTAACTTTGTGCAATGAGTATGCTCCTAATATTTTAGTTTATCTCTGCCTCGTTGTTCTTTTAAAGAAGGTTCTTACAAAAAATGGCCCAACCTTAAAATGTGACTGATCGTCGCGTGTGATCCACGAGGGGGGAGGAGGGGGTGGTCTGGTGGCCGTTAGAGGGCTAAAATAACTTCTGTCAGAGGTATGGTGCTCGAGCCGGAAGAAATGAGAGGAATTATCTGTCAATCAAATGATTTGGTACCTCTAGTTGTTGGGACCGCGCCCACAAAACAAATCAAAATATCCGACCTTCTCCCACCCCCCCTCCCCCCTCCGTCACCTTTACATCCAGGCTCGTTGCAAAAAGGAAGGGGGAGCATGAGCCCCCCCAGAATTAAACAATGTGCCAAAAGATATATAAAACAAATTAACGTGATCAATCAGTCTTGAATTCTGACGCTACAAGTGCCTTTTCAAAACCTTTAATAATCTATTTGTTGATTTGTTTTCTTCGCTAACAGGTTGCCTTTATTTACAACGGCAACAAAGGCACTCCTGCCTTGTGAATCGGAAATAAGCACCAAACTGGCTCGAAATCAACCAATTTCAAGCCATAAAAGCTGTTGAAATAAATTATTTGTTTTCTAAGGCATCCGCTCATTGATAGCAATATGAATATCCTTAATTTATAACAATTCACACGTTGTCGAAAGCTACACAAATATTTCCTCTCAAGAACCACAGATTCTCCTGCCCAATTCCAAATTTAAAAACAAGAAAGAAAAGTTTGTCGTTTGTTTACGTCTTCATTCAAACGTGAAATTAGGAAATTTCATGTGGTAGTCCGGGTAAAACAAACGGCAGAGAAAAAGTGTACAAAAAAGTGTGGTGCAGGTGCACAGTTGTTTTGCTTACTAGATCTACTGCTTTTTCGACGGTCTTGTTGTGTATCCTTAACTCCCTAATCGGTCTGGTCTTTTTTTTTTTTGAGCGACGGTGGGGGGTGGGGGTAGTTTTGTTTAACAAATTGCTTCCCCCTCCCTGGGGGTCTGTACCGTGCTACACCAAAGGTTGGGTGTCGTGTTGGGTCGCGTTTATTGTTCGTCATTTTGTACAATCATCGGCATTTAGAATAAAAGATGAACTGCTCTTGACTATATCTTGCAAAGTAACCAAGTTCTTTTATTGCAAGTCACCTCTTTTATTTATGCGCGCGTACATGAAGTTGCCTGATTTTAGAATTATAATTGCCAACTAGATACATAATCAAATCGTATTCATAATATTGCCAGATATAATCTGATCTGAATTATTTCTATTTATTTCTAATTATCATTAAAACCCCAAAAATGTCAAATTATCTAGTTTAAACACTGGTGTCGTATCATAAGTCTCCAAAAAATGCCTATCCAAGTAAATGTAATCATGTGGGCTGAAAGGGGTGTTTTTTTCGGTGGTGGAATTATTTAAAATTTTAGTGTTTTAATTTAAGAGAGTCGCAAAACTGGACTGTGAACCGAAAAGGTAGTAATTAAAAGAATTTGGGCAAGAATTGCGTAAATGACCTTTTTCCCTTAAAATCAAAATTGCTCCAAAAAACAAGGAATAGCTTATCACTTCTCTTGAAAATACAAAGGGCCTTCACAATAGAGATACCCGCGCTTGACTGATTTGTTCTGAATATGAGACTAAACCAAGTCAAGGGGCCATATCTCCTTTAAATAGCATAATTTATACGCTCCTGAGAAACAATCTTTTTTAACATAAATTATTCAGTTTGCTGTGGCTTGATAACATCAAAACCCAAGTCTGGCTAAAATAAATTGCCTTTCATGCTTACACTTATGATAAAACTTATAATATCGATTAAAAACACAACCAAATTAATAATTAATTATAATGTATAATACTGTGTACACAAATGCATACGGTTCTCTTTACACTGTACTTAATAGAGTATATGGACAGCAATAACGACATAACGCTTAATAATAATAATTATTGGTAGTAGGCTTCATGCAGTAATAATGCCTGTTGTATGAACATATGCTGGAACATCCACAAAAGGAAAAAGTGCTGTAAATTTTCAAATGAGAAAGTGATTATGATAACTATGCTAATAACTGCTACTACTAGTAACCTTGGCCACAGCCAGGCGCTAGATTCCACACTGAGGGAATGGTAATGACATGATTTCAGAGAAGACATTTGCGTCCATAGCATCAATGCCATTATCATGCATGATAACCTATTGGAAAGGGGAGGGGGGAGGGTTGAGCAGCTGACAAACTTTGCAGGGTAGGGATGCCACACCCATGTTTCCCCGGCTGGCTGGGATCATCACTAACTTGTCTCCTCTGCTACTTACATTAGTTTTTATAAATATTATTATAAAAAATAATTATTAAGGAGCTTCTATTTCTTAACTGTGAAAAATGCCTGAGTTCAAGCTCTAACATCCATCTCCTGTGAATTTTTTGTTTGCACTTGATAGTTTAAGTAAGCTAACACGTCAATGACAAGATCTAAACACATAGATAAGATCTAAACACTATGTCTGTGTGCCATGCATCCAGCTCTAATGATGAGGCAACAACTCAAAATATCATGATACAAATCTACCTAAGGCTCATCATAACAACTACATTGACATTCAATTCATTCACCCCGACTAATTCTCACATTCTTCAAATAAATATGAGTTTATTTACTCTTAAAAAAGAGTGTTCACTTTTATCCTGATAAAATTACAATTTATTATATAAATAAATAATAACCTAGCTATTTATAAATTTGTTTCTTTCCTATCATTGTGGTGTTTTCACACACATTAACTTTG
Organism: Pavona decussata; assembly: GCF_977016875.1. Lineage (NCBI taxonomy): Eukaryota > Metazoa > Cnidaria > Anthozoa > Scleractinia > Agariciidae > Pavona > Pavona decussata. The sequence goes on from NW_028145639.1 coordinate 758,559, forward strand.
CAAGAGACCTGTGTATTTGCCCTTGAACTGGTACATAATCTATTTTTTCTCCGTCAACTGCTATGGTGCCTGACTGACTTGTGTCTGGCTCTAAGCGGAAAGCAAAAGCTTGGACATACTTAACATGATGGCTTAAAACATGCGATCCATCCTTCATTTTACCGAACAGATTCAACAGTGCCATCCGTCCAGTCCCTGATTTAACAATGAAGATACCCATGAGACCATCTCCAAACTTGCCATTAGGATTGGCCATGAGATCAGTTCCCAGGTGACTCAAAAACACTGGACAGCCAAGAATAAACTCCCCTTCCTCCACTACCCAGTTAGGAGGTAGCTCTGAGCCAAGCGGAGGAAGCAGGTGATCTATGGGGCCTTGACTATGTCTTGATGGAATTTCTCTACCGTCTTGATGGTAAGCCCCGCTTGCATTCACCTCACTGTCTTGAAACATTTCTTTTTGAGATAAAGTGGAATTCACACTGCTTCCCATAGGTCTTCCACAGAACTCTTCATCTGGGCTTGAATCAAAAGCCAAATTTTTCTCCCCATCAGTCACATGACCTGCAGGTAAATAGGAAAGCCGTCCTCGGTAGTAACGGAGTCCAATAATTCTCACAATTGTGCCGATTAGAAACCGTGTCTCTCCCATATTTCTGTATTTCTCTGACTCAATATCGACATCAGAGACCATTCCCCATGAAACTGAGAGAAAAGCAAACAACTTTTTTGTTGGTGTTACCACAGAGCAGATGTCGAAGTCAAGAAGCTTTCCTCGTATGACGCTGAAAATTGCACTTGTCACATCAAATGGTTCCCTGTGGGATTCAATAACAAAACTTGCATATAAGATACATAGTGCTGAGACCTTTCTTCACTTTGGTTTAATTTTGTTGCCCCCCAAAACTCTCAATTTTATCTATAATTTACAACTTTCAGAGGGTTGCTACTTGGTTTGCAACAAAATTAATTGACTTGTAAATCAAATGAGAAGCCCCCGAGGCTGGACCAGGTCCTTAACTATTGCCACTGAAGAGGTTGTATGAGGGAGGTACCAATTCAACAGGCCACAGGAGTGATACTACTATGAAAAGTAAGGGGCAAGAAATGGAAGACCTTTGTTGTCAACATATAAATGTAGATGTTGAAATGTATGGACAAAAAGTGATTTGAAGAGTGGGATGGTTTAGACGTGAGGGAGCTTGCATCCAACCGGTGTGGCCTTGGCTGAAATAATGGGTTTGATGTCATATGGAGGTTTTGATTTTTGTTGGTTTTGTTCCCTTCTCCCTTGGCCAAGTTCTCCAGTTTCCTTTCTATGTGTCTTCTAGAAGACAGAACATTTGCAAATTTCAATTCCAATGGTCTGTCAGTATGGGCTGTAACACCTGTTGCTACTAAATGCCCTTGAAAGGACCTTGACATTGTGAGTAATCTTGATGGTTGAAGGGTCATTTTACTCAGAAAGAAACAGGATTGCTTTGCACAGGTGCAAAGCTCAGTGCAACATGAGGCTATTTATATTAGAACAAAACAAAACCCTTGCAAACATTTTCGAAACATTTAAGAGTTTGTATTAACTTACCCAGTAGCATACAGAGAAGACAAACAGAGGGCATTGCCTGAACCTGTGGGAATGACCCCTAAGGGAATATTTATAGCAGTCTGCCAGTCAGGTCGTTTCATAAGTCCATTAACTACCTGCATTGGGATAAATAAGGAAGAGTTTTTAATATGATAAAAAATGGGGGATGGTAAATGAATAAATAAGTAAATATTTTAAAACTGTGGGGATGGTAAGTAAATAGTTTAAATTCACAACATTTTGAGCATCACAAATCAGTTAAACTGATGTGAAAATTCAATGTCTCCAAGTGTCACTTTTTGAGCTGTGAGTTCTCTATCAAACTCAGAGTATTGATTTTTTTCATGTTTTCATGAAACTGTAAGTGGGAGTCAACTTTCATTTGCAAGTCTTCAAGTACTAAATACAATTTGATTGCTTGTCTGTTTGTTGTCAAAAATGTCCAATAGTACATACATGCGTATCCACATTTGCTATTTGATATTTACAAGTCATTTTTTTAGAGTTAACAGGTTACATTATTTAAAAAGATGTAACTTGTAAACTCTAAAAAATTAACTTATTCAAGTCTCTGGCTCACATACATTACAATAACATTTTAAAAAAAGGTTTGGTTTGTTCATTTCCACTGGTCACCCTTTGCTTTCAATCATTGACCCTTAGATCTGGGGTCTCTGCAATCAGGAAGTATAAGACCCTGTTAACATGAAGTCAACACAGTGACTAAGACCACAAGTTGAAACAGGATTGGCAGATTTAAAGTCTGTAACATAATATTGTATTAATGTACAACAATCATGCCTGCCCATCCCTCAACAAATATGAAAACTATGAACATTTTTATTAAACTTTGAAAAATACAACAATACAATACAATACAATGCATTCTCCAAAAACTTTTTTACCTACTGTTTATTTATAATTTTTACTCAGGACCAGCCTGAAAACCACCTGAGGGTGAGGTTGCCTCTTGACTAAAGATATTTATTATTATTATTATTATTATTATTATTATTATTATTACTACTACTACTATTATTATTATTATTATTATTATTATTATTATTATTATTATTATAGAACAATACAATAAGTTTAAAAAATCCTTGAGACTGTTAATGCACAACATTTTGTCAAATTCCAGCCTTTTAAATTAACATAAAGTATTATGAAACTACATATCTGACATGAAATTCAGTATGTATTCCAAATTAGAGCACACTTGGAGAAATTTGGATTCCAAGGCTAAAAACATCACTTACACCATTTTTCCAGCAGGCTGAATTTTAAAAAAGCCCCGGCCTGTAAATATTAATGAAAATAATTACCTCGTAAACCAGACCATCTCCTGAGCAAATAACAATTCCATCGAAATGCAGCAGGTTGAGTGACATCATCATCTCCTCCGCATGCCCAGCGTACTCTGTAGAAAATAATAGAATGCCAATCTCTTCTCTCACCAATACCCCTTGGGGAAGACACTACTTGGAATTTTTGGTGGGGGTGTGCGGCACAGTCCAAATCCTGAATCTATTTCAGCCCAGAATATGTAATTTTCCGGTGCCCTTCTTGAGACATGGCCTCTAAAATTCATACCCATTTTCAGGCCTGTTTTCTAGAATCCACATCTGTTTCCATAAAATCTATACCCTTTTTAAGACTTTCAGACCAAAATGGTTAAAATCTATACTTTATTTCAGACCAAAATAGCCAAAAAACTGTACCTTTTGTAGCCGCACAAACACTATCCTACTCACTCAAGTACCAGAACAGTTAAAAATTATCATTTAGAGGGGGGGGGGGGGGGGGGGGAGGTGAGTGGGTAGGGGATTGACAGAGTGGTTATAGACCACTCTCTGTGTACATGTATCCTAGAAGGTTGAGTTTACTTGTTGTTGTTCCTAATCCTTGCTATGAGGGTTTTTCTCCTCTTCTCCTCCAAACACAACCTGGAACCAAACCTTCAAAATTTAACTGGAAAAAGTAGGACAAAACAGAGTTGTGGGCAGGGAGGATGAGTTTTCATGGTATTAAAGTGACAGGGATACTCCTTGGACATATTAAGGGGGTCTTGTACCACTTAGGGTTTAAATGACTAAGGCTAAAAGTATTCTGGTACCTTTCTGCGTAGAACCTGAAGGAAAAGTCAGTTTAATTAAAATAATGCAGCTGATTGGTGCCAAAAAGGGTGACAATGAAGTCAAGAAATGTTGACAAAGCCAGATGCTGGTACCTTTTAAGTTAATTCAAATTTCCAATAAGCAATCCTTTGAATTCTTATATATGGGAGTTCTCCTGGAAGCACAAGAGCTATGACATGAATCAACTGCTACGTATGTCACGGCCATAAAGGGATCAAGGACTACTGGTCCTTCCCTTACTCCTGAACTCCTTTCCCTGTGGAGAAGTAAACTCAGTTATTGTTTCTTGCATATTTCAAAGTGATTAGAATTACCTGTGATTTTTTGTTCAAATTCAATGTCAGCCTCATTCAACATTGGCTCCACTTTTTCATGAAAGACTTTTACACTTTTGCCGGATCCACTAAATGGGTTGATAAGGATCAGGAGCTTGCGACAAGAAGGTAATGTCCTCTCTTCTACAAAATACACCACAATAATCATAATCATTGATAATCAATTCCAGGCTCATTCTGAAAGACACAAACTGTGGATGAATGCATCCTGTCTTAAGATGATGATGATGATTTTGCATGTGGCCTTGAGTTCCTTCAGTAAATGTTGCCCCATTGTTTTAGCTATAATTGGTTTATGCTTTGTTTGTAATAAAAACCTATGATTATGGGCAACAGTTTAGTTTTTATAACAAAACGAAGTGCAAAGCAGTGGATGAAATGTAGCAGTGTTTCGTGAAGGAATTCAAGGCCACATAAACTCTAGTTGAATCTGAGCTAAAGCAATCTGAAATGCACGATAGTTTGGTTATCACCAGAACTCTTCAATTACAAAAAATGCAGGGTGAAATGATTGCTGTTATCATCCTAGTGTGAGATTCCCAAGCTCTTAATACAGTGGAACCTTGATTTAACGAAGATGCTGGGGACCGGCCAAATTTGTTCGTTAAATCGAGGGTTTGTTATATCGAAAACCTCGATATAATGAACTTGGGGGGAAGCGACCAAAATGTTCGTTATATCGAGGTCATAGTTAATGATTGATTTGTAACACAGGTGACTTCTGTCACGCCATTCAATGCAATTTTCGTCACCCAGAAGTGCGACAAGTGCCGTGTTTTGAGATGCAATTCATTAAGCATGCTGGCTTTCAGTAGCAATTATTTTCACTTTTGAGACACGCAGATTTTGTTTACAAAAAACAACACTTTTAGGGAAGCGATTTAAAACTATTGCAACATAGAGGTTAATGACAAAAACCGACGTTTCGGTGTCTTCATGACGCCATTGTCAAGGAGAAATAAAAAATTACAGACTCTGAAAGTGCAGAGTCGTTTTGCACATTCAGAGTCTGTAATTTTTTATTTCTCCTTGACAATGACGTCTTGAAGACACCGAAACGTCGGTTTTTATCGTTAATTTTTGCATGTCTCTGCATTACCAAATCTTTATTGATAACATAGAGGTTATACAGAAAATTGTCCATGTAAACAAGGAAACAGGCTTTAGTGCAGTGTTGTTATGTTGCACTACCCAACATTTCCGGATTTCAAAGATGTAATGTTTTTGCTTTAATTTCTGTAACTTTGCCAAAAGCATTTACAGTCCAAACATAACTTTATCAATCAAGAGTTTCTTCAGTTTCTCAATACGCGAGTTGCGTTCTGTGCATAACAAAACTTAAACAAAGGTAGATGCTAGAAAATAGAGACCAGCAGCAGTTTATGTTTAATGAAAGAATTCTTTAAATGTAGATTGTATCGTTCATTATATCAAGGACTTCGTTAAATAGAGGTTTGTTAAATCGAGGTTCCACTGTATATCACTCAACAATGCATAAGAAACAAGCTTTTTTTTTTATTTCCTTTACAAAATGTCCCAGGATTTAGGTGCACTTTCAAACTAGCAATACTGTGGTAGAGCATCCAAACTAGTAATATGAAGGTCTTTGGTTCAACTCATGATAGGAGCACTCAGATTTTTTCCAAGTATGCCTGTGTCACTTGCTGAAAAATACATCATTCTCATTTATTCACCAGGATTGAAATATTCCATCACATTTATTTCATTAGCCGATACCAACTTGATGCAACTTGATGATTTCATACCCCAAAATTCCTTATAATTTTTAATACAATTCTGATTACAGATTTACACATGCTTTTCTTCATCTTTTACACTATTTACTTGATAGAATGTTGTAAGGTTTGTATACGCGTGCACTAACATGGACCATGCATGACCATGCATTTCTTCACGCATTTTAGCAGTTACCAACAACTGCTGTTTCAATTTAAATTAATCACTAATGTTGATTACTCCTTGGGTGATGTTACTTATTAAAAGAAGGTAAAGCGAGTTTGTTTACCATTCCTTTTATCAATATTTTGGAACAAATACCTGATTTATTTACACATCAAAGCCCAAATTCAACAGCAGAAACTATGAACAAAGTCAAATATTAATGACGTTTTGATAATTAACCTGAAGGTTCAAATCTCACGTGAGAGTCAGCGATTGCTACATCGCCACCAATGCAAAAAAAATAAATTAAACATCTGAACTTCAATCAAAAGAAATCATAAGGAATCCATAAGGAATCTTCCGACTTTGGACTTCGCGTGAGTGCGTGAAACAGGAAAATTTTACCTTGAATTAAGCTTTCCAAATTCTTTTCCGGTTCCTTGACCAGCCATAGAATTGCGCGAACCCATTTTTCAGCAAGAGCGATGTTCGCTTCTTCACAATCAAAGGATGCGACTTGAAAGCAAATTTTCTGCCTGATTCTCTTCTTTTTAAGCATGGGACAAGAAAACACTTGAAAATAACCGGCGACATCCCCTTCAAGTCCACGATAGGCCTTTGCGCCGTAAATGTCATCCAAGTTGATCGATACAGGGGTCTCCGACCGATGATTTCCTACGCAGGGACACCTTCCAGCAGTGCTTCTGCTGTACGTCAGTGATTTCCTTGTCAGGCTAAGGAAGAATGTTTTTAGTGTTGGTAGAATTTCAAACTGTCCACGTAAGATCTCTGTTTCCGAATACATCGTCATTGTCAATATCACCAAAGAGCCACAAGAACAGCCACGGATCCGGCGACGGCTCTTCCGACGGCTCGTGACTACTGGTCAGTGGAAACGTTCTCATGCATTATTATGGGATTTGTATAACTCACCGTGGAGTATGCCACAAACAGCTCTCAATAAAGGCGCCCTAACAGCGGATGAGATAAATTATGGCGAGAAGCAAGACAGATTTAATTAGCCAAAGAATCTGTGCACATTGAGCCTCTGAATGGTGATAGTTTTGAACGAGTGCCCGAATGGGAATTGTTCAGTGACATGGAGGGAATTCTCCGTCTCTGGGGTCTCCTGGGGCCGAACATACGGCCGATAAATTATTCTTTTGTTGTCATGAAAATTTGCCCTACTAGCCTCGTCAGCACGTGTAAAATTCAAAAGAATTTTAACTCTGAAATGAGGTTAGTAGGGCTAATTAACATATATTGAAAAGAATGATATTAAATCGGCCACCATTTATGAAAAAGGTCTATATAGCTTGGTGTCAAAGGGTATGGTTTTCAGTGAGCCTTTCTTGTCTGTATAGATTTTAACGATTTTGGTCTGAAAGCCTGAAAACAGGTATGGAATACATAGACGGGTATGGATTCTAGAAACTAGGTCAGAAAATGAGTATGAATTCAAGAGACCAGGAGTGCTTACCATTTACATGGAAAACCCGGAAAGTCCAGTTGGTAAATCAAATGGTTTGCATCATTCCATTTGGAGTACTTCAGTTCTGAAATTATGAGCTTCTGGTCAAAGTGATGCATTTTTATTACTCCTTTTGGGATTTACAGCTGATGTTCATACATTTTGCATGTTATCTATCTTCTGTTAAGACAAGCTAAATCATACCGTATTTATGCCGAAAATTTCCATCCGGGTGGTTCGCGTAAATGGTAAGCACCCCAAGTTTGAAAATGGGTGCCGGAAAATTTACATATTTTGGTCTGAAATAGGGTCATCGTAGTCTACCCCAGGGGCAGGTTTTGGTTTCATCGTTTGACACATAACGAGGAAGTGGGAATCAGGAATCAAACTGTAGATTCCATCATGACACCTATTGGGCTATAATCTAAGATGAGAAGCTCGGGCGAGAGATACTGCAGCGAGGAGGGTGTTGTGCCTACCTCCAAACAAACGACTCCAGCCTGTTGAATTTGTCACGGGACCCTTGTCCATAGGGTCCATTTCTCAAAAACTGCCGACGAGTTTTCGGGCATAAAGAAGTATTCAAGATTTCTCGACTGAGTCCGTTGGTAGTTTTTTTTGGTGAAAACTAGCCCAATGTGTTTTTGTAATCTCGTAAGTTTTTCAACGTTATCGTGAAAGGGCAAAGTTCTAGCCATTCTCGGAGACCTTAGGGCAGATAGTCACGGGTCGGCGATCGAGAGAAAGTGAAAAGGTAAATAATAAATAAATAAAAATAAGCGAATGAAACAAAAAAGCGAAAAACACAATAAAAAATTAACAAAAAGACCACCACCATCAACAAAAAATTTGGCCAACGTTGTTCGCCTACCCAGATTAAAAATAATCCCAATTTTAAGTAAAAATGATGGAAAACGAGTTCGTGTGGACGGGATGCAAAACTAGCCCCCCACATTTAGAGCAACGAAGTCATCTAAAACACATTACACAATATTGTAATAAATTCTCTTTTCTTCTGGATTAATTTTGTATAAGAGTTGTCATCCATCTCTATTTACAAATAGTCGTGTCGCACTGAGGTTACAAACTACGTTTCAAAATAGCAGCTGCTTTTCAACCCATTCACTCTCAGTATTACTACCTAAGTTAACAAGATTTCTACCAGTAAAAGCAAACAGTGTTAGATGATAACTATAGGTCACTAACGGTTGATGTATAAAACTTGAATGACCTCACCATGCTTGAAAGTAAGAAAACATATCAAATGAAGGAAAACAGCAACACTGTCACTTTGCTTTGTTTTTCGATCATCTTTGAACTGTGATTTATCAGTCGATTTCTCTTAAAAGGAAAGCATGCTTTAGAATGAAGTAGTTTCACGTTTACAAAGAGAACACGTTTGGCCGGCTAATTTCGGTTCTTAAGCCTCAATACAAACTGATCAAGGCCGCAAAGGTTCTTCGTTTCTGGTTTCTTTTTGTTGTGATAATAAACAGCAGTTCCAACGTCAAAAAGGTCTTCAATCTGCAAAATAGCATTTTCATATCACAGAGAATGCGTCAATTTTTTCCAGTCCAAGCATAAGTTTGAAATATTAAAGTTTCAAATAATGTTTTCCTGAGCCACAACCAGCACAAAATGAGACATCACGGAAACTTGTAGCAGTGTAAGGAAGTGAGACGGAGATTTGGTGTCATTTCAAAAACCCCAAAACGTTTTTCTGTTAACAGAAACGTAAAAGTATTAGCCCAGTATTGTTATAAATTAACACCCCTGTGTGCTACAATGGCAGTGAGTGTCTCCGTCTATAGATGGGCTGGGTTAGGCAATTTTTTTTTTCTACACCCACTACAAAATGCAGATACTAAAACTCACAGTTATACATAAAGGCTAACCACAAGCTACCTAAGCTAAATTAGGCTAACCGGGGTGCTTGTTAGGTTAACCGGAGTTTTATTTCGTTAGTTATCAGTCTGTCATGGCAAGTATCCGCCATCTTGAAGTGGGGAAAAAATTTTTACTGGGTCGAAATGGATTGCAACTTGTTAGGCTAACCTTTTCCAAGTTCTTGCATTTTAGTTTTAAAAATGCGCTACATCAAGACGGTGAGTTGTTCAATTAAAAAACTCGGTTGGTTTCTTTTTCTAGGTGATTCGAAATTATTTTAGTAACTACGTGAAGGTACCGATATTGTTGCACGTTTTTCACCACAAAAGGTCAAATTCTGTGACTTAATTATGGTAAATTGAATAAATTAACACATACCAATGTAACTGGCTAAATTCTGGTACTTTGCTTACATTGACAACTGAGAACACAAAGGTTAACATGTGGCTAACTTTTCTTTTATAAAAATATCTTGAGAACATATCATTTGCATTCTGCAAGACCTTCAGAAGGCATTTTTTAAAGTTATTCATGAGTTATTTTGACCTTTTAAAAGATACAAGATTACTTTCATCCCTGCAGTCACTAGACAGTACAAGTGACACCTATATGTACATTGTATAATTTGATTTTCCAGGTGGAACGTTACCTACAACCTTATGGCGATACACCATGCCACCTTGACTGTAGTATTCTTTATGACATGCCACATTTACATAATTATGTTCTTAACTTTTTTTCCTAAACCATAATATGGTTTAGAATATTGCAACATTTTATGTCTTTGCACTTTGTCTGCTATCCCCAAGCTTGAGTCTTGCAATAATGAAGCACTAACTTGCCATCTGCTCCAAAGCACTAAAAAGACAGAACAACAAACATACTACAACTGAATTTGCTGGTATTGGTTGTGTACAACAATAACGAAAGGAAAAGAAAACATAAGTTTGTTCAAGTTTATTCAAAAATCCAACCAAGAAAAACAAGGAAGTAGACTGGCCCATAGGTAGTGAGTGCTAATCTAGGTGGGCCAGACTTACAACTATAAAAGGATAAAATTATTATTATTATATTTATAACAATCAAAGACATTTAGAATTTGATAGAAACAGAATTTAGGAAAGGTAACAAAATCGTGGGGAAAACAACATAACTGCCTGCCAAGGGTAACATTTTGTAAGAAAAGCCTGTATGAAGCCTTTATGAGTGTACACAGGACATGGTCAAAGGTTGTGACTGCGCCCCTTTAACATCTTTGTCTATATACTCACATTATATAAGTTCTGTAATGTCTGGTCAGGAGTTGGTGCAAAGCATTGACCTACATAAACAAACTGAAAGGAAGGATATTAACAGCCTGCTGTCAAATACTCTAAAGTAGAGATAATAGGTTAATTTCAATGAATATCAATCTGACCAATTTTTTATTATGCACTCAACTCCCGATAACTCGCCCTGGATTTCCATCATACATTTACTGTAATTTTACCCTCCGTAACTAGAACCCTTGATAATTTGTTACCTTTGATGAATTAAGTCAGCATAACATTAAAAAGTTAAAAGAAAAAAGGTCAATAATAATTTGCATAGATATATTAGCTACATAATGTGGAATACAACAACAACAACAATGACAACCTAACATAATATTTATATCTTTATATTAATTACAGAAATACGTACCTTATTCGTACTAATTTTCGCGAGGCTTTAATTTCGTGATTTTCGCGATTTGTAAAAAATCGCGAAATTAGAGACTCGCTAAAATTAGGATACGCGAAAATTAAACACGCGAAATTTAATACACTTCTATAATTGCTTTAATCAACGATTAACTGCGTTTTTAGCTACATGGTAAATGTCAACAATCTATTTATCTTCTACTTCAGCACTTTCTTCATCCAAATCACTCACTTCTTCTTCTTGTACATGTAGCTCTTTCAAAACATCTTTCGTGCAGTCATCGAACTGTGTGGCATAGGTGTTTAAAATCATATTTTTACAATTGACTTTTACAATTGACTTTTATTTTTAAGTACAATATTGCAGTAGCATTTGATTGATTTGTGTGATTATCAACGCTATTTCTATTACGTAATTGCAAATCATGATTGTAAATCATTCGTTATTTAAGTGATCATTCAATAAAAAACGGTTTTCTTAGTCTGTCTTTTGTCAATTTTCGCGAAATTAAATGCCCTAAATTTATCATTTTTTGCAAAATCGCGAAAATTAATGCTCGCGAAATATTTGTGTTCCAAATTCGCGAAATTAAGTGCCCGTGAAAATTAGTACGAATAAGGTAGTCCGCATATAGCATAGCTAATCGAGGCGGACTGTGTAACTTGTAAAATGCTAATAATTATTATTAGCATTTTACATGTAAATAAAATAAATTATATATATTACAAAATTACTAAGTAGATAAGTACACGCATTTGTTCATAGGCAAGAGGAAATTAATAGGTAGAATATAAATAATAATTATATACCTAAGTACAGCTTACTTTGTGCATAGCTCTCAACAAGATAACAGGCATAGACCATATATGCATTAGATTCAAAAGATAAAGTTCTCAAACTTCTAGGGTGATCACTAATAATAATTATTATTGAGCCCCTCTTAAATTTTATAATAATTATTATTATAAAATTTAGGAGGGGTTCAAAATCCTATGCTTTCACTGAAGAGATCTTTGGTGAACTACTCCGTACACAATGAGAGTCATCTTAATAAGCACATTATGTGGCCTTTTGTGGTTAAAACTTTAAATGAGAAATTGAAAGGTAAGGACTTCTTGGACAAGAAACTTACCAGTGAGTCTTGTGGTTCGCACTTGATATATTTTCTAATGAACTCTATAATATATGCCACTTGTTTTGTTCCATCAACTTGCCATTTCTTTTTCACCATGATTGGAGCATCGCCAGCTGCCTTTAGCAAGACTTCCACTACAACAACAAAAATATCAGACAAAGAACCGCAAAGCTTGAGTGAATGAATTAGTAACCAGACTCGAAATAAGCCTTTGCTACATGTATTTGGGGGTTTACACAGACTGCTATCAGTCCCTTTCTGGAGAGTAACGAGAGAAACTAAAAGAGCTACATGTTGTGGTGTCAGTCAGTATCTTATGAGATCACAGGATGGCTATGGTCGTGATGGAAAATTGCAAAAACATTTTCAGGAATTTTGGTGGCTTCCAGCTCTAATATAAGAGCAAAAATAAGTGGTGGAAAGACTATGTAATGGCTGTAATGAGGAGGTCCAAACCCCTTTTGAGCGGGGCCTACTAAGACATGCATGGTCCACCAGGCGTATTTTATGTAGGTTACACTGAAGATCCTCGGAGTGGGTTTCCAAATCACTTAGTGAACTGGCGCACGATCATGGTCTTTGACGTAAGGTGGTGTAAGACAGAGGTAATGCCTGGCTTTCGCCTGGCTTTAGACTACCTTGTAGGCTTAACATTTGGTGTGACGAAAAAAATGTTTTTGTCCAAAAATTGATGTAGGAATTTATAGAGTGTACAGCCATCAGCAGGGCCATCGGTATAACATTTTCCTGGCGTAGGTGCTTCAGCGGCTGCTAGGCATTGAAGTTTGAAACTGTTGGCATATCTTCTGTGTGGGACGTACATGGAATGCACCTTGGATAGCCCATTATAGTGAGTACCATCACCCTAATTCCCAAGCATGTGCTGCCAGCCCCATACATTATTTATAATCGTACATGCACCACTGTCATACTAACCCTCTTCCAAAAACGGCAAAGTGCATGTGTAATTATTGTATGGGGCTGTGCGCAAATCTTGCCTCACTGCACTGCTGAAATCGACCGATGCACACTGCCTAAGGTCGCATATGAACGATACGATGCTATATATGGGGTTGATCGAATCATGTGTTTATTTTTCGATTTCACTATAGTACTTTAAAGTTCATGTTCTTCCTTTTTAACAATCTACAAGTATATAAATGTGATTTCACTTTAAATCATTGATTCGGACAGCTGAAAAACCAACAAGGGATAAGTTTAAGGAAATGTAAAAACTGAGAAGCAAATGATAACAGTGCGTCTCTCCCCCTAGCTAGCCTTGTTCTCTTAGTAGTTGGACTTAATTTGCGCTTATATTACAGCTAATCTCAACAACCTACCTTTCTTTTTCGATGATTTTTTGGAGGCTTCACTCGTCTGTGTGCTGTGATTATTTCCAGGCTGCGCTGGTTCAGACATTCTTCGTTGCGTCTCGACATGCTCTCCTTCCTGTTCGCCTCCTCCGGCATCCGCCATATTGGATTTACAAAGCACTCCTTTACGCATGCCTCAAAACTGTGCAAAATATAGCGGGCTCATTTTGTATGAAACAAAATGGCGGCAATGGCGGCCAGTCGACGCTTCTTTTGAGATTTGTATAGAAACTGGTGTAGAGGTTGTATTGGAGCGTAGAAATGCCTCGTGGAGTTAAAGTTGAACGTCCTCTCCCTGCTGAGTCAGTTGAGGTTGGGATTTTACTTTTTTATACTCTTCACATATGAATGGAAACCATAAAAACTTGTAAACCCCCCTTTAAAATATAATCTCTGTGAAACCGGCCTAAAACTGAATGCTATCTGCAACATATCTGTAGCAATGCTTTAACCTTTACCAAGTCTGATTTACATGGAACAGTTAAACTTTCCTGTTTACAGTGCTTTTTTTAAACTAAAATTATGCGACTAAATTTTTGGTGAAATTGTAATCAGCCTCTACAGGCCTCCACTGTGGTGATTCTTCATCCTGGTTCAACATCCCTGTGGCTGGGCCGTGCCACAGATCACCTACCTCAGAGCATTCCTCATGTCGTTGCATGGAGGAAACCACCAGAATGCTCCATGGATTTGCCTGATCAAAGCTTGCTGGTCAGGGACGGGATTGACCATCCTGACAGTGAAACACAGCGAGAGCTTGCCCTCAGTGTGATTGAACAAGCCATTTGGTCAAGGAAGAGTTCATCAGGATCAAGAAAACATCAAACTACAGTTTCACAGGTTAATACTCATACAGTAGAACCCCACTTACGTGCACTCCCAAGAGAAACAAAAAATAGGTTGAGTTAGTGGCAGTCTGCAGAGCATAGCTTGTGCAGGTGACGTTTTATACCTCAGTGTAGCACCCTGCACACATCAGTTCATATGGGTAACTTCAAAGATCATACTGCACACAGTGTATACCAGTAAAATGCCTTTGCAAGTACAAGATCTCATTGAGTTCTGCCATACTCTGCAGACTGGAGTTAGTGTGGATTAAAGTTAGCAGCCGGTTGGTGTTGGATTCATTATTCCCTGGTAATAATCAAAATATTATGATTCTGTCATTCTTTCATAGTCATGAGTCACTTTTTGCAATAAGTTTTTTTTGTAAGAACCTTTTGATGAGAATGGGTTATTCCAGAAAAAATCTACACCTCCCCGACGAATGGGATTCTGGAAATTCTCACCGGAGGGGGGGTCAAAGACTCTGGAAATCCAGGCGGGAGGGGGGGTTGAACTTAAGAAAGTCTTCTGCACGAGTCATTTTCACTGATAGTTCACGCGATTCGAACGTTTAGTTTGGTGACACTTCAGGGCTCTCAGACCCTGAAAATAATAGAAATATTTTGTTCACATATTTCTCACCTAAAATAAATGATAATCTAAGTTCCTTCGCAGGTCCTTTTATAGCAGAAAACGCGAACAACAAGAGAATAAGAACGAGCCATCGCAACATTGTTGCAACGAAGAGTTTGAAACCCCTGACACATTTCTACTCGTACCAGACCCAGCGCGCCACCGTTGTGTAATTTCACGTCCGCCATTGCATTCTTAGCGTGCGTCAAGCGGAAGAATTTTTTACTTGTGCAAGCAAGGATGCAGAGCTATTAGCTGAAGAAGATAATTCCAAAGAATTTTGGTCCAAACATTCCCTCTTCGTCGAAAATACTCGAGAGGAACTTGTAGCCATCTGTACCTCGAAAAAACTTTTGGAAACATAAGTTATTGCAAAAGCAACAGAAGGAGAAAGTTCTTGGACGGGTTCCTGCAACATATACAGTGGTAACCTCTCTGAAGTCCCATCGTCCGTAGCACAGTTGAACAAGCAGCCAGTGCGTTTTCTGCGTGCCGTTTTAAGATTCCATGGGTGTTGTCCATTGGGCACAAAGGATGAACTCGTTCGCTTTCTCGCATTGTTGCTCCTTTCTTTTTTTAGTTCCACGCGATAGAGTTTTTAATATTAGCATAAGCTTTAGAAATTGAAAAAGAACATCTTCTAGACGTGATTGTGCGTATTTTATATTAAAAATTAATTAAATTGAAGCCTAATATTTTTTTTCCGGAAATCCAGGCAGGAGGGGGGGTCTTTTGTTTTGGAAATCCAGACAGGAGGGGGGGTCTTGTAATTCAGGAAATCCAGATGAGAGGGGGGTTAAAAAACGACCCCTTCCGTCGGGGGGGTGTGGATTTTTTCTGGGATAACCCAATGGTTTGGAATTTTAGTCATAATTTTAAGATTATATTGATGGCAGAAGGCTGGCTGAGCACTGATGATCTTTATACATACATCACATTATAATAAATATCAAAGATTTCAACATGTCAGTCAGCTATGTTCTGACATTTTAAGGTTTACCAAACTAGTCTTTTTAAATAGAGGTAGAGTTACGTGGCTAATTTGAGCCAAGGGAAAGAAAAATTAGTTTGAGTTAGGAACGAGTTCAAGTTAGCTGATTGTAAATAACTAAAAGAATAGGGCCTCACACAACTGTAAATAGTTAGCAGGGGGTTCAAGTTAGCGGGGTCCTACTGTTTTACATTGTATCTTGTTAATACACAGGCAAACCAAACTCATGTTACCAGAAAGCAAGGAATATGTGTGAAGCCGGAACAAGAAATAGTTGATTTACATGTACTCTCTGTAATATAAGTATTTTCTAGCAAGAAGTATTTTTTTGATATTTCTGAGTTTGAATGCGACCACTCTTGATATCTCGGGAGTAAAAGTATAAGCTGAAAAGCTACTTTGAAATTATTAAACATTCTACCCCCAAATTGAAGAAAATGTTCTTGTGGTATAATAGATATTATGTATGTAAATATTATAATGAACATTACGTATAATAAATATTCATTTATTGAATACAGAGAAATGCTCTGTATGGAAACACCTTTACATTCAGGTGTCTGCTTGAAAAAAGGTTGGACTGATGACTGTGTATGGTCTGGAAAAAGCCCATTGATGAAAGGTGTTCATTTGTGGAGATTGTCTGTAATACTCTTGAGGTATTGTTGTATAGAATCATTTGTTTAACTTAACAGGTGGCAGCTTTCAATGCTAAAGTAGAAGCTGAACTCCATGTTGATGATGAGTCATCCATTAAGTGGACAGACACCAGTACAGAAGCCCCCATCATTGTTGGGGAACCTGTAAGTTTTAGCAATACCAGTGTTTTCTTTACGTGCTACTATGTATATATATTTGAAAGACAACTGTCTCGGGGTTAGTAACTTTTAAGGTTACTTATAGGGAAGGAAGGTCGAATTTTTCTCAAATAAATTTTTTTAGATAATTGTTGAAACAAGAAAGGGATGCAAAGTTTCGTGAAAACAGCCGTTAGAAATCTTAAAAAGAACTAAGCTATCTGAAAAACAAAGTTTTGTGGGAAAAGCGGTGAGCGCGTGAAGGTGTCATAATCCAATTTATGCGGGACTGTGTTGAGATATTACGCAGCAAAATTTACCCGCGATCTCAAATTACCGGCAAATTTGCATATTTTTGTGTTCATCGCATGGTCACGGCATTGTATGTAAAATTTTACTGTGAAACAGCATTCCATTTTGGATTCAAGCATTGCGTAAAAGGTTGTTATGAAGAATTTAGCGAAACTAGAAAAGTCGCCTTGGGTGACAGTTAAGAAAAAACCAGGCCCAAAGAAGGTCGAAAAATCATTTGAAGAAGCCAAAAAACTTCAGCTGGCGGAGAGCGACAAGGGTTCTTGATACAACCAGTCAGATTTTCTATAACTGCCTCGGCAGCAGAGAAATTCGAGGACGAGAAATTGGATAGTGGAGAGTCGAACATCGAAGATGCCGGCGACAATCCAGCCACTTTTGCCGTTGTTGACCGGCTGAAAATAAGCAGCGAACCTCAGCGTGCAGCCTCGTGTACTGATAGCGGTGAGAAGTGCGTGTCTCGTGTCAACTCCGCTGGGGCTGCCAGTTTCATGTTCTGCGTCTATCTGCCGTTTTCTTCTTTGTTTTGGTTTCGCCAGTGGCTTTCTCGCGCCAGACTTAACTTTTCCCATAAAGAAATCGCTTTACAATATTACAGTAACACTAAATGCTTACAGAACTCTCCAGGGAATGCTTCTTTTTTTGTTTGGTTGGCCGGCGGCGTGAGAGCGTTGACAAGTATTTTAATGAGGTGCGAAAACTCAGGAAATGTTTCAAGGCCGAAAACACGGCTTTTGTTTTTGCGCGAATTCCCCATCTTCAAATGAATTAATAGGGTATGTAGATTTGCCAGATTTCAACGAAATTTGGCCAAAATAGTCATCAGATATTAATGCACCAAAGTGTGTCAGGCTTTTACGAAATTCAAAATATTTTTCCCGTGATGTGTTAACATCTGACGGGACTACAAAAATTTTTCATTGTCCATCTTTAGGATGGGTTTTCTCACAAACCAATAGGAATAAAGAAAAAGCCTGACACACTTTGTTAGCCTATTATCTCCTGATTGATATTGTGTAGTCTGTTTGGTTGTGCACCTTTACGTGAGAGTGGGTAATTCAGTTAAGTACACGTCGCTAGTATTGAGTTTGCAGGCCTCTGAGCGCTTATGTATCCAACAAAATAAAAAAAACATTGATATTTTCGGAAACTTCAATTTATCAGCTTTACAGTGATATATAGTTTTCCGTGGTTTTATCGAAAGCAGTGCGCGTATGCTAGATTTCCCTGAAGGCACTCGCGAAACATGGCAGTAATCTTAAACGGTTTATAGATGCTATGCTAATTTATCCCCATATACTGGAGGATTTTCAATAACATCTAATGAGCTATTTTGAATTGTAAACTTTAAGGTTACTTTTTCTTGCCACAGACTGTTTATCTAACCATAGAATATTGAGCAGCACTTGGGGAATTTGTAACTTTTGTAGAGAAACTTTATTTTTTTAAAAAGTCAAAGTTGTATTTGTTAAATGGCAAGAAATAATGATTAAAAATCAGCATGAAAATTCACTCCAGTCAAACTATAGCATTGCTCATTGTGTTTGATGTAGAAAGAACACATTCCTAATACAGATTGGAGTTAATATTGTGTGGGACAATCAACAAACGAATAGATGTTGGGATGCATATCTGGCATTCCCTGCAGATTTTGCAGGGGCAGATGACATCATCACCAACTTAGTAAAGGAGAAAGCCTTGATCAAGATGATGAATGCACTGCCTAATCGTTGTTTATTGATAGTCTTAAAATCATTGTGCATATTTGTGTTACTAATACTGATACTTGTACTAATACATTTTACTCATGTAGGCTCTGTACATACACTCAGATGAACCATACACACTTCACTGGCCAATGAAAGGAGGACGTCTGAATCTACACGGTGGACCAGGGGGTTCACTCACTGCCGTCTGTGCTGATCTGGAGACAATATGGGCTTATGCTATCCAGACACACCTTACCATCCCACTTCGTGATCTTGGGGTAGGTATTACTGCTGCTATGCTTTTTCATTTACAGCTACTGGATAATAAAAATACCAGTACTCACATTAAAAAAAAAATCACATGCACAACACACAAACTGTTTTGTGCAATTTGGTGTCTTTTCACTTTTCCTTTAGACTTGTGTAGTCTCATTTTCTCCCTGAAATTATCTGACATTGTCAATTACATTTTAACGAGTGTCTATTGTTCATTGTTCAGTAAAATACTAATATGACTCACATTTCTTCATACATGCAAACCAAGCAAACAGTATACTGAAAATCTTTATAGTTGTAGTTATTAAATTTTGTTGTTTTGTTGTCATAGTATTACAGAGCTCTCCTAGTGGTTCCTGACTCCTTTGAAAAGAATCACATTAAAGAGGTCATGAATATCTTACTTTGCAAACTGGGATTCTCTTCTGTCATCATTCACCAGGTTAGAAAAAAATGAACTAATTACAGTTCAGTTCCATTGTGTGCAAGTAGCTGCACAAACATGTGTAGGGATAAGGCATTTTCCCTCATTGTAACTGATTGTTTTTTGTAGCCACGATGTTGCTACTAAGATAAGATGTTTTCCAGAACAGCTCTGTGCATGCCTATTTTGAGGGAAACTGATGTCAAGTTTGCTATAATATTTACAATGTACAATATATCTTTATAAAAATTTTGCTGCAATACCCAAATTTACAGTGTGTATGTTAACATTTTCTAAAGGTTTACACATCCTAAGATATTTCTGCAAACAAAAAAATGTCCGCATTTAAGCAGATGTCAGTTCTGAAATGTTAGTTTTGACAATCATATGTATGACTATGACAAATGTTTGGTTTTATAAACAGTGACAACTCTGTTGATAAACCAAACATTTGTTTCTACTCCCCCACCAACACAGCACCACAGTTTCTATAGAAACTAACCCCCTTTTCCATAATGCACCACCGACTATTATTCTACTATTACCTAAAATGCCCATATACTGTTGGTACAAAAATTATTGTTCTCCAGAGAGCAATTTAATCCTTTACTTAATTTATAGGAGTCAGTGTCTTCTGTGTTTGGTTGTGGTTTAAGTGCTGCTTGTGTTGTTGATGTTGGAGATGAGAAGACAAGCATCTGCTGTGTTGAAGATGGCCTTGTCATTCCTAGTTCAAGGTAAATGTGTATTTAACAATTATTCCACGAGCGCGCGTTGGATATGAGATGATAGATAGCCAACGAGGCGCGTAGCGCCGAGTTGGCTATAATCATCCCATATCCAACAAGCGCAAGTGGAATAATTGTTTTATTAAAAACAATCAAGAAATATTGCTAGATCTAACTGATTTCGCTGTGAGAGAAGAACCAGCAGACAATTTAATGGCCGCCATTTCTTGGCTATGGTATAATTGCTCATATACCATGGCCGCTCAGCCAATCAAATCCCTTGAATTGCATTATACAATGATCCAGTTTTTAATAAAGTCTGTAATGGGAGAATTGACTGTGTTTAGTCAGTGACAAAATCAGTTTACATTATTCATATTTTTATGCACAATTGACAAATATATAAATTAGTAGGCAATAGTCCATGGCTCTGTTGTTCAAAAGTCCGATTTGAAACTATTCCTGGGTTAATGTTAACCTTGATTTGAGTTAATAACTAATCAATAAAGTTTATTCCAAAAGATTTTTGTCTCCGTTTTGAACTAGTAATCGGAAGGTCTTAGGTTCAACTCCTGTTGGGAGACTGAACTCGGATTTTCTCATCTCAAGTATGCCTGTGTAACTTACTGAAAAATACATTTATCATGATTTTATAATATTATTGTAATTTACTTTATTATCAGGTTGTGGCTTCAGTATGGAGGCCGAGACATAACAAGGGCATTCTATTGGCTGTTGAGAAGGGTATGTTAATAAACAGACTGATCAAAACTGCTAGAAATAGTGTAGCTTTTTATTGTTAGTTTGGGCTGAATCTGAGAGCTCTGTGTATAACTTAGCCAGCGACCTTGAACTTGTTATCTTAGTAAGTGAAATCTTGGCAGAGGACAGAAAATATTGAGTTTGCTGGCCAGCTGGTATGGTCTATCCATAATCCATGGTGCCAAATCAAGTTGTATATGAGTTTGTTAATTGAGTTCATGTGCATACATGTACAAGTAGGTTGAAGGGAGGAATAATAGATTGGCTTAGGATAGCATACCACCTTTGTTTAGGAAAATAAAGAGAAGAGCAAGAAAAGGAAAGTGGGATTTTTAATTTATCTTTTAACATGTGCTGTTTCCAAATTAGGCAATTTATTGCATTATATTCCTCTGTAGGGAGCCAGTTACCTTGCTGCAAATGATTGTAATGTCAGGCAGAGAAAATAAGGCCTCCTCCCACTTATGTTAAAATTTTAAGGGCCCATTAAAGTATCTCGTTGCTAAGCTACACGGTTGCTACCCAAGTGCAATTTCACTTCCGGTCAGCCAGAATTTTTTCAGGCGCTTTTTTCGGCGCCGGCCCGGCCCGCATTTACTTCGTTGGAACAAACACAAGAAAAACTTTTCGTTTATATTTTTATTGATTAATTTTCTGCTTTACGGTTACAACATGTGAGTCGTGCCTTTATTTTTGAAACTTGAGTGTTTTGCTTGAAAATGTCATCCACGCACTGACGTAGACAGAAAGCCGCAGCGATGGCTGCATGTCGATGGGGCAATCTCGAAAAGGTGACAGTACAAGATTTCCAAAGTCAGGTTGGGAATCGAAATCTCAAAGATGCAGAGACACAAACTGAAATTAGTATTGCGCTATCATCACCTGCAAACTTCAAAGAAAACTCTGTGTCCGCGGCCTTTTTGACCGCTCCTAAACTCCCTGACGTCTCTTGCGATAAAACTGTGCGACCATGTAAACCTGATGAGTCCTTGAACTGCCCTTCCGAACCTGAGAAACTCTACTGTTTAGATATAACACAAATAAACGAAGCTATCAAGGCCACTAAATTGTAACCACTCTTCCAAGACAGCATGGAGCAGCAGACGGTGAGCAAGGAGGCTTGTAAATTATCCTTGAAAGCAGCTCTAGCTCAAGAATTTCATTCTTACATCAAAAATGCTAACCACTCAATAGAAAACCTGACTGATAATGGTGAGCTCGAAACTTGTGATGGACAACTTCTCCTTACAACGTCAACCACGCTTGAGAACGTAGTTAACAGTAATTTAAGTAATCTACAGCACCATGACTGTGAAAAAGAAACTGAATTCGAATTTTGCTCGGTAAAACAAAACACAGTTGAAGAGTTCGAGTTCGAGTGTAGTCGATGTGGGAAAAAAGTCAACTTGAAGAGTAGCATTCCTGTCATTAAAGCCACAACTCGTCCAAGATCTGCAATACGTAATCTCGTTGCTCTTTCATTCCTTATCAATGGGCAATATTTCAAAGATTACCACAAAATTCTCGGGACTCTCGGTCTGGATCACATCATTTCCACCCAGTGGATCCATATTATTGAAGGATTGCACTGTTCGTAAAAAGGATCGCGGACTGGAGCGTGCAAGAAGCAAGAACTGAAGCAGTTCGACGTGGAGATAAGTCATCATTGCACATCCGGTTCGATGGCTTTTATCTGACTCGCGGCCACTATTTGAATAACAGCTCAGCTACCGTCCACGATGCGAAGACTGGCAAAATTATTGCGTACTCACACCAAACAAAGCGCTGCCAAGGTGCTAACTGGTAAGGGACAAGCGGTGGAGCAGCCTGGCCAACAATGCTTAGGCACCAGGCCGCTGAAAATTAGCTCACCACTTCCGGTGCCGCGAATAAAGAACTTTTCTTCTCGAGAGATAATTGCAGTTGCTGGATTTTAAAACAATTTGAAAGAACATCATATTTCCTCGGAATTCAAGCATGGGTTTTGCGACAAAATGAAAAACAAAAAAAAAATGCGCAAAAGAGTGGTCAAAGAAGCACAATTTCCATTCTCATTTTTTTAATTTTCATTGTAAACCAAAACGCATGCTTAAATTTCTTAAAAACAGCTTTTGAATTGTTATTGTACAGAAAATGCGGTAAAAATGTTTAAGCCGTTTAGTTAAAATGCATTTTTCTGTTTCTGGTCACATGACATTGGGCGTGGTCCGATGACGTCATGAACTGGACCATATTTGCCCCTTATGGGTATTGCCCAAATTTGGTCCAATTGAAACATACACGTGCAGAGTTATAGCAAATTGATTTTTCCCTAGCAATGGCATCAAAAGATACTTTAATGGGCCCTTAACATGAAAACATGTCAATACTGCATTGTTCTAAAAAATATCCATACTGATTCCACAGAGGGTTTTTTTTATTTGAACTCTCCTACTCCTTTGGGAATTCCAGTTTAGCTTTCTGATTTCCTGTATTTTTTCTTTTAATTGACCCACCCCCCTCACCCCCTCACCCTTTCCCCTCATCCCTCCCCCTCCCTTCCTTCACCCTGGAATGTCAAATTTACTTCCCTTGGTGTGGGTATGGGTCTTTGTTTAAGAATACATTCGAATTAAGAGAAACTGATGTGATCCTTTAGCATCTGAATAGGTAGTGCACAATAACTGACTCATTTTACATCAGCCACTGTTCTCTTATGAAGGTTGGTTTTCCCTACAAGGAGTGTGATGCCTGCAACAGGCTTGATGTTTTGCTCCTGCATGAATTAAAAGAAACATTCTGTCATCTCAGTCAGGTAATAGAATCATTTCACATTTATATTATATGTATATTACTGGATTTTATTAATCCTTTAGGTCATAAACTTAATACAGAACTAGGCTTTTTGCATGATTCCCAGTGTGTATGCCAACATAGAACTGATTTGTTTCAGGGTTTAAGGTCAAAATTGCATATGCTTTGTCACTTCCCGCATGAAGCCCTTTGATTAATTAACCCCATTACTGCGTAAGCACCCAATATCCTCATTCTAGACTAGTTGGCAGTAGGAGCATTTACACTCAGAGTGCATATGAAAGACAACAGAATGAAGTGGATTCCTGCTATTGAAACCTCAGCCAGGCTCCTGATTTTAGCCACAAACTGGTGAAATTGTTAAAAGCTGACATTGTAATTTTTGTTGAGCCAGGACATTGTTGGTGGCCAAGTTCATGAGTTTCAAGTTCATCGTCCTTTTGAAACTCCACGGTCATATCAGTTGAAGATTGGAGATGAAGCAATTGAGGCACCTATGGTAAATATGACATTCTTCTGTGGTGCAATTTAGTGGATTTGAATTTGAATGCCATATTTGAAGAGAAAAATGTAGGAAAGTTATAATAAGGTCAGAAAGGGATAGCAATTCAATGTTTGACTTATTTTTAAATACTCAAAGGTGCTTAGACTCAAACAGGATTCTGTGTCTTTATCACCAGGGAATGTTCTTCCCTCAACTGTTTGGTATTGTGGGTGAAAAGTTGGTGTACACAAAAGAACATCAGTATGATGACCCAGAAGATCTGTATGATGACAAATATCTCCTTGAGGTTAGAATGCATTCACACCTTGCTGTGCACTTAGAGTCAATTTCTGTCTTGTTGACCTTGTGGCAAAATTTCAGAAAAATACAATCACTGGACTCTAAGATAACGTTCATTATCTTTTACACTTATGCTTCAGTAAATGCCTGCCTCTCTGACAGAATTAAGGATTTCATTTACAGGCTTCAGAGCTAGAAAAACCTTGTACAGCCGACTTAATGAACATCATTACAGTGAAGTGCTACTTAATAGCTTTCATTTGAATACCATCCACAGCGTTCAAAGTTAGAACAGCCTTGTGCAGCATAACAAACATAACCACAGGAAAGTACTGCTGTGAATGCCCAGTAGCTTTCATTTGAATGATCACGCTTTAGGATTTCATCCACAGACTCAAAAGGTAGAACCATCCTGTACAGCATAATAAACAGCACCACAGGAAAGTACTTCACTCCGAGAGTCCTCAAACAGGAGGTAAAGCAGTGCTTCCAGTTACGTTGGTACTAGTATGCTTTGTTTAATTACTGTCCTGTGCCTCATAATCCCCAGTCACAGAGAACCCAGGATCAGTCCAGCAAGTCTGCAAGTTCCAAGTCTGGACCAAATGCTGAGTCTGTCCCAGACCCCGATCAGGATATGACGGCCGCCATGAAGACTGGGGCCAAACAGATGAAGCTTGTTTCTGATAAGAGCCTGGGTCTAGATCAAGCTATTCTGCATAGTATCAACTGTTGTCGTAAGTAGATTAGCTAGTTCAAAGATATGATCGTCGGGAGTTAAATGAGTAATGCCTGGGGCTGAGGGTCAGGCTCAGTTTGTTTGTCTTGTCCTCCTTGTTGTTGTTGTCAAAAATAGTTGGGCCTGAATTTGGGTTAACATCCCAAGCCTGGAAAAGTTGAAGCTCCAGAATGAGAGCATTGAAAGTTAAAACTCCATTTGTAGTGTATTTCATCGCTGAATGTAGGAATTTTCGTTTGAATTTCTTTGGCGGGAGTGCTGATGAAATGGTCTTCAGTCCCAATATGGCAGCTTGATTTGTTCTTGTGTTACAAAGCTGCAGATAGTTTGCTGAAGTTAAGGTGAAGTCGCTTTCAGGAGAAATGTAGTCATAATGTCTTGCCACAAGAAGTGCTAGGACTTCAAGGCCAAGTATTAGTACTCGAAAATTGAGCACGCATGCGCACCTCCATGACGCTTTCATGCAGTCAGACCATGGGTTATAGCCAAACTGCATTTCGCACAGGATGATAAAAATCGTCTCCAGCTTTTCTGCTATAAACTGCGCTTTTTTATCAAATTGTTGAATAATAAATCAATTATCTTGCTCAATCTTGCGGAATATCCCTTGAATTTAGTCAACTCGGCCTATGGCCTCGTCGGCTAAGAATCAGGCGATATTCCGCGCGATTTCGCAAGATAATTGTAAAATTTACACTGTAACATGTATTTAATGAGGTCATTAGAATAAATGAAATCCTTTACCTTGATATCATTCACCGTGATCTTATTTTTTGTAGTGACTGAGGAAACCAAACGTAAAATGTACAGCTCTGTTTTGTTGATTGGAGGTGGTTTCATGTTCAACGGTGCAGCCGCCACGTTACAATCGCGCTTACAGGCCAAGCTGCCGGCATCTCACCGCAAGCTTGTCGATCAGGTTGAAGTGATCGCTAGGCCCAAGGTGCGTGTTTTAATGAATTATTTGCAACTTAGTTCAATATAAAGTAATAATAATAATAATAATAATAATAATAATAATAATAATAATAATTAAAATTTGTATAGCGCAAATCCCATGTAGCGTTACAGGAACAAAAATTAATTGGGCTTCTTCAGTTAGCCTGTATTTAGCGCAGAGCACTAATTGGGGACACTATCCAAATCGAAGTGGAATTCAGAATTGTTGGTTTTATAGGAGAGCGGAAAACCGTAGAACTCGGAGAAAAACCTCTCGAAGCAAGGACAAGAACCAACAACAAACCCAACCCGCATATGACGCCGAGTCTGAGAATCGAACCTGGGCCACATTCTTGGCCCAACGAAGCCATAGCCTCACACGTGGTCGTTTTAAGGAGGTAATACGATTCCGCTAAAAACGCCTACGTGGGAGGCTAAAGAAGCAATTGCTGAACTCTAGTTGACTTGACATAAGCATCTAGTAGTACTGGTTTAGCACAGGATTCCCAGCATGAAGTGATTGGGAGTATTGCTAGTCCCTTCCAGATGGGATGCTAGTCCATCACAGGATTCCCAGCATGAAGTGATTGGGAGTATTGCTAGTCCCTCCCAGATGGAATGCTAATCCATCACAGGATTCCCAGCATGAAGTGATTGGGAGTATTGCCAGTCCCTCCCAGATGGGATGCTAGTCCATCACAGGATACCCAGCATGAAGTGATTGGGAGTACTACCAGTCCCTTCCAGATAGGATGCTAATCCATCACAGGATACCCAGCATGAAGTGATTGGGAGTATTGCCAGTCCCTCCCAGATGGGATGTTGATCCATCACAGGATACCCAGCATGAAGTGATTGATAGTATTGCCAGTCCCTCCCAGATGGGATGCTAGTCCATCACAGGATACCCAGCATGAAGTGATTGGGAGTATTGCCAGTCCCTTCCAGATGGGATGCTAGGCCATCACAGGATACCCACCATGAAGTCATTGGGAGTATTGCCAGCTTCTCCTAGATGTGATGCTAGTCTATCACAGGATACCCAGCATGAAGTGATTGGGAATATTGCCAGTCCCTCCCAGATGGGATGCTAGTCTATCACAGGATACCCAGCATAAAGTGATTGGGAATATTGCCAGTCCCTCCCAGATGGGATGCTAGTCTATCACAGGATACCCAGCATAAAGTGATTGGGAGTATTGCCAGTCCCTCCCAGATGGAATGCTAGTCTATCACAGGATACCCAGCATGAAGTGATTGGGAATATTGCCAGTCCCTCCCAGATGGGATGCTAGTCTATCACAGGATACCCAGCATAAAGTGATTGGGAATATTGCCAGTCCCTCCCAGATGGGATGCTAGTCTATCACAGGATACCCAGCATAAAGTGATTGGGAATATTGCCAGTCCCTCCCAGATGGAACGCTAGTCTATCACAGGATACCCAGCATGAAGTGATTGGGAGTATTGCCAGTCCCTCCTAGATGGAATGCTAGTCTATCACAGGATACCCAGCATGAAGTGATTGGGAATATTGCCAGTCCCTCGCAGATGGGATGCTAGTCTATCACTGGATACCTAGCATGAAGTGATTTGGGAGTATTGCCAGTCCCTCCCAGATGGGATGCTAATCCATCACAGGATTCCCAGCATGAAGTGATTGGGAGTACTACCAGTCCCTTCCAGATGGGATGCTAATCCATCACAGGATACCCAGCATGAAGTGATTGGGAGTATTGCTAGTCCCTCCCAGATGGGATGCTAATCCATCACAGGATACCCAGCATGAAGTGATTGAGAGTATTGCCAGTCCCTCCCAGATGGGATGCTAGTCTATCACAGGATACCCAGCATGAAGTGATTGAGAGTATTGCCAGTCCCTCCCAGATGGGATGCTAGTCTATCACAGGATACCCAGCATGAAGTGATTGGGAGTATTGCCAGTCCCTCCCAGATGGGATGCTAATCCATCACAGGATACCCAGCATGAAGTGATTGGGAGTATTGCTAGTCCCTCCCAGATGGGATGCTAGTCCATCACAGGATACCCAGCATGAAGTGATTGGGAGTATTGCTAGTCCCTCCCAGATGGGATGCTAATCCATCACAGGATTCCCAGCATGAAGTGAGAAGAAGTATTACAAGTATCCCCCCTGGCATGGGATGCCAGTCCGTTATAGGGCTACCCTTAACTTTTGTTAAGGTTGTGCGAAAAAAAAAAAACTCTGTTTCCACAGTTTTCTGACACTTTTCGAAGCAAAAACATACAGAGAAACCCGGTGTCTATGTCCGGTGTGTATGTCCTGTTAAAGCTGGAGACTGCATGGCTTGTAATCTCTAGCTTCAACAGGATATACAGGAATTTGTCATAAACTTTTTTAAAATTGCATGTAATTTGTTACATGTATGTGTTAATTTTTAACGCATGTAGGTTTTTTTTGTTTGTTTTTTAGTGTCGTGAGTGCGTCAATTCATTCTTTTCATTCTTTGGAAATTAAAAAAATGTCTTCTTTTCCCCATGACAGGAGATGGATCCTCGGACGATTTGTTGGAAAGGTGGTGCTGTACTCAGTATTCTGGACTCCGCTCAAGAACTGTGGATCAGCCAGCGAGAGTGGATCACCATTGGTGTCAGGGTGCTCAGAGAGAGGTCGCCATTTATATGGACGATATGCACCTAGTACAAGGTTGACCACCCTTAAGGACGACACAAGGGTTCATAAGAGGGAAATATACCGCCCCTTATGGGGCGAACGTGTATCACTATTGGAGCAGGGTGCTCAGAGAGAGATCGCCATTTATATAGACGATATGCATATAGGATTGACTGCCCTTAGGGGCCCAACAAAGGTACGTTATAGGGTAAAGCTACCACTGTTTAGGGGCGAAAGTGGATCAGTATTGGAGCAGGGTGCTCAGAAAGAGGTCACTTTATGCACCTGTAAGGTTGACTGTCCATTTAGGGTGAAACGAGTATTTGCGTTCGACGTAGAAAGAACGCACTCCTAACACAGATGGAAGTCGAGATTGCATGGGACAGCCAACGTTGATTGCCATGAATGAATGGATCTTAGGAAGCGTCTCTGGCATCCCCTGCAGATTTTGTAGGGGTGGATGACATCATTACCAAAGGAGAGAGAGAGAGCTTAGAATCGAGATCATCGAACACACTCCCTAATCATTGATTATTACTAGTCTTACAACAGTAAAACAACCGCGCTTAGGGGCGAATTTGGATCATCTTATGCACCTGGTGACTGTAAGGTTGACTTAAACTTTCAATTTTGTTGCGTGCGTGCAAACACGAATGTAAATTTTGCAGACACTTCGGCTCTGTTCAAAGAACTGGGTCGATCAAAGAAAAAACAGCTTTGCAAAGAAAAAGACAGAAGTTATAACATTTTGGCTCAAATTATCAATTAAACAGTGGTTAAAAATCAACATTTGCAAACAAAGTTTGTTTTGCCATAGAGTTTACTTAGGTCTTGTATTTAAAATCCCTTTGAAGTCCGAGATTAAGTTTAATAATGTTTGAGCCGAATTTGAGTTGTGTCTTGGAAATCGAAGAAATCAAAACCCGCTTCTCCTTCTCGCTTTTTAGCCGAAGATGTTTAGCTATATTTCAATGGCTTTTGTTTTCCTCTGCATTTTTTTGTTTACGGGACTTTGCTCAGGCGAAGAAATCGACGCATGAATCTCTCCTCCCTCACCCGTCTCTTGCTCATGTCTATTTAATGCGTTTGCCACAAATGAGTACGGCTGACGGTAAGATCGTTATTTTCTGTCCACAAGCGCTGCAAACTCGGTCCGATTTACTTTCGCAACGTTGCACTGTCAACCCTACATTTTCGTACTGCTTTGTGGCAAGGACAACACCGATCAAGCCTTTTTCCTTCGAAGGTTGAAACTAACAACCACAGAGTTGACAGAAATCTTTTACCGAAGGTCAAAGCGCTTTTCTTCCTCGCTCGGTTTTTTTTTTTTTTTTTTTTGGGGGGGGGGGGGGAGGGGTGAGTTTCCGAATCAGTGAAAGAAATTTTAACATTATTTGTACATGTTCTGAGAAGAGCCATCGTATAGGACTGTCATCAATCATAACTGATTGATGGTATGTCATTTTTCAGCCAGTGGTATTTCACTTCGCCTGGGCATTTGGAAATGAAAAATTTTCAGTCATCGTTGCAAGACAAGATCTCCTTCTCTCACCTCCGCCCCAATCCTTTCGCGGCTCGCTTCGCTCACCACTCGCACTATATCCTCTTGCGGCAATGAGAGCTTGCTCGCAGGCTAAAGTAATCGATGACTATGAGTTGATGAGTTGTTCATGACAAAATTGCCGCGTTTGTCAACTAAAGTTGTTTTTCTTTTGAAAAGGAAACTTACTTTGTTATCGACGACTTTATTTTTCACCATTTGTAGTCGATAACTTGATTCACACACGAGATGTTTTGTCATCGACAACTTTTTGTTATCGACAACTAAAGAGTTATCGATAACTGCTTGCTTCGTGTTTGGAGGCCCTACTTATTTTAGACTATAGGAGTGTTGTTTCTTTTTTTTTTAACCTGTAAGTTGTGTATTTTTACAGCGTATGGGGTTGTTTATTACCATTTTTCTTATTTTGTGAAATCCAGAAGTTCACTCGGGAGTCAATGGGTCAATCGAATTTTCGGAACTATGCAAAGTTTGTCACCCTTTTAAGTACTAACCTATATTTATAAGGCACGAGGAAAGGCAAAACATAGCCTCCTGTTTGATTACAGAGTGCCACGGTCTGTCATAACAAAGTGTGTTAGCTTTTTTATTACAAACTGGGACAAGTGTTATTACAAAGTGCGTTAGCTTTTTTGTTACAAAGTGCGACAATTTTATTACAAAATACGACGATTATTTCGATGTGACAGAACAGCGTTACTGTCGGTTTGTCTCAATATGATAATATTTAGACAAGAACTTCTGTTTCTTAGCGAATCCGTTTTGTAACCGTGTGTCGCGCACATTTTTACTTCCTTATTGTGCGCAAGACGGCCTTGAGTTAAATTAATGTGTTGGTGGAAAACTGGAAAAGTAGTCTTTGTCTATGTTATAAACACGTAATCGCAATGAGTCCATGAAGAATAAAGGATTAATTTTCACTTGTTTTTTTTTTTTCAAAGTTCTTGCAAATTGCCCGAGTCGCGCATTTGCGAAAACTTTGAAAATACGCGTCAAAATTAATCCTTAATTCTACTCGACCTCAGGCGATTTCTTATACTAATTGCGACTTCCAGACGCCCACAGTTAATTAGATCGGTAGAAGTGAAAGCAATCGTACCATTTCAGGTGGCCATAAGACCACTCTAAGACATTAAAAGAAAAAGAAAAAGAAAACCTTGCTTGTAGTCAATTATAAAAGTCATCTTGCTGTGCGCCTGACCTCCCATCTCAATATTTAAATCAAGCTGCATTTATTGCCGGAGATCAGAAGGCATCTGGTTCAGGCAATTACAAGGTGCGGTGGTAACTTCGTCCAAGGATTAAGAAGAACAGAAAATGCATTTGTACATGCTCGAGCTACGTTTCGTTTCCAGGTGGTGTTGAACTGATTTTGAACAAAATTTGAAGAAGATACAAAGCCTTATCATTTGAAAAGCGTTTTTTCCGAGGCACTTTACTTGTTAATATACAATCTTGGGAGTGTCTTATTCAAAAACGTCTACATTAGAAACTTACCGGCAAAGTTCCATATAATGCAAGACTTCGATTCGTCGTATATCGCTAATAGCGTGTTCAACGCTTTCTTTTCTTACACCGCCATCATGTTAAACAGTGTCACGATCCACGCAATAAGAAAAACTCCATCGTTGCCGAAAACTTCAAAAACATTGCTCCTGAGTCTAGCTGTTTCTGATCTTGGAGCTGGTTTGTTGGCTCAGCCATTTTACATTGCATTTCTCGCCATGAAGCTGGAGGAGTACACTGCAATAAATTCAGCTTACCTGGCGCTTTTCAGGATCATCAGATATTTATTTTTCTTTGCTTCGTTCTTTGGTATTGTAGCTCTGAGTGCAGACAGATTCTTGGCCATTCATCTTCATCTCAGATATCAGGAACTTGTGACTCACAAACGTGTTGTTGCGGTGGCGATCTCGTCATGGGTGTTCAGTGCGTTTCTTTCATTCATTACGCAATGGGTCCCGACACCTATTCGTTCCAAAATATTCGCTGTTGTTGAATTTACTTGTTTTATAATCATAGGATTGCTTTATTACAAGATATATGGAACGGTTCGACGGCATCAACATCAAATTCAAGCCCTGCAGGTTCAGCAAACAGAACAGAATGGTGGAATGACGGGCAATGCAAGCAATTTCGCGCGCCTGAAAAAATCTGCGGTTGGAACGTTTTACATATATCTGGTGTTTATGATTTGCTATTTGCCAGGTTGTTGTACTTTAGTCATCCATATCATTGATGGGTCAAGTTACATTTTAAAGAGTATTTCATTTTATATGACGACACTGGTGTACCTTAATTCATCTCTTAACCCTCTGATTTACTGTTGGAAGATGAGACACATTCGACATGCCGTCATGAACATAGTACGAAACGTCTTGACGAAACACAACTAAAAGACAAGCTCAGGGGTAAAGACTGCTAGACGGGTTGAACACAGATGTACGTTAAAGATAGACATTTTTTCGACATATTCTCAGACAAAATCCGACCCAACACAGCTCTAACACGATTCCGAAAGGCAAGAGAAGAAGAGAAATACTGCGGACTACTAAGAGGCTAGTGATCTTGGGATCAAGCACAGTTCTAGTTCAGGAAGGGAACAGCTGTAAGTAGATAGCGAACGTTTTTTGCGCCTGTTTAGATGATGGCTTGAAGAAGACATTGTGATCTCCATCCGACAATCTTGAAACGGACATAAAAATAATTTTTATTGCATTTTCAACGCTGTGACACACTAAAGAAAGAGTCAGAAGTGAGCTGTTAGACAACTTCCTTGTTCCACCGGCAACTGTTTGACAGTGGAAGGTGCTGTGAGGAGTATATTTGCCAGCGACAAAAACTGATCAGACTTGGCCAGGATCAAGATACAAGAGAAAACGCGAGGAACGCATGTAAGCGTTTTAAAAGATAGTGCAGTTCATTTCTTCACTGAATTTCGACTTCTATATAATGGGAAACTGAAGAAAATTGAAACAGCCATCAGAAACGGTTTCAGGTTATTTTAAGGTTTTGTTTCATTAGGACATGTTTGACTAGTCAAGATGATAAGAGCCCGGAGGTGCAGAAAAAACACTGAGTTTTAATTATCAAGATCATTTCGGTTTACCAGAGTTTGGTGTATCCGTTTATTGGTCAATCACTCCAGTGGTCCATGGTATTTTGAATCAGAAACGCAATATGGCGAGACATCTTTCATTTACTTGAGTCAAGCGGAGTCTGCATACATGACTCGCTCTGTCTCCTCTGTTTCCTCGCCGCTTGTGTTATTAATTCTTTGCCCTGCTTCAAGTCATTCAGAAACCTCAGGACGCTTCGTGTTTGAAAGGGACACGAGACTGAGACAAGAAACACGTACCTAACCAACGTACCGATTGCAACTTCAAAAAAAGCTAAAAGAACGTAGAATAGCTTAAAACGTCCGGGGGGGGGGGGGGGGGGGTACGCCCCTATATAAGCTATATAGGTATGTGCTGTGCCTAAGGATTTGGTTTTCAAGCCGTTTTAGTCTGAAAGCCTGAAAATGGGTGTGGATTTTATAGACCAGATCTGAAAAAGGGCCCTGGAAAATGAAATCTTTTGGTCTGAAAAAGGGTCAGGGATTGAAGAAGCGAGCCACATACCCTAACCAAAACTTCTAAGGAGTATCCCCCCGGCCTAAAACTTAATCTTGTTACAAGCCATACATGCTCCACATGGGGCCTATTCTTAGTTACTGCAGTATTCAGTAGCAGGTGTATTTGTATTGAAAAACAAAAATGGCTTCATGATTAGCAACGCCATTACTGGTTGGTTGGTTTTAGCTTCATTTTTAATTTTTTTTTTTTTTAAAGTTTGTCGAGAAGACTCAAGCTGAGCTTAACATCGTTCTTTATCTTACCCTGGTGATGTGGTTAACGATTCTAAGTTGAGCAAAAATCATATAGGGTCACAAGACGTGGCATAGCCCTAAAAATACTATCGGGAGACTACGCTAGTTAAATTACATGGTATTGCTTTACATCCAGCCTAAGTATTTTCCCTTGCTGTGGATTGTACTAGTATCTTCAGTTCCAACACAATGCACTGAGCAAATGAGCATCTGCTAGTATCTGGCCTTGCAGCATTCAATTTTAACTTTTCCGCCCCCTGCCAGGGCAGTTTTAATTTTTTGTTTTAACCAGTTTTTATGTTCTCATGTATAATGATGATGACAATCATAATGTATGATAATATGTTCCATATATTCATATTCAAATAGTACTAATAATAATTTTGATCAATAAAGATTTCTTGAAACATAAGCAAGCGAAAATTAAAGTTAATAGCCGACGTTTCGGCGTCATCGTGACGCTAATTTGTAGAGACTGTAGAGAATAGAAATAAATCTTGGCATTAATTTATCCACTTTGCCTTGAGAATGGTGTCACGATGACGCCGAAACGTCGGCTATTAGCTTAAGAAAAAAATTATTATAATTATCTCTTTATGTAATATATCAAACACGAGAAGGTGTGTTTCATCAGATATCCAAACACTGAGAAGTAGGTTGAAAAAACGAGGCGCAGCCGAGTTTTTTTAAACGACTTCGACGTGTTTGGATATCTGATGAAACACACTTTCGAGTGTTTGATATGGCTTCTCAAATGATCAATAATTCTTGGAGAAATTCAAGGCTAAAGGTGGCAAAATTTTATGGTAATTGGGGTTACATATCTAAACCACGGTCACGGTAGTGATTTTCTTTGTTTTCTCTTGATGAATTATTAATGAGTTTGAGAATAACACATACCAAGCAAATTGTAAAAACACTATTCATTTACAAATTCTGAAAAATAGATAAAAGATACATAAAAGAAGAGGAAATAGATATAATTAATAATAAAAGTTCGAAATTCTATAAAATAAAGAATTCCACCATGCAGAGACATCAAGATCATACAATCGAATTATACTAATGACGGCTAAACCAGTGTCCATAAAAAGCCCCAAGTATCTGGCGTCCAAGCGATGTAGCGCGTCCAGTTTAAACTGTAGATACCTAAACCCCTATATCAAATTAAAGCTTATAGAGCTGGCTATCAAACTATACCAAGAATTTTGAAATGAAATGAATTGTCGAATTTTTCACGACCTCTAAATGCGAGGGTCCGAATCACCTTTTGAAAGCTACAAGTCAAAGTGAATTTTGTTTCCGGACCCAAAGCGCTAAAAAACGTGTCTGCGTTTTGCCATATTCAATCGCAATGAAAATTTACAGAACATTTTCGAAATAGGATCTAAAAGAATGTGGAGTAATCGTACAAAAATCCCTCTCGGAGAAAAAATATTTCGAGAGAAAAAATTCGCAGACATGCTTTTGTTGTTTATATGTTAAACTAGCTACTGTCAAAATTTGAAGGCAAACGAACAAATTCCCTTTGAGTTTTAGCTTTTTGAAGAGGCTCCTCCAAGTGAAAAAATTGATTCGAGAAAACAGTGCAAAAAATTCGGCAATTCATTTTATTTCAAAATTCTTGGTTTAGTTTGATAGCCAGCTCTATAAGCTTTAATTTGATATAAGGATTCAGGTATCTACAGTTTAAACCGGACGCGCTACATCGTTTGGACGCGAGACACCTCTGAAGGTGTACGGTAACCTTAAACAAATAAAAGAAATAAACTAAACTCTCCTGTGTGCTTTGTTATCCTACAAAGATGGATCAGTGAATACAAAGCAAACGCTGGTATAAACCCACGTGAAGCTATTAAAAATACATATATTCTATATACATGTATATATCATCCTATATAACAGAGGGAGCCAAACTTATAAGAGCGCGTTCTGCTGAACAATATAGTGATTCAGAAGCTTGCGGTGCAAATCAACTGTTATTCACGGATGTGACGTGGAGGTTAATAGACAAACTCTACATATCTTTGCAACTCTGTTGCTGATATTTTCTAACACCATAATTGTTTCCATTGCAACACTCCACTTCCTCAATTATCTAAAACAAACACTGACTTTTTGACCTACCTTTCTTACTCCCTTTTTGAAAAGCTCCCTAAGTACTTAAACGTCTTTGGCAGAAAGTTATTCAGCAATTGTTATGTTATGATCTATCAAATATGGCGTTCTCCTATCTACAGAATATTATGTTATATATTCTGTTTGAAGTGGCCTTCTGGATATAGCATGCATGCAAAAAGTAAACAAGACATCCCCGTGCTAAAGTTAGGGATAAAAACAATTGTTTCCCTTAAGTTTTACTTCCGGTTCACGCGATGAAGCGACTTTATTTACTTCCGGTGCATGGTGTGTACTACGTTTGATAGACATCTGGATTCACTCAGCTGATTCATTTATCTAAGATATGAATCGAAGAGGTGCGTCTTTACCTAAAAAATCCTTTCGAGCCACCTTAATTAAGAAAATCAATGCCCTGTCACGTGCCTTCCTTTCCTCCACGATGACCTTGTTCCCAGCTCCCTCTCCATTCATCCCTGGGAACGAGGGTGATGTTTTTCCTATGTCGTCATCGATTGTCTTCCCATTTTAGAAGGTGTAACTGATACTAATACTGAGAAGTTGATTTTAAATATTCCGTAATTAAGGATGCAAGCGTTTAGTTATGTAAGATGATATTAAACGTCCACGCTCAGCTAGCCTCCCACGCAGGAACGCGTGACGAACCCCTAAGGGCGTCTGCGTGGGAGGCTAACGCTCAGCAGCCACCTTCAAACAACGGAAGTATTAATCATGCGGTTTACAAATACAACTAGATATGAAGTTTTAAAGAGACTTGGTAACATATCTGACGTTTTGCAAAAGAATAAAAAGTATTATGAAAACGTTGTCAGTAGGAAAAGGAAAAATTTGAGCTATGTAACTCTTTTCAACCTATACATTTCTTTGCAACTTCAAAAACTATATATGTACAAAAGCAAGAAGAGAAAGAAATTACCATAAATTACCATATTGAGGCTGACGATTTGGACTGTTTGACATATGAATAATACGCCTGGCATCAACTCCAAATTAAACTGTCTAAAAACTCTTTCTCATTTTAGTGTATATTACTGTTTTTTAATTCGAATAACATTTTTTGCTTTCTAACTGGATGTTTAGAAACTAGTCTGTCATTTAGTTAATTAAAAAAACCGTCTGCTAACTATATTGAAAAAAGCCAGAGTCTTTTTCAGTAAAGGAGATAACGGTCCTGTACTTAGAGAACGACGATCCTTTCTAATCGGACTCGTCCCAACGACCAGAATACTATTTTGTGTTCAAGCGAGTTGTGTATTTGCCTCAAAAGGATACTTTTAATGTTGAAGATTGACTGGTGTGAGAATATTTTAAAAAGTTTATACCAGACGTCGAAAGGAAATTTTCAGAATATCCGGGGCTTTTCCCATCTGGACTAACAAACAACAGGGCAAAAACATTTGCCTGCAGCCTTAAAGACAGGGTTTGAGTATTGTCAACTGACACCAGCTTCAGAAGCTCAGTTTGTAACGCTCTTCGCAATGGAAGGAGGTTTATCTTGGTTGCACATCACTAATTGCGTCTTGAACGCTTTGTTATCGTATACCGCCATTATGTTAAACATTGTCACTATCTACGCGATAAGAAAAACTTCGTCGTTACCAAAGACTTTGAAAACATTGCTCCTGAGTCTGGCTGTTTCTGATCTTGGTGTTGGTTTACTTGTCCAACCTTTTTACGTTACAATTCTTATCATGTATTTAGAACAAAACAATAACAACATCCCTAGCCCTAATGCTATTCACAAGGCGTTCTTCGTCATGGGTATTTTATTTTCCTTGGTTTCTTTCTTTGGTGTAATGGCTTTAAGTGCTGACAGATTCTTAGCCATTCATCTTCATCTCCGATACCAGGAACTTGTGACTGACAAGCGTGTTGTTGCTGTGGTAATATTAACATGGGTGTTCAGTGCTTTTCTTTCGTTGGTTTGGATTTGTGTCCAAGAGAAAATCATTTTCTCGATCTATGCCATGCTGCGTACTGTTTGTCTCATAATCACAGCATTTCTAAGTTTCAAGATATTTGTTGCCGTTCGACGCCATGCACACCAAATCCAAGCTCTTCAAGTACAGCAAGGTGCACAGAATGGCGAAATAGCGAAGCTTGTAAGATCTTGTGTCAGTACAATTTACGGTTATCTTGTGTTTTTGATTTGTTATGGACCCACGCTATGCGTCCTCATCAGTTTATCAGTGAATGATGTAACCCCCCAACGCATACAGGTTGTTTCTTGCGCTATTACGTTGGTTTTTCTCAATTTAACTCTCAATCCTTTGATATACTGCTGGAAGATGAGACATTCGACAAGCTGTCATGAACATCCTGAGAAACGTATTTTCAAGTCACAACTGAAGAATGTTTCTGGAAATTGAATATTGATGTAACAAAGCGGTATGGACAATTATTCCTTTTGAATTTTCGTTTGTGTTTTCTCTGTAAAGTAGTAAGGAATGGACCAACAGAACACCCAGTAGGTGTGGTTTATTTAATTATTTTACAAAGCAGTTTATTTTTCGCTGTGAATTTCTTTATTCTCTTTATTATCAGCTAACGCCTATTCGTTCCAAAATATTCTACCATGCAGTACTGAGTAGCAGGTGTGTTTGCATTGAAAAACAAAAATGGCTTCATGATTAGCAACGCCATTACTGGTTGGTTGGTTTTAGCTTCATTTTTACTTTATTGAAGTTTGTCGAGAAGACTCAAGCTGAGCTTAACATCGTTCTTCATCTTACCCTGGTTATGAGGTTATGTGCTGTTAGCTGAACCTGCAGGGCTTGAATTTGATGTTGATACCGTCGAACCGTTCCATATATCTTGTAATCAAGCAATCCTATGTTTATGAAAGAAGTAAATTTAACAACAGCGAATATTTTCAAAAGAATAGGCGTTGAGACCCATTGCGTAATGAACGAAAGATTTTAAGTTGAGCAAAAATTATATAGGGTCACAAGACGTGGCATAGCCTAAAAATACTAGCGGGAGACTACACTAGTAAAATAAGATGGTATTGCTTTTCAACCAGTCTAAGTATTTTCCCTTGGTGTGGATTGTACTAGTATCTTCAGTTCCAACACGATGCACTGAGCAAATTAGCATCTGCTAGTACTGGCTGGCCTTGCAGCATTCAAATTTAACTTTTCCGCCCCCTGCCAGAGCAGTTTTAATTTTCTGTTCTAACCAGTTCTTATTTTCTGATGTATAATGATGATGACGATCATAACATATAATAATATGTTTAATATATTCATATAATGATGATAATAATAATAATAATAATAATAATAATAATAATAATAATAATAATAATAATAATAATAATAATAATAGGGAAGAGTTTAATTGTAAATAGGATTTTAATGGAGGTTTTGTAAGAAAGATTTTATTATTATAAATAATAATAATAAGAAGAATGATAATAATAATAATAATAATAATGAGAATGATAATATTAGTTTATGTACCCTTCTCGTAGTGATTAATAAATTCAAAGGATGTGAACAACAATACATGTTATAACTCCCGCTCCCTTTGTCAACGCCAAAAATGTTCAAACAACGCAGTTTTATTCCATCGATTTTACCAAAGTTTGAAGGTGACCATCCGGGGCATTCGAAGAACAATGTAACACGTTCCATAGTTATTTATATACCCACAGCCACTGAGGTTACCTCACCTTAAGATCAGCATACCATTTCGGGAGGGGGAGGGTTGGGGAAATCCTATGCAAAAATTATGGGGTGCATAATCTGTGGAAAGTTATGAATAGCATTCTGACGGATAGCAGCATCTCTATGTGGGCGAGCCTCGAATTCACTTTCACCTCTGGAAGGTACCAATTTTGAATAAGGCGAAATAAAAAAACCGGTTGAATGAAAAATCGACTGTGTTATAATACGGAAAAAGGACCGGGATAACTCTAACACCGGTTAGCACCTCCTTCCTTCATCCACCTTCTCCACCCACCCCCCCCCCCCCCCCCGTTCCCGCTCATCACCCAGAAGTTTCGTGTGCATTCCCCTCCTAATCGCTCTTTTATGAACAGCGAACTTAAAATGTTTTCTATGTTGTCATCTTTTCTATTTCCATTTCGGACTGATAAATAAAATGGGTGGTTTATTAAAATGAAATATGTACCTTGAGTAAGGTTACATGGGTTCGGCCGCGAACAATGATGAATAAAGTTCACGCTCGCTAACGGTAGTAACGATCACACATCAGTTTACGAGTACATTATAAACGAAGTTTGAATGAGGCCATTAATTTGCAAAAATATGATAATTAGACAACATCAATTTTACTAGGATGAATTTATGATAGGAAGCGTTGCAACAATGTTATCCCCATCGGTGACTTACTTGAAATTTTATAAAGAAAAACAATACAAAAAGTACGAAATTACAATATAAAGGTTTGGACTGTTTAACCTATAAATATTAATATGCTTGGCATATTGGCAACAAATTAAACCGTCAAAAACTTTTCTAATTGCTTATGCTGCTTATGTGAGTTTATGTCGCCTCTTTAATTCTGTTAACGCATTTTGCTTCCTTACTGGACGAGCCTTTATGCTTGTTTAGAATCCGACCTATCATCTTCATTATTTAAAAACATATGTGCACTGACTATATGGAAATAAGGCAGACTTTTTTCAAGGAAGAAGGCATCTGTTCTTCACCCAGAGTTACGGAGTTTGTTTTGCTGACTCATCCCAAAGAGGAAGATGTTGTGTTAAAGCGAGGCTTGTATTTGCTTTAAACGGCTACATTTTGCTGTTTTTCCCTTAGATTTATGCCCAAGTTTTGAGCGATTGACTGTTGTAAGTTTCAAACCCGATTTTAAACAGTTTATGTTCGATATCTTAGCGGGAACATTTGAGTGTTTAACATCCCTGGATTTTTACATCTGGTCTAGAAAGAACACCGTAACAATATTTTGCGTCCAATTTTACAGACAAGCCCTCAGTGTGTTCCGCCGAGACTATCTTCAGAAACTTAGTTGTTCGCAATGAAAGAAGGAGGCTTATCTTCGTTTCACATCGCTAATTGCGTCTTCAACGCGTTTTTATCGTATACCGCCATCATGCTGAACAGCGTCATGATCCATGCAATAAGGAAAACTTCATCCTTGCCAAAGACTCTAAAAACATTGCTCCTGAGTCTGACTGTTGCGGATCTTAGTGTTGGTTTATTGGCGCAACCCTTGTACGTCACAAGGCATATCGTGGACTTAGAACAAAACGGCAGTGGAAACAATTCTGTTAGTAATTCCATCGAGAAGGTTTCTTTATTCACAGGTATTTGGTATTCCTTGGCTTCTTTCCTTGGTGTGATGGCTCTGAGCGCTGACAGATTCCTGGCCATTCATCTTCATCTTAGATATCAGGAACTTGTGACTCACAATCGTGTTATTACAGTGGTAATATTAACATGGGTGTTAAGCGCATTTCTTTCCGTGGCTAAGGCTTGGATCCCTTTAAATTTGAATATTATTCCCCTGATCTATGCCATACTTCTGCCTGCTTGTCTCGTAACTGCAGCATGTCTAAGTTGCAAGATATTCGTGACCGTACGTCGCCACGCAGCTCAACTCCAAGCTCATCAGATACAGCAGGTAACGCAAAATGGCGAAATTGCGAATTTTTGGAGGAACATAAGATCTGGGATCGGTGCAGTTTATGTATATCTGGTTTTTTTCCTTTGTTATGCGCCTCACATTTGTATCGTCATTTCATCTATATTTGCCCCAACCGCAGAACTCAAAGATGCAGGTTTTTACACCCTCACGCTGATGTTTCTCAATTCATCTCTGAATCCTCTAATTTACTGCTGCAAGATGAGAGGCATTCGACACGCAGTTGTGAACATCGTGCGAAACCTATTTTCGAGTCACAACTGAAGAAAGCGTCGGAAAAGTGAACATTGGAGTGACAAACAATGACTACGCTTAACAATGTAACCAGCTCAGCCTGTCAAACTGCGAACGGCCGAGTCCTTCATCCTTACTGGCTATCAGGTTCGAAGGTGACCTGTCTTCAGTGTTTCTACCCGTAACGTGTTTCTCTGTAGGTAGCGAGGAATGGACCAACAGAATACTTCAAAAAGTAACAAAAATAATAAACCACAAATATAATACTAAATAGTAAATCGATGCTACTGAGCACCGTATATGGTCGTATAAGTCTGTGATCTTTCCTTATCGAAGTTTTCTTGTTTTAATATCAGCTGACTTGACCATTTTGTCTTTTCCAATTACGAGCGAATACTCTAGCTTAAAAGAATCCTTTGCAATTCCTTTTTTTTAGGATAAAGTGTATAGGGAAAAATGTATTTAGTTTTATGTGGACAGACATAACAAAGTCACGTGAACCCCAGCTGAATTTGGCCTTTTTAGAAATTATTTGCAGTAATAAATGAAAGATACACACGCCAACATAAGATTAACCTCTAATTATGTCGGTGCTTTTAATAACAAATGTCGGTCCCTGTTTCTTAACTGGTGAATGTGTTTGGGGACCCGACATCACGGTTTTTTTTTTTTTGTTGATGAGTAGGAAATTCAAATCAGTTACCTTTTTATAACACACATCAACAACTCTGTAGCCATCTGTGTTCTTCGTATGCGATGAAAAGGACAGCAGCGTAGGCATATGTCTCCTCATTAAAAAAAAAAAGAGAAAAAAAAAAAAACAATTCTCCCCAATCGACCGTGAAGCTATAAAACTGAAT
Source organism: Pavona decussata (assembly GCF_977016875.1). NCBI lineage: Eukaryota > Metazoa > Cnidaria > Anthozoa > Scleractinia > Agariciidae > Pavona > Pavona decussata. The sequence goes on from NW_028145639.1 coordinate 801,733, forward strand.
GCAAGGCTGGCACTACGGCAAAGGGCAGATTTATTAGTGGCCAATATTTCGACTAATAGAATTAGTCTTCCTCAGGGCCAGAGCTATACTGAAGGAAAATATAGTAACGGCTCCTTAAATTAAAGTTTGAAAAAATACATGGAAAAAAATGATTGGCTAATACATGACATGAAGACAGCGTACTTGTAAATATGAGATAACAAAAATCTAAAAGTGTATAATCAAAGGTTCAGCGTTCGTAACCATGAAGCGTTATGTTACGGGATCAACCGGAAGGAAGAGTCCTATTATCATCATCATCATCATCATCATCATCATCATCATTTTATTGAAAAGTTCTTTTTCATATAGTACCGCTGAAGTCTACTCGCATATAGCAAAAGCTAATCGATGCGGGTAGAAAAACAATAGGTTACACAATTTCGTACATTACAGATGAATTGAAAAATACAAAGCAGCTGATTCGATAGCAGATTAGACATCAGCCAATAAACTACTAAATAATTTAAACTAGCCAATAATAAATGTAAAGAAAGGTACTCGCAAATACTGAGTGCTGAACTTAAGTGAGGTATATACATATATGTATATATTTTAATGTAAGTTAAAGAAGACTTGGCTCCCTTAGCTTTGTTAACCGCACACGCATCTACGGTTCGACGTGAACATTTCTTACGACCCACTGTTGTTTAATCCTTTTCACAAACGAAAAAATAAAACAAAAAAAAATGTTATTAAACGAAATTTGAAGGTAACCGATCCATTTGAAGATAAATAGAGGGAGTGTTTGCAGCTGTTGATTCTACCGACAATTTCGTGTGTTTGGGTTAAGACAACTGACGTCAAATAATGGTTTAATTGACGAAGTCGCTTCTAGAAAAGTATTAAAGTTGACGAAAATTGTTTTTGTTTTGTTTTTTAATTAAACAAAAATCCATTTTCTCTGGCAAAACAGACATTTGAACAGTTTCATTGGCCGGGGGTTCATATCAACTCACTATTATTTATATTCCAACTATCAAAACGCCAACTTAGACTTGATAATCGTAAAGCGAATAAAATGTATATCGACTATATTTAGTGTATTTTTAAAGGAAATTAACGATACAAAAAGCTATACGACATCTCGACGACTTCATGTTATAGCTTGTTATCATTGTCAAATGTGGAGAAATTAACAAAGGTGACATATATAATATACAGAATTAAAAGGGTGAAAAGGTACATGTAAATAAAATTCGAGCATGCGAACGGAAAAACATTGACAAATTCAACAGAGAGTTTTACGCGGATAGAGTTCGCTTGACTGTTTAGTGTCGCTCTTTCCTTTCTAACAGATTAAACCGCCGTCAAACTTCTCTTGCTCGTCATTTCACAGTTGAGGGTTTTGAAGTTCTTATCAGCGAAGGTGTACCTGTCTTAAATTGTGTTCGTCCTGAAATGCTTTCTCATTTCGGAATGTTTATGTTCTTCTACACGTTGGTGGAGGTAGCGGCACGTATAAACGATGTAATTTGCATCACACAAATCACATGTAAATTCGTATACAACATTCTATTGGTTAACTAAGGGAGGCGCTTTAATTCCATTTCTCTTGGGTCGTCAATGATCTTTTTGCTTGCAAAGATTAGCTGCAAATCATGCTTGATTTTTCGTCCAAGGTGGCGCAGTTGTCTGCGAACAGGTTGCAACAGAATGCCACAGAATGTTGTATATGAAGTCTGAGACGAGCAAAGAAATGGCGGAGAAACTTTTAACTGGGATGACTCCTGATGAGGTTCAGAGATGAATAATTTATTTCTTTTGTTTTATTCCCCCAAGCCTCTAAACTAAGAGAGAATTTTAACATATCGCGTCGGGAATGGTCTGTCATAATAATAATAATAATAATAATAATAATAATAATAATAATAATAATAATAATAATAATAATAATAATAATAATAATAATAATAATAATAATAATAATTTATCCAGGGAGCCCACTCGCCTTGGCGGTTTTCAATGGGGCCCGTCTGTTCGCAGCTGCACTAATTTCGTACCCAGATCTCCCACATTTGGACATCCCTGAACCGACTGAGATCTGAGTACGAGATTATCTGCGTACATAACTGTGATGGTCTGCGGATGAGATCGAGAGAATAATTAATGAGAGTTCAAATACACGAATTTCGCATATTTCACCTCCACAAATATAATACGAGAAACGGTACTTAATCTTAACTCGATTGTGGCTTAAACTTAATAAATAAAACTCGAGTCAATTCCAATACTATCTCCTATCTTTGGATGAGTGAATTGGTTGGTTGAAATTCGAACACGTTTGTTTGAGCTGCGAAGCTAAGTGACATTATATACTTTCTGTTTACACTACAGACTGAGGAATCTTAACCTACATATTAAAACAAAAAAAGTAAATACACAAGTAAAATAATCTAGATAGATGTATTTTTTCAGTCAGTGACACAGGCATACTCCGGAAAAAGAAAATCCGTTTTGTTATTTGCGAAGTCTAAAAAGAAAACCTTTTTGTTTCAATTGGTGGCATTTTTAATATTCTTAAAGCTTAAAGTTGGCGGGTCCAAGATCACAAGTTTGCTCCGTGATATCATCATCACCCTCCGTACCATGTGAAACATAAACGCATTGCTTATTTAAAAACTTAAATAATTTTTGAGGGACCGTTGGTCAGGCCAGATATCAACCACTAACATCGAAAAACAGGAACAGCAACAAACCCTTCACATTCTCGGTGGAGGTGATTGTCATATTTATCAACCGTATGCCGGTTCGATTCGCTGTCAGTTGACCAAACAGTACGTACAGTGCCAATCATATGGTGAAATTATCTTTTGACGGAAAACACTAAAACATTAGTATACGCAAACTCAATGATCTACTCAGCTAGGACTGAAGAGTTAATATCCGATTCATTATTCAATGTAGAATCGAATAGGTAAATGTAGCTGATGGCTGGCTTGCCCTGAAAAAGGAAACACAAAGCACGCGATACACAAGCTGGTTTTCAAAATTTATCTTGTTTTTGGATAACAAGACCTGCATAAAATCTTAACCCCTCCCATTAAAGTTAAAGGATTTTGTAGACAATACTCACAAAACAAGTTAGAACTTTAAAATTATTTTTTGATGGCTATAATTAATAAAACAAATATATAGGAATTTTTTTCAGCAAATCATAGGTCACTACAGGTTTTCTCAGGCTCGTAGATTTGATATTTTTCCATTTTGTTACATGTTGGACCTACGGAGTTTAAATTTTAGTATATAACTGTTATGAGGCACGGGTCAAACGCCGAACTTCACATGAGACGAACAAAACTGAGCGAATCAAGTTCACGATAAGTTCGACGTTTGACTCAATTGAATTCGTCCGACTCACTTGGATCGACCAACACGTTTTATCCGTCAGATTTTTACGGATAGAACGTGTGAAGATCGACTCTAGGAAAAACGTCGATCTTTTTATGAATTGAACTTATGAATAAATTCGTTTGATAATGTAAATTTTAGCCTCGATATAAAAACATCTGTGACTGAATTTGGATCGACGAATTCTGTTGGACGTTTGACCCAACGGTGGAGCTTTACCCATTTGGGTCGACCCAAATTGCAATTTAGCTCGTCTCATGAAGTTCAATATTTGATCCGGGCCTTAGTGGTGATAAATGCATGAACCTAAAAACAAATCAGCAATAGATAAGGCCGACTTTTTAGGGCTCCAGACCTTTCGGAAGAGGGCTTAAAAATAACCAATCCAAAGAGTTGATCCATCGTTGATAACTCAAACACGTTGGCTTAAGGAAACATCTGCGGTGACATGTTAATTAAAGTTAAAAAAACAAATGTTTTTTTTTTTTGTCATGATTTTGATCTTGAAAGTGGTTGTAAAACTTTTAATTATCAGTTTGCGCATACGAATGAGATGTTCTTATTCCAAAGTTCCTCAGCGCCGGCGAAAAATACAGACGAAACATCTGCCTAAATTTCTACTTATTTCATCCCAGTATGATATTCCACTGAGCCATCTTTTATACGTATAAGAGAGTATTGTTTTCTTCCATCGGTAAATATACGAAATTAATCCTGTGAAATTATTTTTTCTGTACATGTCAATCACACGTCTAACTGTAATTTGTTCTTACAATGTACGTTATTTTAATTACAGCGAATTTGGATTTTTAAAGGGTAAAGATTGATAATACTTTATCAATTCCTTGCTTTCCATGTAAAGCAAATTCAACGGACTTTTAAGTGACACCATAGTTTGACTTACTTAGTTCTCCATGTCAGCTGCAGTTCCTGAGGGGAGAAATTCTGCTGATCGCAAATCTTCATTGTAAAAAGGTGAACTCCACTTTCTTTCAATAAAGGATGGAAAATTGACGAACAGAGAAACCTTTGGAAGGAAGATTTCGACAGCCTTCTTTTGCTGATGGATTCAGAATAATGGGAGATTTGGTCTGTGGAAGTACACACAGAGATGTCTTTTATTCATCGTATATTACAAATTGCTCCTTCAACGTTTTCTTATCTTGTGTCACCACCATTTTGAACATTTTAACAATCCACGCGTTAAAAAGGACTTCAACACTGTCAAAACCTTTGAACACTTTGCTTCTGAACCTTGCCATTTCTGATCTGGGCGTTGGTTTGCTCCTGCAGCCGTTTTACAGCGCCTTACTGGTGAGACGTTCACAGCAGTATATCATCAACTGCACCAGCTATGGCGCTTTTATCGGCATTGTAACTATGTTTTCTTTAGCGTCGCTGTTTGGTATCACGGCCCTGAGTGCTGACAGATTCTTGGCCATTCATCTTCATCTCAGATACCAGGAACTTGTGACTCACAAGCGTGTTGTTGTGTTGGTGATCTCAATTTGGGTGTTCAGTACATTTCTGTCTTTAGCTGCATATACGTTGTGGATTTCAACAAATATTACTTTCGTGCTTTTTGTAATTGTTGATGCGGTCTGTATGGTAGCTACAACTTTCCTAAATTACAAGATTTATTCGGCCGTAAGACGCCACCGAATTCAAATCCAAGCTTTGCAAGTACAAGGCGCTCAAAATGGCGAGATGGTAAACATGGCGAGGTTGAGAAAAACTGCCACTGGTACTTTTTACGTGTATCTAGTTTTCTTGCTTTGTTATTTACCACAGATATGCAGTTATATTGCCTTTATAATATCTGGATCAAGTCGAACTGCTATCAGAGGCTGGTCTCTCTACACTTTGACTCTGATTTTTCTCAATTCGTCTCTCAATCCTTTGATTTACTGCTGGAAAATGAGAGACATTCGACACGCTATTGCGGACACACTACGATCTTTATTTCGAATTCACAACTGAGGAAAGCAAAACCTTGTCTCTATAGACACCAGTGAAAAAAAAAAGACGTCAGTGGACGTCATTGCTCGCGACCATAATTTTTTAACCGTGCACAGGTTTTGACCTCATTATGTTGTAACGTGAAGCAAAATTTGGAAAAATTACGTCGTGCAGGGAAAGTAACAGCTTAAAATAAGCAAAATTCTAATAAAATGGCAAGTTGGTTTTCTGGATCGCGCCGTTAAATGCACTTCGATCTCTAACGTTGGCCTGTACACACTGCTTGCTCTGTTTTTCTTAGTAGAAAATTTCAGTAGACTTGCATCTTTCAAAAGCTCTATTTTCACTGGACATTGATAACCTGCAGCTGCATTGTGCTTTAGGGCTGGAACATTGTTCTGTTGCTTGTTCTTTTGTCCTCTCGACCAACCATGTAAGACGCTGCAAACTGCAATATCTGAGCTGTCAGGTGCCGGCAGAAATTTAATAACTTCTTTCTCTGTGCATTCCTGACTGTAATGATGGATGCGTGTAATAAAGCCTATACTCAAATTCTGATAGTTAATTTAATAATCCCTGGTAGTAGATGAAATGTCATATCTTTGGATAGTCAGTTGGATTTAATTAACTTTATTAATGCTGTTATATGAAAGAGCTACCCCGCTTTGTTGGTCACCGACGCAGTCTCCGTATATTTTGCAGTTGTATGCTTAGTAACTTAGCCTTTGAGTGGAGGCAAGACTGGACTTGACTTTATTAATCAGTGCTTTGGATATGTGAACGACAACTAGTCATTATTAGAACAACATGATTCCATATAAAAGGAAGTGTGCATGAGCAGGCTGCAATCAACCAGCCTCGCTTCCACTCTATCAACCAGCCTCGCTTCCATTCAAAATGCTTGCGTAAAGCTATACAACCTTCGAACAACCGGGGCAAGGTTAATAAGCGCACAATTGTAAATGGTCTCTTCGTCTGTGACGCAAAAGAAAGGAAATCGTGCTTTGAAAACCACCGGGAGGTTAATTTAGGCTGTTAGTTTGACGGCGTCCTGATATCACGTGGGCTGTTGATAGTTACACCAGGCTTGTTAATCTGTTTGTGGGAGACCCTGCGTCTGCTCTCGCTAACAGATTTTTTCCCTGCTCCAACGCAGACGCACGTACAGTCACAGCTGGAGTGGGTTAATTGTTTGCAAGTCCCCCACCTGCATATTAGCCGGGATATTAGCGCAGAAACTAAAACCTAGAAATTTGTATTCTTGGTGATTCCCGCAGTCTGTTTTGAAAGTATGGTAGTTATGAAGATAAACTGCAAACCAAACTGAATAAAATTCCTGAATTTCGAGACTAGTAATTTGAAATGCATTGTCCTCGATTCATTTAGGGACCTTAAGCAGTGAGAACGATGACGCCAACAAAAACGTAGGCTAGAAATTAAATTTGCGTTGTCTTAACTAACTTGCGATAATTCCAACTAAGTAATTTGCGTCATGCGGCCGACTAAACAGGAACTGAATATTGTTTGGGCGGCTTTCAAGGTCAGAGAGAGAAAGCAAAATCTACCCTCGTGTGATCACGTTCTCCATAAAACCTTGAATTTGGTCATAAAGTAAAGTAAAGTAAAAACCTTTATTTAACTTCGAATTGCAGGTAGCAAACAATCATGCTAATATCTTCGAAGATATAAAAGATAAAAGTAAGACTAAACGATTATGTACAAAAATAAGATATAAAAATTTTTAGGCTAAATTACAAAAAGAACAACAATCACGATTAAATTTCGATTTGGTTCACTGCTAGTTTAAAAGCATTGGTCGTAGGAGCAGTTCTGAGTGAGTTAGGTGACGAGTTCCAAAGTTTACAAGCTGAATAACGGAAAGAGTGTAAGCCATAATTTGTAGTATTAACCCTTGGGACATGGTCATTTCACTTTGTTAGTTTGCAGAGGACGGCAAGTGCATAACATTAACACGGGCCGGTGTTTTCCTAATTAAAACTGGTTGCGGTCACATCTAATTCCTAACTATAGTTAGTATAGTTGGATATTTTGGTAGTGTGACCGCTGTTTGTTGTAGAAATTTACGCTTCCATTATCCAATAGAAAAGAATGTAAATGAGCTGTAGTCTAGTCACACAAAACATAGTTATCATGATCATGACAATGCTAACTATGGTAAGCTACTTTTATTAGTAATGTGACCGCTTCTCTTTGTTATTTTAACCATAGCCAAGAAATTTACGTCTGGGTGATCAAAAACAATGTGGGTTAAACCTTAGTTACCAAACGAAGAGCCAAACAAAATGTGTCGTTTTGTCAGCAAGGATGCGCACGCGCCTTTCTCACACAGTTGTGTAAATCTAGTAAGGGAACTGGTCATAACAAGCTTGTTTGAAGAAGACCCAGCTTGTCTGGGGTAGGGGGACACCACCTATCTCGTGAACATTACCGAAAAATTTTTATTGGCTTTAAAATTTGAGTTGACACAGAAGTATTCAGCTAGTAAGAGTCAGCATTGCTAAATAATTAAGGAAAGTGATGTTTAAATCTTGCGGTCATTTTTTACTGCTGGATAGAGGGGTGGCTATGCAATAAAGACAACATCTTTTGAGATTGAAGAAGGGGGGAGCAGGCAGAGGCCACCATCTATTTTGGGGTTTGGTTGGTCCTGTTCGAGTTTAATAGTTTTGACCACTTCCCTAATCGAGACACCCGCCACGGTTTCATTTCACGGATCATCTATTTGCTATTGTCACTAACTATGCTGAGTTAAGCCTGATATTCCATCACATCGCATTTATTCCATTGCGCATATGCCACACATGAAATTCCAGTCCTTGCAGTATGCAGGATGTTTGTCCCATGAACCTAGTTTAATGGCCTTAGCTCCCACGAGTCTCCTGTAGCTCAGTGGTAGAGCATCTGAACAAGTAATCGGAAGGTCCTAGGTTCGACTCCTGATAGGAACACTCGGATTTTTTCCGAGTATACCTGAGTCATTTACTTAATAATACATCGTTCTCAACTACAGTCAAACCTGTATTCAGCGTACCCCATATTAAGCGGACACCCTCTATTAAGCGGATAGCAGCACAAGTGCCATTTTTCCTTCCCCACATTTACTGTAAAAAGAACCTGTATTGAACGAAAACCTCTATTAAGCGGACGCGGACACCTTAAACTTGACTTTTATGGTGATTTCTATTGTTAAAACCCTGTATTAAACGGACACTGCGAAAAGGATGCACGTTTTTTGTCCACGTTTTAACAGATCGGTCATTTAACTTTGCCGACAAAAGGGTTGTCACATCTTTGTAGAATTAGCTCCAGCAAAGTGAGTACACGTGGATAGCGACTCGAGCGAAGGGCATGTACTAGCCGCAAAAAAGCCTGCCTTAAAATCTGACCGTGACGAAATTAACGCTTTGTTTTGTATTTTTCGCTTAGAGTTTACTGTTGTGGTCTACTTGTACAAAATATTCTTGCCAGCCTGCTGCACGAACCACAGAAACGTAACATTTTATTTATTCCATATTGTTTGTACAGAACTTTTATTCTTGTTTTGATTGTGTGAACCTCTACATAATTGAATCAATATAGACACTGTTACGCTTTACATCTTCTAATATTAAAAGCAAATGATCACATATACTTGCCACTGCTTATGGGAATAAGGCATTCCACAGTTATCGTATATGTTCACGAGAATGGTATTTGGACCTTTCAAGGCCTTTAAATACTGAGGAATGTTAATATGACCCTTTTGAGACGAATTCTAAGGGAACCTGTTTTCAGCGGACAACCTGTATTAGCGGACACTTGGAAGGGTTCCGAGGGTGTCCGCTTAATACTGGTTTGACGGTAAAGGGTTATATAACTTTATCGTGTTTTTTTTTTCTATTTTTTTTTTCTTTTATTTATTTTCATCTGGTATTCGATCGCTGGCGTCGTCACACGTCGCCGCTACTTAACCTCGCTATTCAGCTTTTGCCGGTGGAGCATCCATCGTTATATTCGAATTACGAAATGCAACGGCAATACTCGTCGGCCACCATCAAAGTAGTTGTTTTGCCACCGCGTTCATGGAATTCTCTATGAGTGGGGTGAATAGCGACCTTTTTGGCTTTAGTATGTTTACCCTTTTTATTTTTTATAAGAACCTTTTTTATAAGAACTTTGAGGCTGAGATTAACTAAAATTTAAGAACATACAAAGAGCATTACCCAGCCTGAGTCAGTTAAGAACATTTTTATTTTGACCAAATAAAATGAACAGTACAAATACGGATTAATACATGTAAAACTTCAGTCTAAACAGTCCAACTTGTCATCTCATAACGGAACAAATTGCTCTTTGATAGGTGTCTTGGTCACGTCCGCATAGACTTATTGAAATACTACTGATGATAACAGGTAACTTAATAGAGTGTAATTACGGTTTGCACAGGAAATGTTGACAGCCCTCAAACTAAAAATGCAAATTTTATCTTCTCCTCAGTTTTTGCGAAGCTTTACTGAGTAATAAACAAGACTAATTGAACTGGGAAATATAATGCTTATAACGAAAAAAATCATTCCGTTGTTTCTCTTTAACGGTTCATGAATCCATGTTACTGTTGTGTTTCATTTAGTAGCCGATGCATTGGCGACTCGGATGCCAGTTACTCGAAGGATACGAATCTTTTTTACACAGTGTAATTTGAATCCTGCAAGACTCCAATACAAATAGCTTGAAAAGTTCTGAACTTGATGAATGCTTAAGGTATATAGTAGAATTCTTCACTTTCGGTACACGTTAAGATAATTTGTTTTCACCTGACCTGAAATGTCCTTAGTAGTAAGTAAGTAAGCAAATAAGTAAGTAAATCCTTTATTTACAGCGGTTACCAATAACACGCGACCTACGGCATTCAAAAGAGTCGGATAAAGTTGCGTTGTGGTGGACGTCAATCAAACAAAAGCCGTTGAAATTATTTTGAATTCTGACAAGATTGCAAGGTAACCCGGCAAGAAACTAACAATTTTACCTCGCTAAGAGAAAGTAAACTTTATTTAAATTGATTCTCGAGCCAGATCAAGCGCAAATAAAAGGTATTTTTGAATTAAAAATTTCAATTTTCACTGCACGTGATAATATACTCACTTGCACGCATCGCTGATTTATTATCAGGTGTAGCGATTTCAACTGTTTCATAAAAAAACTGCTTCGTCTAAACAATGCCCATTTTTTTAGATAATCTTGCTTGGATATCAACTTTCATAAAGTTTACCATCTGTCAGCGGATAAAACTTTCAATTTCTTGGTTCTGTTACCTTGAAATGGTCTCCGAATTCAAAATAATTTCAACGGCTTTTCTATGATTGACGTCCACCAAAACGCAACTTTATCGGAGTCTTTTGAAGGCGATAGGTCGCGTGTTATTGGTAACCGCTGTAAAGACCGTAGCACTAAATAAATAAAACTAGAAAGTTACAAAGGTAAGAACATTGTACAAAAAGATCAACAATATTCAACAATGAATAATTATAAACGCTAAACTCGCAAAAAGAATTACCCTAACGAAACAGTCAGTTCACTCACTGTCTCCGGTGTTTTCCTATATGTATAATAAACGTTTCGCAGCATCGTGAAGACAGTTTGTCGAATACATCGCAGTTGCCAGCAGTAAATCAGAGGATTTAAAGACGAATTTAAAAATACAAGCGAGTTAACATAGTATGACCAAACATCAGGGCCATTTGACCTAGAAATCATTTTAGAAAGCGTAAGGCAAATCGCAGGAACATAGCAAACCAGAAACACTATGTATATGTAAAAAGTACAGGCTACAGATTTTTTTAATCTTGTGATATTTGCTATTTTGCCATTCTGTATTACTTGTTGAACTTGTTGGGCTTGAATTTGCCTCATCTGGTGTCGTACCACTACGAATATTTTGTAATGAAGTAGCGCTGAAGTGACGAGGACGGCAATATTAATAACAAGGTAAATGACAATCGCTTCGCGTGGTAGCCACAATGAATCGAGAGGACAAAGAATTGCGCTCAATACCCATGTTGACATCACCACAGAAACAACACGCTTGTGAGTCACAAGTTCCTGGTATCTGAGATGAAGATGAATGGCTAAGAATCTGTCTGCCGTCAGAGCCAACACACTAAAGAATGAAGCATGAGCAAAAATATTCAATATTCCAATAAACACCTCGAACACCTTGTTGCTAGTGTTTTGTTCTATCTGCGTGACAAGAACTACAATGTACAGCGGCTGAACGATTAAACCAACTCCAAGGTCAGAAACAGCCAAGCTCAGAAGCAACGTTTTTGAAGGTATCTGCAGCGACGACGTTTTCCTGATCGCGTGTATCATCAAAATGTTTAACATGACAGAAGTATAACTTAGGAAAGCATTGAAAACGCAATTGGCAATGAACGGCGAGTGGAGGTCTTCAGCGTCTGCCATTGTATAGAACTTGGAGAGAATTTCAGAAAGAAATAACTTAAATGGAAAAGGCTTTTTTTTCAGTAGCGCAGTGGTCACCTTTCTGGCGGGAAGGGAAATATTACAATACACAAGTTTGTCGCACACGATCCGGCTTTGCGTGTGGGTGGCCTATCAAATTGCCATTACTTATGTATGACGTATGTATTTAAATGAGTTTGGGTTGTAACAGCTGATTTCGTTCTTTATACCACTTATCAGTGAAAAGACTGTCGCCTTCAGCCACGCAAACGGAAGAACGCCAAATTTGCACGTTCTTTACTTTACTTTACTTTAATAGTTTGGTAATACAAAGGCAAGAAAATCCTAAACAGGTTCTACGTCCCTCACTAAAGGGTTACCTAAAGCCTACATTAACTAAAAATTAAACAGCTACTTAAGTCAAAAATAAGTACACACATGCATACATAATCAAGTGGAAAATATTTACAGTATTAAACTAGAAATATAATAAAAGAAGAAGAATAAATCAAGAGAATGTAGTAATATCCGTAAGCTGTGTTTTGAGTCAGCCTCGATAAAATTATTTTGACCAATCAGAGTGCGCCAATAACAATAGCGCGATTTCAAAACAAAAACAAACGACCACGCTGCATCAAGGGTGGAAATGGGCCTTTAACGATTCAGTTTTTCTTAAATGTGATGGGCGATTGTTCCATGATTTAGCTACTCTAAAGAAATATGAAAAATTTAAAACATTGGTTCCTGCATGTCTTATTTTGAACAGGTAATTTAGAATTTTCGTTAGCTGTCACAAGATAATTAGACAGATCCAAGTCGTAAAGGTCCATCATGCACTTAAAAAGAAAACCTAAGTCCATAAAAAGTCTCCTCAATGCCAAGGAAAGAAGATTCAGTTCCTGAAGTTTCTCTCCGTAAGGCCTATCCTTTATAATCAGTTTTGTAGCTCTTCGCTGAACTCTTTCTATTGTGTCAATCAAAAATTGTTGATATCGAGACCAGACCTGCCAGGCAAATTCAATATGTGGTCTGACTAGATGAATGTATAATTTAAGTAGTGCTTGGGGTTGGGTACAAGTACCGCAAGCTCTCTTGATCAAAGGTAGGACTTTATTTGCCGTGTTTACTTTGGCCATGATATTTTTATGCCAGGACAGGTTGTGACTTATTAACACTCCTAAATCTTTTTCTTCTGTTGACAACGGAATACGCTGGGTTCCAAGGCTGTAGGAGGTTACTAATCTGTTTCTTTTATTCGTGATACAGAGACGTTTAGATTTCTTGGTGTTAAACTTCATATCCCAGTTCTCATTCCGTTGACTTCCGTCAATGAGCTTTTCTGAGCAAAACAGAATTACAAGGAACAAACTAATGACTGGTCCAAAGGTTATTCCACAAAACGGGACAACGAGACCATTGCGAGGCGCAAACCCCTTAAACATAATTAAAACATAAGGTACATTAAGAAATTTTTAGTTAAGCACAGTGGTAAGGGAAGCCTCTTGCAAGAGACCATGTACAATACATGTCAGCTAATTATGGTAGCTATAGAGCCGGATTGAGGCAAAATTACTAACTTTAGGCGATGATATTCACCACGTTTTGGAATTAACTAACATTGAACAAAGCTGTAGTGCCAACACCTATCAAAACGGAGTTTAGGCTGAGAAAACCAGAGCAACTCGCCCTTAATAACCTTATAATAGTCATAATTACCTGAAAAATGGCTGACGTTTATCGTGCGTCAAGCGAGTCACGAATATACGCAGGAAGTTTGGATAGAACGAGAGAGATGTGAGAGTATCTTGAGGAGATAGTTAAGAGCACCGACTATAGCTTCTCGAACGGAAATTGAAGTAAAGCAAAGTCCAAACTTCCCAAGTGCATTAATAACTTGATATATTCACAGCTTTTAGTAATATTTCAAACATTAGGAGTATTTCATCCCAGTTCCTGGTGAGTTCCATTGACGTCTTCATGTGTACATGTTACTTTAGAGCTGCACAGGTGCATTCTGAAAAGGTTTCAATCTCTAGCTCTTAACGCAAGTGACTTGAACCGTGAATCTTGAGTATTCAGGCCTGAGGGTAGCAAAGCCTCACTTCACATTCAGGCTGAACTTGATCTTGAGTAGCTTTTACATGAATTTACATCCTTGAGCCATATAGCTTTAAATCCGTATAATTCCAATGTGCGTCAAGGAACAGTTCTTCCGCATTTATTTCTTTTAGAATATTCCCTAAAAAAAACCGAGATCATCACTTGAGACATTTGCCACATTCTAATTCTCATTTATATTTTAAAGAAAAACACGTGTCGGGACGTTTGAAACTCGATTTTGCAATGGCAAAAGCATTTCGCTGAGGATGTAAGTGATGCAGACGTTACACAATGTCAGCGTTCCTTTTTGGGGTTTGATTACGTTTACGTATACATTTCGAGGAAGTTGTTGTTCCCATCCGGCTATTTTCGTTTGATGGATCCTGTCGCCTGATAGTCTCTCTCCGCGGATGAACAACATCCGGTCACGTGATCTTTGTAAACCAAACAGACTTGGAGGTTTCGTCTGTCGGAAAGGTACACAAAGAGGAAAATGGAAAGCGTCTCTACTAGACTCAACTAAACTTCAGGGCGAAAAATAGAGCATGATGTTGTCTTGTCTGGGTTGAAAGAGGATAAAATTCCTCAATTTCGTTTACACTCACTATTTATCAAAGGATCTAAAGTAAATTGTACACTTTAGAATTGCTCGCTGCATTAAAAGCGTGTACTTTCAAAAGCTTTTAGTAACTCACCATGTAAATCCAAAGTTGTTAATTGCTTTATGGAATCTAACTTTCAAGGATCCAAAATGGCGTATTATTCTTCAATTTTCTTTGCATCTGTATTTATTAAAGACGTTCAAGTGTAGTGTACACTTAATAGGTGCTTAGAAATGAGCTTTGTTAAAAGCCTACACTTAGGTTTCGTTTCAAGTTTTCATAAAAGGCTTTTAGTGGCGTGAACCCAAAGATGACAGCTACCTTGATACGGCAAAACTCAAAGTTGTCTAAATTGCGAAAAAATGGCAAAAAGCGGTTAGTATCAGTTTCAAAACATTATCGTTAAGGAACGAAAGTGAATTCATTTCGTGCGACATGAATGATAGAGACAATCAACCGTTACTATTCGTAAAAAAAATGAATGCGCGCAACAAGCAAAAGGAAAACCTTGGAATTAAGCCAATCACCTAAACAGTAGATTTTTCTGTATAACTTTAATTCATCTGCATCAACATAAACTGTCTGCGCGGTTTTAGGTTTTCTTCACAGCAGCGTGCGGTATAACAAAGTCAAAGTCATGGAGGCTTCTTACAGTTTAACAAAAACAACACACAAACAAGATGACTTCGAAATGACAACATTTGGTTTTCTGCTTTAACAGATGGGAAAGGACCTAATGTAGAACAAAAAAAACTGACTGGTTATACAACAATAAGCTTCTTTTAGTAGCTGCTCATAAATAATAATAATAATAATAATAATAATAATAATAATAATAATAATAATAATAATAATAATAATAATAATAATAATAATGATAATAGTAATGGCACAAGCACAGAATTCTACTCGCAGGGGGAGGCGTTTGAAATGGTGCATCAGTGAGCGCAAGTCAAAAAGCTCACTCAATATTGCGAGGCGCTTTAAGCTTATGAAACAATGGACATTAGGCGTTTTATTATACTTTTTTTTTTAAGTGTTTCCATCGTGAGGAACAGAAGTTTTAGTATTTAGATTGAGGATTTTATGGATAGTAAATAGTTTTAGAATTTAATTACTAGGATCTTTATGATTAGGAGTTGGGATTTTAATTGTAAGGACTTTGGTCGTTGCATTGATTGGCTACGGCTGACCGCCCAATCATTGTTTAGGATATCTGGGCATCCAGAAGTTTTTACTGCCATAATAATAATAATAATAATAATAATAATAATAATAATAATAATAATAATAATAATAATAATAATAATAATAATAATAATAATACTTTGACTTCGATCTTGGATCCTAGCGATTGTATATCTTTGCGGACACGATTGGCTGAACGCTGATCTTTGAAAACATGATGCGCAGCTTGTCACATTCACTCGAGAAAGCTTCCTTTTAATTAGCTTAGTCGAAGAGAAGTGATACGCGCGATCAACCATGGTGTTGCATCCTGTTGTGGACGTGGCTCTGGTAATGGAGCAGGAGGCCTGTGTTAGTTGGTTTTCTATAAAATTTAGTTGTTAAGCTATTGCCAGACCTTCCGATAACTGCGCCAAGGAAGGGGACTGAGCCCTTCCGTTCAAGTTCCATAGTAAAAGCCAAGCTTGGGTGGACGTCATTAAGAAGTTGGAGGAACTCTGTCGCCTCACATCATCATCATCATCATCATCATCATCATCATCATCATCACCATCATCATCATCATCATCATCATCATCATCATCATCATCATCATCATCATCATCATCATCGTCATCATCATCATCGTTTTCATCCTTGGATCGGCTCACCTCTTAGGAAAAGTGTTGGAAGTCTGGAGGCACGACAAAGTTTTGTAGAACTCAAGACACCTCAGGCCACGGGACCTAGCTTGATGTCATAGGATAACAGCCCACCCATGCCATCTGCCCACTAATCAGAGAGACTGGTACCCGAAAAATTGGAATTTGGAAATGTATTTTGTGGAGGGCGGAAAACCAAACTGGAGAACGCGAGAAAAACCCTTTCAGCATGGCGTCCGCCCCTGGAATCAAACCCGGGTCAAATTGGTGGGAGGCGAATGCTGTCACCGTCCATTGCGCCATTTCTGCTCAACAGCAGCTTAGCTTAGTTAATGTATTCCTCAGTATGTTCACGACCGCGTGTCGAATGTGTCTCATTTTCCAGCAGTAAATCAGAGGATTGAGAGATGAATTAAGAAATACCAGAGTCAGGGTGTACATCGATAAGCCTTTTATGGCTGTACCAGATCCAAAGACTGATATGAGAACATAACTAGAAATATTTGGCAAGTAACAGACCATAAACAAGAGATACACGTAGAATGTACCCAGAGCTGTTTTTCTCAACCTGGTGACATTTGCGCCGGTCTCGCTATTCTCTGCTGCCTCTTCTACTTGAAGAGCTTGAATTTGGTTATTGTGACGACGAACAGCCAAGTAAATCTTGTGGTTAAAAAATGTTGTGGTGACGAGACAGATAACTTCGATAATGGCGAAAATCACGTAGGTAACAGTCGCTGGGATCCAAAGCATGATTAGCGAAAGAAATACACTGAAGATCCAAATTGAGATTGTAGCAATAACAACTCTATTGAGAGTCACAAGTTCCTGGTATCTGAGATGAAGATGAATAGCCAAGAACCTGTCTGCACTTATCAATGTAATACTGAAAAAGGACGCAAAGGAAAACAAAGTTATGATGATGGTAAAAGCGGTATAGGTAGTGCATGTAGGATTATCCGTTTGCAGCCACTTGACAAGCAATTCGATTGCAAATGGTTGGACCAGCAATCCAACACCAAGATCAGAAACAGCCAAACTAAGAAGCAATGTCATCAAAGGTTTCGGCATCAGCATAGATTTTCTCATCGCGTGGATAGTGAGAGAGTTCAACAAGATGGTAGTATAAGAAGAAAAAGCGTTGATGACGGAACAAATAATGTAAGTCGTGAAGAGTTCTTCAACTTCTGAACTTGAAGGCTGGTATTGCAGCAATACTTGACACGCAGAATTCTCCATCAACTAGCTCTTGAAGTAAAATTAAATTACAATCCGCCACGGTCTTGCAACTGAACGAGAATGGAAAACGAGTGTTTATGACCGTCCGGGTTCACAAGCTCTAGAGTTTTCTGATTACCTTCAGAAACTGAGAAACGTTGGTCTATTTTCAATAGTCCCTTATCTCTCCTATATGTGTTTCCCAGAGAAAATAAGCGATAGTTTAGATTAAGATTAGACATGTATTCCTTTTGTATTTACTTCGTGGGGATTGGAAACCCCAAGAAAACCTTTCTTATGTAAATTTTTTCGGCGTTTATCTGGCTCCTCCCTGGCGCACAACAACTGTTATTTCGTAATTTGCACTCTGTCAGAAACAAAGAATTGAAAAAAATTGAAATTAGTGGCCACCTGAAGTCTAACAGATGTGAGACATACATTTGCACTTGTCATGAGATGTGCCATTTAGATGAAATGGCACATAGGCAAGAACTAAGCGAGCTGCTAACTCAGTCCAGCATGAATTTCTTGTTTTTCAGATTTTTGATAGGTTTCCAAAGAAGAAAAAAACGTAAGTTCAATTTGCCGTTTAAAACGGACCGCAAGATGTTTTTTTTAATGTAGAGTAATTGTAATTCAAAGTGTACTGTCAGTTGAGAAGATTGAAAATAAACAAATATTAAAATCGATGACTACTCCGAATGAAAAGAACTGAAAGTAATTAAATTTCTACCTTGGCGTGTCACCTGTTTGCGTCAGGAGGCAGTGGTGCCTCCATGTATGTCGTCACCTGGTGTCCAAGAAATTAAAACTTAGGTATACCCTCCAAGGTGCTTGGCAAACGGGCAACGATGTACGGTAGGACAGTGAGAGAGTACAGTTTTTTATTCAAATATCAGATGTTTTAAAAACTGGATCATTGCATAATGCAATTCCAGGGTTTTAATTGGCTAAGCGGCCATGGTATATGAGCCATTATACCATGCCCGAGAATTAGCGACCATAAATTGTTCTGGTTGCTCTTGAAAAGGAAATCAGCAAGGCCTACCAATATTACTTGATTTTTCAGTTAATAAAACAATTATTCCACTCGCGCTTGTTGGATATGAGATGATAGATAGCCAACTCGGCGCTTCGCGCCTCGTTGGCTATCTATCATCTCATATCCAACGCGCGCTCGTGGAACAATAATTAATTATTATTCTTTACTAATATAGGACGATTAAACAGGGACCTGTACTATAAACTGGGATAGCTCTTCCCGCTATTGTCACACAATCACCGCTTCAACGTCACATGGCGGATATAGTGAGCAAGTAGGAAGTAAACGTTATGGAATCGGTTTTTCAAGAAATAAAGCCAAACGTGTCTTGAAAAAATAACCCAAGTTATTGAAAGAGTATTTTGGACAAAATATATTGTAATTGAGTCGCAAAAACAAATTAGCAAATCTCAAGCTTTATTCACACGGTAATTAAATGCGCATACAAATTTTAAATTTATTCTGGCAACATTCTATTGTATTTTACTGCACTGACTCTACGATGTTCACAGCATGATTAGCGGCTCGGCCAACACAAGGTCCCTCTTATAGTGCTTGTTTAATAAGCAACACTTTGTAATCTTTCAACTGTTTCTTAAGAACTCACGAATACAGCTTGCTTATGGCACACCTTCAACACCAACCTCGTTCCCAGGGCTTTTTCTCCTGGGAACGAGGTTGCTTCAACACAAATAAGGTAACAACAATAATCTTTATTTTCTTAATTTCTACCTATATAAATAGGTGGTTTGCATTGCCGCCATGTTGGTGAATAAAACAAAAGAAGATTTATTCACATAGTTTGCATAAAAATGGAAGTTAACTCCCAGCGGAGAAAAATCTGAGTCGAGTCTCTGACGTCAGATTAAGGTTACTATATTGGTATGTGATTTAAGCTGTCTAGGCGAACTTGCTGGGGATGGCCACCAACAACTATTTACGGACAGACCACCAAGAGAGGCGATAGTTTCTTCACTCGTGCAAAACTGTTGCCACTGACGGTCTCGGTCAGTTTTCTTCATTGCCCATTTGGCAATTTAGCCGGCGTAGTATGTCCATGAAAACGCGTGGAATGTGTCTCATCTTCCAGCGGTAAATTAAAGGATTAGCAGTTGAATGGAACAGTATTACGTTCAAAGTGTAAGGCGATAAAATATCCATATCGATGTTTCTTGTAAGCAGAACATTTAGTTCCAATTATCGATGTTCAAAGATATTTCATTCCCAGAAAGTTGTCAGGAATGACACCCCCCTTTCAGAAATACTTTGGTGAGGACGACTCCAACTTCCGCGAAAACAATTTGGCATACAATTTCTTTGTCTTATGGTTTATAGCGACAAAGTTGTCCCAGTTAGGTAATTTTAACAAGCAATTATGCTTTAATATTTCCTTAAACAATAATGAGTATTCAGCCTGCGTTAGGATTGGCCCTGCCAATGGTCTTTAAGGACACGGAGATGAGGTCATTTCGTGTTGTGACTAGCGTCCCTGATCAATGTCTGGAGTCCAAAAACTGATAAACATAATTTAAAAAACAGCTTTCCGTTCGTCATTTGGCTTTGCAAAGACCACACACGCTGTAACCGGTATCAACGTAGGGATGTGGACATTGCGTGATGTGACTCACGCGCATGATCAGTGTCCAGTGGGATAGCTAGAGTGTAGGTCTCAGTCATATCGTGTTGGGTACAAAAAGTAAGACTCAAGATTCGATGTTAATCACAACAACACGAAATAAGCGCACTTTGTTGTTATAAACTTCTTATGGATACGAGCTTTTGTGAGTAGAGTTTTTAGTTATTGGAAGACAGCTTCGAAAATCAACGATTTTGTCCTATGGCTAGACAAAACATGGCCGTTATTACCATAGAGTCAACCAAGGCAGCTGCATCGCTAAAAATTTCCAAGCCCGCAGGATATTCAAAGCACTCGAAACTAGTTTAGGTAAATAAAAGTTAAGACTTTAAAACACATGAAGATTTCGGTCTTTTCGGTCTTCGCCAGCAATCTTGGTGTTTGATTGAGAGGAAGAAATTCTGTCAAATTCGATCTACGTCGGCCTTTGTGCTAAGCACTTGTTGTCTTTTCAATTTTCAGCTCTTTTTTTGGTAGCTCTTAACCAAAATAATAATTATAACCAGCATATTTTTTAAGCAATCCAAATCCCCGGCAGTTCTGTCATATCAAACTTTGTGGGGCCGTGTCCCCGGAAGATAGTTCAAGTTACCGGATAATTCATTCTTATTGAGTTGCTTTCTCGGTCCTCCTTTAATTGAATTTCTCGTGATTATGTTCTCGGTCAGTTTTCTTCATTGCCCATTTGACAGTTCAGCCGCAGTATGTCCATGACAGCGCGTCGAATGTGTCTCATCTTCCAGCAGTAAATTAGAGGATTAACAGTTGAATTGAACAGTACTAGGGTAAAAGTGTACAGCGATAAAACCTCCATATCGATGTTTGGTTCAGATAAAAGTTTGACAACAAAAGTGACATAGTTTGGCAAATAGCAAACTAGAAACACGAAATACACGTAAAATACGCCGACCGCGGATCTTCTTAGACTCGCAGAGTTCGCCATCACTTCGCCACCATTCAATGATACTTGCCGTACTTGCAGGGCTTGGATTTGATTTCTGTGTCGTCGTACGGTTAAACAAATCTTGCAGTAAAAATACGTTGTCGAAAGAAAACAGAGAATTAAAATTATACTTATGACAACGGAGGCAACGAACGGGGTCCAAACATCAAGGAGCGAGAGAAAT
This sequence comes from Pavona decussata, assembly GCF_977016875.1. Classification (NCBI taxonomy): domain Eukaryota; kingdom Metazoa; phylum Cnidaria; class Anthozoa; order Scleractinia; family Agariciidae; genus Pavona; species Pavona decussata. Next base: position 823,098 of record NW_028145639.1, read on the forward strand.
GTGCTGAACAACCAAATTGAAATTGCCACAGCAACAACACGCTTGTGAGTCACAAGTTCCTGATATCGGAGATGAAGATGAATGGCCAAGAATCTGTCTGCACTCAGAGCTGTGACACCAAATAATGAAGCAAGTGAAAACCATTGCCACAAAGCAATAGAAAACTTGTTAAAATAGCTGGGTTTGTTGTATTGTAGTAAACATTTCAATAGCAGTGTTGTGTAAAATGGCTGCCCCAGTAAACCGACACCAAGATCAGAAGCGGCCAGACTCAAGAGCAACGTTTTTAAATTCTTTGGTAACGATGAAGTTTTCCCTATAGCGGGTATTGTTATAGAGTTCAAAACTATGGTAACAAAGGAAAACACAGCGTTCAACACACAAGTAACAATGTATGCTGAATACAGGGTTTTAGCTTCGGTGCTTGTCATGTTCGAGTCATGTTCTTGGGACAATTCCACACAGAAAGGATTTTCCATGATCTGGGAAAATTGGAGAACTTACAAGCCAAACTTTCTTTTCTGTCTTTGAGGTACGTTTTAAGCGTCTGTAAAAGATGCAATGTATCCCAGTCTTTCTTCAATTTACATTCCACCTGTTTTGGCTACTAAATATGTAAATTGTGCGCGGACAGGCTGATCCTCACCATGGAAAACCAATATAGTTAGAACATAATCATTTAATAATTAGAGAGGAAAAAGCACAGTCGAGGAAATTTATTTACTTTTTCTGGTTTACTAAATGTGGTATTGGAAAACCAGCATCATCTTTGTTTTAAGGTTCAATGAGGAAATATTAATTTTTTTTTATCAAAGATTGTGTACTGGAGTAACCTAAACAAACTCTTATTGAACATCAATTTCCACAGAAGAAATAAGGGTTAATTGAATTCAGGCCAACTCTCGTCAATTCATCTGGTTGGTTCAGTATAGCATGTACGATTTGATTTGATACATGTCCGTTTCGCGCATTTTAATACATCATGAAGTTGCATCGTGGGGTTTGATATGTGGAATTTATTTTGTGTATCAGAGTTAGAGTCCTTTCGGTTCTTTAATTAAAACGGAACTGACGGAGAAAAACATACCGTTAATTAGAAATTAAAGGCGCGTTTGTACAACAATCAAATATTTTTTCTGGAAATGTCTTTATCAAAGAAATTGCAAAAACAATTTACTTTGATAGAACAGTGACGATAGGATTTATGAAATACATTTATCCAAGAATTGCTGTTTAAACGATAATAAATCAACACGATTTTTGGTGATATGGCTTATGCTTTTTAACTGGCAAGACGGTTTGCCAGTTAGTTTATACAACCGGCTATTACACTCAAAATCTCTATTCTTGTTAGTTTAGCAGCAATTAAGTTCTTCGTCATTATTTAAACAGACGCTTGCACGCTTAAATTGCTTCACGTAGGTAAATGTCCAGCAGGGTATCATCTCATCTAGGGAGGAGTGAAAGCTATTGTAGCTTCTTCATTAGAACAGATACTGGAGGCTCTCAATTGGGGGGAGGGAGGGGGATAGCTTTGACGGTTGACGGTTATATCATAATTACTGATTTTGACGGTCGACGGGTATCAAGGAGAAATTTCTTTCATGAGTTAAAGTTAATATTAAATTTTGTGTTTCTTAATATTTACGGTTGTGTTCTGGAAGTTGATTTTTAGTCAGAAACACGTTATCAATGCAGTAAATCATTTATAATTAGAGAGGAAAAAGCTTGAAAGAATTCAAAATACTATACAAACTATAGTGTGTAGTATTACGACGAAAATTAGTCCAAACCCTGTGGTGTATTAGGATGAAAATTAGGCCAAAAATCAGAATGTATAGTTAGGATGAAAATTAGTCCAAACCTCATAGTGTATATAGTATTAAAATGTAAATTAGCTGCAAAATCAGAGTGTATAGTATTAGGATGAATATTAAACCATAAATCAGAGTGTATAGCGAGCTGCTAACTCAGTCCAGCGTGCATTTCTTGTTTTTCAGATTTTTGAAAGATTTTCCGTCAAAAAAAAAAAAAAACATGAGTTAAATTGCCTTTCAAAACGGACCGCAAGATGTTTTTTTTAATGTAGAGTAATTGAAATTCAAAGTGCACTGTCAGTTGAGAAGATTGAAAATAAACAAATATTAAAGGAGACAGTTTGATGACTACTCCGAATGAAAAGAACTGAAAGTAATTAAATTTCTACCTTGGGGTATCACCTGTTTGCGTCAAGAGGTAGTGGTGCATCCATGTATGTCGTCACCCGGTGTCCAAGAAATTAAAACTTAGGTATACCCTCCAAGGTGCTTGGCAAACGGGCAACAATGTACGGCAGGACAGTGAGAGAGTACAGTTTTTTATTCAAATATCAGATGTTATTAAAAACTAGATCATTGTATAATGTAATTCCAGGGTTTTGATTGGCTGAGCGGCTATGGTATATGAACCATTATACCATGCCCGAGAATTAGCGACCATAAATTGTTTTCTGGTTGCTCTTAGAAAGGAAATCAGCAAGGCCTACCAATATTACTTGATTGTTTTTAATAAAACAATTATTCCACTCGCGCTTGTTGGATATGAGATGATTATAGCCAACTCGGCGCTTCGCGCCTCGTTAGCTATCTATCATCTCATATCCAACGCGCGCTCGTGGAATAATAGTTAATCATTATTCTTCACTAATATAGGACGATTAAACAGGGACCCGTACCATAAAAGGATAGCTCTTCCCACCATATTGTCACACAGTCACCGCTTCAACGTCACATTAATGATGGCGGACATAGTGAGCAAGTAGCAAGTAAACGTTATGGAATCGGTTTTTCAAGAAAAAAAGCCAAACGTGTCTTGAAAGAATAACCCAAGTTATTAAAAGAGTATTTTGGACAAAATATATTGTAATTGAGTCGCAAAAACAAATTAGCAAATCTCAAGCTTTATTCACGTGGTAAATGCGCATACAAATTTTAATTTATTCTGGCAACATTCTATTATATTTTACTGCACTGACTCTGCGTTGTTCACAGCTCAGTGTGTACAATGATATGACTAGCGTCTTGGCGCATGGCTAACGCAAGGTTCCTGTTATAGTGCGTGTTCAATAAGCACCACTTTGTTACCTTTCAGCTGTTTCTTAAGAACTCACGAATACAGCTTGCTTATGGCACACCTTCAACACCAACCTCGTTCCCAGGACTTTTTCTCCTGGGAACGAGGTTGCTTGAACACAAATAAGGTAACAACAATTACAACAATAATCTTTATGTTCAGTTCTTAATTTTTACCTATGTACAACAGGTGGTTTGCATTGTCGCCATGCTGGTGAATAAAACAAAAGAAGATTTATTCACATAGTTTGCATAAAAATGGAGGTTAACTCCCAGCGGAGAAAAATCTGAGTCCAGTCTGAGTCGAGTTTCTGACGTAAGATTAAGGTTACTATATTGGTATGTGATTGAAGCTGTCTAGGCGAGCTTGCTGGGGATGGCCACCGACAACTATCTTGATTTCGTTCTCAGACAGACCAGCAAGAGAGGCGATAGTTTCTTCACCGGTGCAAAAACTGTTGCCACTGACGGTCTCGGTCAGTTTTCTTCAGTTGCCCATTTGGCAATGCAAGCGCAGTATGTCAATGAAAGCGCGTCGAATGTGTCTCATCTTCCAGCAGTAAATTCAAGGATTAACAGTTGAATTGAACAGTATTACGGTAAAAGTGTAAAGCGATAAAATCTCCATATCGATATTTCTTGTAAGCAGAATATTCAGTTGCATTTATCGATGTTCAAAGATATTTCATTCCCAGAAAGTTGTCAGGAATGACATCGCCCTTTCAGAAATACTTTGGTGAGTACGACTCTACAACTTCCGCGAAAACAATTTAGCATACAATTTCTTCGTGTTATGGTTTATAGCGACAAAGTTGTGCCAGTTAGGTAAGTTTAACAAGCAATTATGCTTTAATATTTCCTTTAACAATTATGAGTATTCAGCGCGCGTTAGGATTGGCCCTGCCAATGGTCTTTAAGGACACGGAGATGAGGTCATTTCGTGTTGTGACTAGCGTCCCTGATTAATGTCTGGAGTCCAAAAACTGATAAACATAATTTAAAAAACAGCTTTCCGTTCGTCATTTGGCTTTGCAAAGACCACACAGGGCCGTAACCGGTATCAACGTAGGGATGTGGACATTGCGTGATGTGACTCACGCGCATGATCAGTGTACAGTGAGATAGCTAGAGTGTAGGTCTCAGTCATATCGTGTTGGGTACAAAAAGTAAGACTCAAGATTCGATGTTAATCACAACAACACGAAATAAGTGCACTTCGTTGTTAAAAACTTCTTATGGATACGAGCTTTTGTGAGTAGAGTTTTTAGTTATTGGAAGACAGCTTCGAAAATCAACGATTTTGTCCTATGGCTAGACAAAACATGGCCGTTATTACCATAGAGTCAACCAAGGCAGCTGCATCGCTAAAAATTTCCAAGCCCGCAGGATATTCAAAGCACTCGAAAGTTAGGTAAATGAAAGCTAAGACTTTAAAACACATGAAGATTTCGGTCTTCGCAAGCCATCTTGGTGTTTGATTGAGTGGAAGAAATTCTGTCAAATTCGATCTACGTCGGCCTTTGTGCTAAGCTCTTAAATTGCCTTTGTTGTCTTTCCAATTTTCAGCCTTTTTTTTGGTAGCTCTTAACCAAAATAATAATTATAACCAGTATATTTTTGAAGGAATCTAAATCCCCGGCAGTTCTGTCATATCAAACTTTGTGGGGCCGTGTCCCCGGAAGATAGTTCAAGTTACCGGATAATTCATTCTTATTGAGTTGCTTTCTCGGTCCTCCTTTAATTGAATTTCTCGTGATTATGTTCTCGGTCAGTTTTCTTCATTGCCCATTTGACAGTTCAGTCGCAGTATGTCCATGACAGCGCGTCGAATGTGTCTCATCTTCCAGCAGTAAATTAGAGGATTAACAGTTGAATTGAACAGTACTAGGGTAAAAGTGTACAGCGATAAAACCTCCATATCGATGTTTGGTTCAGATAAAAGTTTGACAACAAAAGTGACATAATTTGGCAAATAGCAAACTAGAAACACGAAATACACGTAAAATGCACCGACCGCGGATCTTCTTAGACTCGCAGAGTTCGCCATCACTTCGCCACCATTCAATGTTACTTGCCGTACTTGCAGGGCTTGGATTTGATTTCTGTGTCGTCGTACGGTTAAACAAATCTTGCAGTAAAAATACGTTGTCGAAAGAAAACAGAGAATTAAAATTATACTTATGACAACGGAGGCAACGAACGGGGTCCAAACATCAAGGAGCGAGAGAAATGTGCTGAACAACCACATTGAAATTGCCACAGCAACAACACGCTTGTGAGTCACAAGTTCCTGGTATCGGAGATGAAGATGAATGGCCAAGAATCTGTCTGCACTCAGAGCTGTGACACCAAATAATGAAGCAAGTGAAAACCATTGCCATAAAGCAATAGAAAACTTGTTAAAATAGCTGGGTCTGTTGTATTGTAGTATACATTTCACTAGCAGTGTTGTGTAAAATGGCTGCCCCAGTAAACCAACACCAAGATCAGAAGCGGCCAGACTCAAGAGCAACGTTTTTAAATTCTTTGGTAACGATGAAGTTTTCCCTATAGCGTGTATTGTTAAGGAGTTCAAAACTATGGTAACAAAGGAAAACACAGCGTTCAACACACAAGTAACAATGTATGATGAATACAGGGTTTTAGCTTCGGTGCTTGTCATGTTCGAGTCATGTTCTTGGGACAATTCCACACAGAAAGGATTTTCCATGATCTGGGAAAATTGGAGAACTTACAAGCCAAACTTTCTTTTCTTTCTTTGAGGTACGTTTTAAGCGTCTGTAAAAGATGCAATGTATCCCAGTCTTTCTTCAATTTACATTCCACCTGTTTTGGCTATTAAATATGTAAATTGTGCGCGGACAGGCTGATCCTCACCATGGAAAACCAATATAGTTAGAACATAATCATTTAATAATTAGAGAGGAAAAAGCACAGTCGAGGAAATTTATATACTTTTTCTGGTTTACTAAATGTGATATTGGAAAACCAGCATCATCTTTGTTTTAAGGTTCAATGAGGAAATATTAATTTTTTTTATCAAAGATTGTGTACTGGAGTAACCTAAACAAACTCTTATTGAACATCAATTTCCACAGAAGAAATAAGGGTTAATTGAATTCAGGCCAACTCTCGTCAATTCATCTGGTTGGTTCAGTATAGCATGTACGATTTGATTTGATACATGTCCGTTTCGCGCATTTTAATACATCATGAAGTTGCATCGTGGGGTTTGATATGTGGAATTTATTTTGTGTATCAGAGTTAGAGTCCTTTCGGTTCTTTAATTAAAACGGAACTGACGAAGAAAAACATACCGTTAATTAGAAATTAAAGGCGCGTTTGTACAACAATCAAATATTTTTTCTGGAAATGTCTTTATCAAAGAAATTGCAAAAACTATTTGCTTTGATAGAACAGTGATGATAGGATTTATGAAATACATTTATCCAAGAATTGTTGTTTAAACGATAATAAATCAACACGATTTTTGGTGATATGGCTTATGCTTTTTAACTGGCAAGACGGTTCAGTGACGGTTTGCCAGTTAGTTTATACAACCGGCTATTACACTCAAAATCTCTATTCTTGTTAGTTTAGCAGCAATTAAGTTCTTCGTCATTATTTAAACAGACGCTTGCACGCCTAAATTGCTTCACGTAGGTAGTAAATGTCCAGCAGGGTATCATCTCATCTAGGGAGGAGTGAAAGCTATTGTAGCTTCTTCATTAGAACAGATACTGGAGGCTCTCAATTGGGGGGAGGGAGGGGGATAGCTTTGACGGTTGACGGTTATATCATAATTACTGATTTTGACGGTCGACGGGTATCAAGGAGAAATTTCTTTCATGAGTTAAAGTTAATATTAAATTTTGTGTTTCTTAATATTTACGGTTGTGTTCTGGAAGTTGATTTTTAGTCAGAAACACGTTATCAATGCAGTAAATCATTTATAATTAGAGAGGAAAAAGCTTGAAAGAATTCAAAATACTATACAAACTATAGTGTGTAGTATTACGACGAAAATTAGTCCAAACCCTGTGGTGTATTAGGATGAAAATTAGGCCAAAAATCAGAATGTATAGTTAGGATGAAAATTAGTCCAAACCTCATAGTGTATATAGTATTAAAATGTAAATTAGCTGCAAAATCAGAGTGTATAGTATTAGGATGAATATTAAACCATAAATCAGAGTGTATAGCGAGCTGCTAACTCAGTCCAGCGTGCATTTCTTGTTTTTCAGATTTTTGAAAGATTTTCCGTTAAAAAAAAAACGTGAGTTAAATTGCCTTTTAAAACGGACCGGAAGATGTTTTTTTTAATGTAGAGTAATTGAAATTCAAAGTGCACTGTCAGTTGAGAAGATTGAAAATAAACAAATATTAAAGGAGACAGTTTGATGACTACTCCGAATGAAAAGGACTGAAAGTAATTAAATTTCTACCTTGGGGTATCACCTGTTTGCGTCAAGAGGCAGTGGTGCATCCATGTATGTCGTCACCCGGTGTCAAAGAAATTAAAACTTAGGTATACCCTCCAAGGTGCTTGGCAAACGGGCAACAATGTACGGCAGGACAGTGAGAGAGTACAGTTTTTTATTCAAATATCAGATGTTATTAAAAACTAGATCATTGTATAATGTAATTCCAGGGTTTTGATTGGCTGAGCGGCTATGGTATATGAGCCATTATACCATGCCCGAGAAGTAGCGACCATAAATTGTTTTCTGGTTGCTCTTAGAAAGGAAATCAGCAAGGCCTACCAATATTACTTGATTGTTTTTAATAAAACAATTATTCCACTCGCGCTTGTTGGATATATCATATCCAACGCGCGCTCGTGGAATAATAGTTAATCATTATTCTTCACTAATATAGGACGATTAAACAGGGACCCGTACCATAAAAGGATAGCTCTTCCCACCATATTGTCACACAATCACCGCTTCAACGTCACATTAATGATGGCGGACATAGTGAGCAAGTAGCAAGTAAACGTTGTGGAATCGTTTTTTTCAAGAAATAATACCAAAATGGTCTTGAAAAATCAACCTAAGTTATTAAAAGAATATTTTGGACATGTATTGTAATTGAGTCGCAAAAACAAATTAGCAAATCTCAAGCTTTATTCACGTGGTAAATGCGCATACAAATTTTAATTTATTGTGGCAACATTCTATTATATTTTACTACACTGACTCTGCGATGTTCACAGCTCAGTGTGTACAATGATATGACTAGCGTCTTGGCGCGTGGCTAACGCAAGGTTCCTCTTATAGTGCGTGTTCAATAAGCACCACTTTGTTACCTTTCAGCTGTTTCTTAAGAACTCACGAATACAGCTTGCTTATGGCACACCTTCAACACCAACCTCGTTCCCAGGACTTTTTCTCCTGGGAACGAGGTTGCTTGAACACAAATAAGGTAACAACAATTACAACAATAATCTTTATGTTCAGTTCTTAATTTTTACCTATGTACAATAGGTGGTTTGCATTGTCGCCATGCTGGTGAATAAAACAAAAGAAGATTTATTCACATAGTTTGCATAAAAATGGAAGTTAACTCCCAGCGGAGAAAAATCTGAGTCCAGTCTCTGACGTAAGATCAAGGTTACTATATTGGTATGTGATTGAAGCTGTCTAGGCGAGCTTGCTGGGGATGACCACCAACAACTATCTTGATTTCGTTCTCAGACAGACCAGCAATAGAGGCGATAGTTTCTCCAACCGTGCAAAAACTGTTGCCACTGACGGTCTCGGTCAGTTTTCTTCATTGCCCATTTGACAGTTCAGCCGCAGTATGTCCATGAAAGCGCGTCGAATGTGTCTCATCTTTTAGCAGTAAATCAGTAAAGGATTAACAGTTGAATTGAACAGTATTACGGTAAAAGTGTAAAGCGATAAAATCTCCATATCGATATTTCTTGTAAGCAGAATATTCAGTTGCATTTATCGATGTTCAAAGATAATTCATTCCCAGAAAGTTGTCAGGAATGACATCCCCCTTTCAGAAATACTTTGGTGAGGACGACTCCAACTTCCGCGAAAACAATTTGGCATGCAATTTCTTTGTGTTATGGTTTATAGCGACAAAGTTGTCCCAGTTAGTTAAGTTTAACAGGCAATTATGCTTTAATATTTCCTTAAACAATAATGAGTATTCAGCCTGCGTTAGGATTGGCCCTGCCAATGGTCTTTAAGGACACGGAGATGAGGTCATTTCGTGTTGTGACTAGCGTCCCTGATCAATGTCTGGAGTCCAAAAACTGATAAACATAATTTAAAAAACAGCTTTCCGTTCGTCATTTGGCTTTGCAAAGACCACACACGCTGTAACCGGTATCAACGTAGGGATGTGGACATTGCGTGATGTGACTCACGCTCATGATCAGTGTCCAGTGGGATAGCTAGAGTGTAGGTCTCAGTCAGATCGTGTTGGGTACAAAAAGTAAGACTCAAGATTCGATGTTAATCACAACAACACGAAATAAGCGCACTTCGTTGTTAAAAACTTCTTATGGATACGAGCTTTTGTGAGTATAGTTTTTAGTTATTGGAAGACAGCTTCGCAAATCAACGATTTTGTCCTATGGCTAGACAAAACATGGCCGTTATTACCATAGAGTCAACCAAGGCAGCTGCATCGCTAAAAATTTCCAAGCCCGCAGGATATTCAAAGCACTCGAAACTAGTTTAGGTAAATAAAAGTTAAGACTTTAAAACACATGAAGATTTCGGTCTTTTCGGTCTTCGCCAGCAATCTTGGTGTTTGATTGAGAGGAAGAATCGATCTACGTCGGCCTTTGTGCTAAGCACAAAAATTGCCTTTGTTGTCTTTTCAATTTTCAGCTCTTTTTTTGGTAGCTCTTAACCAAAAAAATAATTATAGCCAGCATATTTTTTAAGCAATCCAAATCCCCGGCAGTTCTGTCATATCAAACTTTGTGGGGACACCGTGTCCCCCGGCGGAAGATACTTCTAGTTACCGGATAATTCATTCTTATTGAGTTGCGTTCTCGATTCTTGTTCTTGGTCAGTTTTCTTCATTGCCCATTTGACAATTCAGCCGCAGTATGTCCATGACAGCGCGTCGAATGTGTCTCATCTTCCAGCAGTAAATTAGAGGATTAACAGTTGAATTGAACAGTACTAGGGTGAAAGTATACAGCGATAAAACCTCCATATCGATGTTTGGTTCAGATAAAAGTTTGACAACAAAATTGACATAGTTTGGCAAATAGCAAACTAGAAACACGAAATACACGTAAAATGCACCGACCGCGGATCTTCTTAGACTCGCAGAGTTCGCCATCACTACGCCATCATTCAATGTAACTTGCCGTACTTGCAGGGCTTGGATTTGATTTCTGTGTCGTCGTACGGTTAAATAAATCTTGCAGTAAAAATACGTTGTCGAAAGAAAACAGAGAATTAAAATTATACTTATGACAACGGAGGCAACGAACGGGGTCCAAACATCAAGGAGCGAGAGAAATGTGCTGAACAACCACATTGAAATTGCCACAGCAACAACACGCTTGTGAGTCACAAGTTCCTGATATCGGAGATGAAGATGAATGGCCAAGAATCTGTCTGCACTCAGAGCTGTGACACCAAATAATGAAGCAAGTGAAAACCATTGCCACAAAGCAATAGAAAACTTGTTAAAATAGCTGGGTCTGTTGTATTGTAGTAAACATTTCAATAGCAGTGTTGTGTAAAATGGCTGCCCCAGTAAACCAACACCAAGATCAGAAGCGGCCAGACTCAAGAGCAACGTTTTTAAATTCTTTGGTAACGATGAAGTTTTCCCTATAGCGTGTATTGTTAAAGAGTTCAAAACTATGGTAACAAAGGAAAACACAGCGTTCAACACACAAGTAACAATGTATGATGAATACAGGGTTTTAGCTTCGGTGCTTGTCATGTTCGAGTCATGTTCTTGGGACAATTCCACACAGAAAGGATTTTCCATGATCTGGGAAAATTGGAGAACTTACAAGCCAAACTTTCTTTTCTGTCTTTGAGGTACGTTTTAAGCGTCTGTAAAAGATGCAATGTATCCCAGTCTTTCTTCAATTTACATTCCACCTGTTTTGGCTACTAAATATGTAAATTGTGCGCGGACAGGCTGATCCTCACCATGGAAAACCAATATAGTTATAACATAATCATTTAATAATTAGAGAGGAAAAAGCACAGTCGAGGAAATTTATATACTTTTTCTGGTTTACTAAATGTGATATTGGAAAACCAGCATCATCTTTGTTTTAAGGTTCAATGAGGAAATATTAATTTTTTTTATCAAAGATTGTGTACTGGAATAATCTAAACAAACTCTTATTGAACATCAATTTCCACAGAAGAAATAAGGGTTAATTGAATTCAGGCCAACTCTCGTCAATTCATCTGGTTGGTTCAGTATAGCAAGTACGATTTTATTTGATAGCATGTCCTTTTCGCGCAGTTTAATACATCATGAAGTTGCATCGTGGGGTTTAATATGTGGAATTTATTTTGTGTATCAGAGTTAGAGTCCTTTCGGTTCTTTAATTAAAACGGAACTGACGGAGAAAAACATACCGTTAATTAGAAATTAAAGGCGCGTTTGTACAACAATCAAATATTTTTTCTGGAAATGTCTTTATCAAAGAAATTGCAAAAACTATTTACTTTGATAGAACAGTGACGAAAGGATTTATGAAATACATTTATCCAAGAATTGTTGTTTAAACGATAATAAATCAACACGATTTTTGGTGATATGGCTTATGCTTTTTAACTGGCAAGACGGTTTGCCAGTTAGTTTATACAACCGGCTATTACACTCAAAATCTCTATTCTTGTTAGTTTAGCAGCAATTAAGTTCTTCGTCATTATTTAAACAGACGCTTGCACGCCTAAATTGCTTCACGTAGGTACATGAAATGTCCAGCAGGGTGTCATCTCATCCAGGCCGGTGGAGTGAAAGTTATTGTAGCTTCTTCATTAGAACAGACACTGGAGGCTCTCAATGGGGGCAGGGAGGGGTATAGCTTTGACGGTTGACGGTTATATCATAATTACTGATTTTGACGGTCGACGGTTATCAAGGAGAAATTTCTTTCATGAGTTAAAGTTAATATTAAATTTTGTGTTTGTTAATATTTACGGTTGTGTTCTGGAAGTTGATTTTTAGTCAGAAAAACGTTATCGATGCAGTAAATCATTTATAAATTAGAGAGGAAAAAGCTTGAAAGAATTCAATTCAAAATACTATACAAACTATAGTGTGTAGTATCACGACGAAAATAAGTCCAAACCCTATAGTGTGTAGTATTAGGATGAAAGTTAGGCCAAAAATCAGAATGTATAGTTAGGATGAAAATTAGTCCAAACCTCAAGGTGTATATAGTATTAAAATGAAAATCAGAGTGTATAGTATTAGGATGATTATTTAGCCATAAATTAGAGTGTATAGCATTAGCATGAAAATTAGGTCAAAAATCAGACTGTATAGTATAAGGACGGAAATTAGTCCAAAAACCACAGTGTATAGTATTAGGATTAAAAATTGGCCAAAAACCATGGTGCATAACATTGGGATGAAAATTACTCAAAAAAACTATAGTGTGTAGTATTACGACGAAAATTAGGCCAAAACTCGGACTGTATAGTATCAGGATGAAAATTAGTCCAAAATCCATAGTGTATGGTATTAGGATGAAAATTAGTCTAAAACCCGTAGGGTCAGTTCTTAAAAGACAGTTTAGACGGTGTTTAACAAAACCACGTTCTAAACCATTTTCAGTTTTGCCAACAATCAAATATAAACATTCAGTCTACTGCTGACGGTAACAAGAAGGCTTGCATCCCAGACTAGAAAACTATCTATCTACTTAAAATTAACGACTTATAAACAGATTTGGAGTCCCACTGATTGTTTTAAACCGCGGCCTAAGTTAGACTCTGTTTAAATAACTGGCCCATAGTGTATAGTATTAGGATGAAAATTAGATCAACAATCAGAGTATAAAGTATATTAGGATGAAAATAACTTCAACAACCATAGCATAAAAATTAGGCCAAAAATCATGGTGTATAGTATTAGGAGGGTTATTTCACGGATATATTACCAACTCACACTAAGACCAAGTCCCAGTTGGCTTGATAGCTCAGTTGGTAGAGCACTGCACCGGCATCGCAGAGGTCATGGGTTCAAATCCCGTTGAAGCCTGAATTTTTTTCATGCTTTCTTTTCACAACTGGTAACGTTCTTACTGCGAGGATCTTTCTTCTATTTCAGTAATAGTTTAGCATAGATCATACCCACTAGACTTGCGCGTATTTATTGCTATTAATGATTGTTTTATCTGCTTTTTATTTGTAAAGCGAAAACTCAAACGGTCAGCCTCTTGCTGTTACTAAACTCTGTTCAGTTGCCGAAATCCCGCTCGTCGATATCACAAAGACCGTCCACCACAGTGTCATGTACATAGTGATCATTAAATATGCTAGCAATTTGCTTTTTTTTGCCCCCTGTTAAGTTTTATCTGCTATAACAGAGCCATTTTCTTTCAAGTATTATCGGTCATTAGCTGTTTTAGACTTCTTAGACTATGTAAGACAGCTAGGACGATCTGATCAGCATACAAGAGTTGATAGACTATTGTTAAGGAACAAAGTGCGTGGATACATCCAGCTCAGGAGGACGTCAGTGGATTTCACCTTTAGTTTCCGGCGGTTTGCTTTTGAAATCTAGGGAAGCAGTTCGTGTCCCGGTGAATATATATATCTAACATTGTTTCTTCTCCTTCTACTTGTTGTAGCTGTTGTTGTTGTCTGGGCTCGTCAGCATACGCTCCAACAAACGCTTCGATGTTCTTCCAGTTACCCTCCAGCGTTAAATGGCTGCCACTATGGAGCAATGTTCGTGTTTATGAAGGCAAAACTTCGCTCAGCTTTTAGCATCCTTAAAATCTCCGTTTGGAGTCTGATGTCGTTTGGCTAGAACCTCGGTTTGGGAGCTGAGATTGGGAAATAAATCACGTTATCTGCAAGGATCGCAGTCCTCCACGGTAGCGACAGTTGTCCCGTCTTTGACTGGTAAACATAAATACAGATATTATTGGTTATTAGATACTACTGAGAATGGCACTCGGTAGGACAGAGTATTTCTGTCACTTGACTTTGGCTGGACAGCTTCTCTTCTTAAAAACTAAAGGATAAGTCCTCGAAGCTTCGCTTCTCTTCTTCATGCTTTTGTTAAAAAAAGATAAAAAATTTTGCAGTTAACTACCAACCGACAGTCCCTCCACAGAAACACTTTTTTGTTAAAATATATCATTCAACCTTTTTTTTTAATTCGCAAAAAGAAAGTTATAACTCTGCCCAATCACAACAGACTGCAATGAACCAATCAGAATGTAAAGCACATGTAGCCGGCGCCACACGCGGGAAAACGCGTGCGAGCAAGTCACGATTCAGTTTATGTTTGAGAAAATAAACCAATTAATCACGGAGCGTAGTAAAGCAAACGAGAAATTGCCTCGACACTCATAGTAATTGACTATAGTAATTGACTTTTGTTCTCCTAAATTTTCTTCACCTTTACTTTCTGAATAAATTATCTTTTCTGTTACATTCTTTACATGATAATGGTGCCAAGATGACACGGGAACGTCGTTCCTTTTTTTTCGCTTATTTTTATAGTCAACTAAATTTTCTTCAGAACAAAAATCATTGAAACTGTCAATTCTAATTTACAGTTCGCCAATCCTGTCAGCAAATCTGAATCAAGAGCCATAAGGATGAGTTGTCACCGAGAGCCTACTCACTTGGACTGGGAATGAGTTTTGGCACGAGTTTGCCACGTGTTGCCATCACGTGTTATCGTTGACCCACAAGCCCTTGTAACCCCATAACCAAACGTGGCCGCAAGCTTTCTTCATCTCTGAGTTTGAAGGTATTTTATTTGAGAAATTTTGCGTTTTTACGTCCTTATAATTGTGTTTCAAGTTTTAAATGCATTTGAAATATGACGAAGAAACCATATTTGTCGCTTTTCAGGTGTTTGCAAGGTTCTAAGTTTGTGTTTGAATGCGACCTGACTCAGCTTCACGTGGAAAACATCGCGAAGGTAGGTCTTCTTAAAACATGAAATATCGCATAACGTATTTTGTTTCCGAGTTAAAGCTCTACGTAATGACGGAGTTTTGATTAATTTACCCCCGGGTCGAAGCTATGGAATTATTTAAAATTGGTGTAATTAACTTTGTAAGCGGCAAGTTTGAATTTCGCGGGGTTACGCGTATACGCGGGGAAGAGACTGAGAAGTCGGGGGGGGGGGGGGGTGGAGGGTGAGGGGGTACTGCTTGCAATTTTTGGTGATGGGGAGGGGAGGTTCCACCTGTTCTCCAAATGCTGACTCAGTTTCTGACCAAAGTATGAATAATTTTCCAATGCCATTCTTAAATTCCAATTGCCCATTAATTTTTATCATTTTCAGACCAAAGGGACTCAAAAGCAATTATAAGGTGCATCCATTAACCCTACGTGTACTATGCCAGCCAAAACTAGCAGTGATTTTGGCACTATTGCGTTTGGGTAGGGCTCGGGTCCTGCCTCTCCTAGAAGGGATTTTTTTGTCCCCTATTGTTCTCACACTGCACGAAAAAATGCCTTTGCGCACATCAAATGTGTGGTCAAAGACTGTCAAAGGCCGCCTTTGATTACCTTTGATTCGAATCACAGGTGACAAAGGCCGCATTTGATTCACGGTGGAGTCATTTGTTTCATATCATATATTTGATCCACCTTTGATGCGTGTCATAGGCAGAGTCAAAGTTGTTTGATTTCAATTTGATGCGCGTCAAAGGTAGGGTCAAAGTTGTTAATACATTTGAACTCACTTTTGATTCGAGTCAAAGGTATATGCAAAGGCGTCAGATATTTGATGCGCATCAAATGTGTTGTCAAAAATGTTATTATATTTGACCTCATCTTTGATACGGATCAAAAAAAGAGCAAATCCAATTTTTCGTGCAGTGCCATTATCTTCAGAAAGGACTGACCAATCAGAATCCACTTACTGCGCATATATTTATAGGTCTTAGGGGGGCCTAGACCAAAGAATTTTTTGTCTACCCAGGCAATGTCAAATTTCAGTTCTTTTTGATGCGTGGGCTGGACGGCTAAATTTTCGCATTTTCCAAAGGAAGAAAAACACACCTTTTTGAAATGGTAAATTAAAAGAAGAACTACTAAGGAATACTCAACAGTTTTAACAGCAGAAATCCGAGAAATACCGGTAATGGCGAAGAAATTGTGCTTTGAGTACAAATTGTGACCCTATTTGCGAAAACGACCCTTAATAGAAACGACCGTTGAACCATTTTCCATTGGCAATGCATTTTCAAACATTGATAATGCATTTTGAAAACGTTGTCAACGCGTTTTGGAACGTTGACAATACATTTCAACGAAACAAAATATTCATTGAAAACCATTTAAAAATCGTTGCAGAACATTTGGAATGCGTTTTGAAACATTGATAACACATTTCAACGAATCCAAAAATCCATTGATTTGAAAACCATTTCAAAATCATTACACGAGTGAACAAATTCGGATGCGTTTTAATTTTTTAAAAGCTTTGAGAATTTTTTTTATTTTACCACATTTCGACTTTGCCGAGCATTGAAACCATTGTCAAAAGACGATTTCAATTTCTGAATAATGGTCTAGTACAAGGCATTTTACAACGTTGAAACTATTTTGCGTGCTTAGAAACTGCGGCCTACGTTGTCCCATTTTGTGTATAGTGAAAACATTACATGTAAAAGACCGAACGGTGCCATATTTAATTTTTGTCACGTACATTAATTGCTGCAAAAAATGTTGTATCCTCAATCATTTAGTTTCCAAGTTTTTATTTATGCAAGCTTATAATATTCCTAGTTGCTATTTTCCATGCTACAACAATGCGAATTTTGAAAGGAAGAGTCAGGTCAGTGTAAACTGACACGCATGAAAAATCTGCAGGTTAATAGAGGTCACTAAGCTAGATACTTAGACAGTCAATAATGTCAAAGATTTTCTGGCATGTATTCATGCTTTTTTTTCTTCTTATTTTTCTTTGAATACATAATTTCTTTCTCTCCTTCCACAAGAAGTGGAGGTCAAGGAATTTTGCCTGTGGTTTCATGCATCCGTAAAAAACAGACACACCAAAGCTTATCAAGAAAGCAGATCAAGGAATTAATGCAAACTTTAACTGTTGTAATTTTCGCTGGTATAGACTTGGTCAACATATTTTAAATGATTTCTAAATGACTTTTGAAAAAGAAACTTACATGAATTGTACATTTTGAGTTCTTGCTATTCTCACATTTTAAAACCAGTGACAGACTTCACGCTCGCCGTGTAAATATGTTGTTTAAATTAAATAATTATGTCGGCAGATTCGTTGCTGTAAAAACTGATAGCCAGTGTAGCACAGCCGAGTACTTAAGCTCAGCAACTCTTTGGAAAGCATGACAACCTTATACGAAACATGCACCAGCCCAATCTAATACTAAATACATCAATTTGTGGTAATTCAATGGTACGTGCAAGAAAGTATGGCGATCACGATCGCCGCGCGGTCTGCGGCGTGTTTGTGATGTGCATTCAACTGGAAACAACAAGAACGCGGCTAAAAATATAATGCACGGAATGTTTCGATTATGTTTGTTACATTTCAATTCTGTATTCGCAGTTAACCAAATTTCTGAAGTAATACCACCTTGAGGAAAAAGTGTATTCGTCTGTCTAATTTCCTCCAAGTTTTGTGTAAAAACTATAATTAGGTTAACATTTATAGGACCAATGAAATATTCACGGGGTGCGTGTAAACGGGTGCGTAAATTGGAAGGGAAATCCTTGATTACCAGAGTTATCATATCAAACGTTTTTATGTCTCTACTACAAAATGTTGCCAATGCGTTGCAAAACATTATGAAAGCATTAAAGAACATTTTCCAATGCTTTGAGAAACGTTGACAAACGTTGAAAACCCGTTAGAAATGCATTGAGAATTCGTTGAAAATCATTATCAATGCATTGAAAGCCCATTGACAATGCATTGAAAATTGGTTCAACGGTTGCTTCTGTTAAGGGTCGTTTTCGCAAATAGGGTCACAATTGTTGTTTTATCCAGGCGACGATGTAGCGGACATCTCAAATCATTATTCAGGCGACAAACTTTCTGCAAAATTTGCGAGCTCTGGGAATTCAACAGTTAAAAAATTACGGGTTTGATTGTGAATTTGTACTGAAATACTATTTTAATTGACCGATTCTTTGTATTCTGAGCAGTTTTTGCGAAATTTTTGAAAAACGTGCCCCGCACATGTCGATAAATTGGCTTCAAAATGGAGTTGTATTTCCTTCAAATCACTTGTACGTGTCTTGTCTTGCATTTAGAATTATACGCGTTTCTTTCTTAGGCGTAAACAAAGACTTTTCTAAATAAATTTTTCATTTATGAAAGCATTTTGTGTGTTTTTCTTTCTATTTTTATTGACAAAATGTGACAGCTGTGTAATCTTGGATGCTAATAATAGGATATAATAGGATGCTAACCAGGAATCACTTTTGACCTAAAATGGTCATTATTATATTATGTGATCGTGTTGCTCGACTCAATAATTGGAACATTCTTCAGTATTCTTTCCTTTGTGGAAACATGGACTACAATACAACTTGCAAGAGTCATTTCCTTTTACAGCTGACAAAAAAAAGTCAGCAGAGTTCTCAACCAGAGTACATTAATATTGCAGCGAACTTCAAACATCCAAGCGGTTACTCAGTCGGAGACAATCCGAAGGAACAGTCTGTTGTTTACAAAACAGCCGGGTGCAGATCTTCGCTTCAGAAAAGTAAAAAATTCAACTGTTTGCCAAACTGATAAGAGAAGATACTTCGCATTGAAAACGTTCCCGCTCTTCTAAGTCCAATTACCAACGGTCAAGTTTATTTTCAGGACAGTTTTTGTAACGCAATCAGGTAGAGGTTAAATTCCAAACAGGTTCATGACATTTGGCCAATAAGATTAAAGCCGCAGATGTCTCAAGAGACCTTTTAGATAAAGTTCTGACACGCACAATTCACAGAATTCTGAGAAAAGGAGCCAGATTTCTCGAAACTGAAGTCAGAATCGTACCTTGGCAATATTTTTCAGTGCTTCGTCGCAAACATGCAAAAAAGCAGCCTTGATTTTTTGCCTTGGATCGAGTAAGTGAAATGAATTGAGCATAGAAGGCAACATATGCTACAACCTATCAGGATTGAATTTGATCATCCAAATAATATTTGTTTTAGTCGTTTAAAAAAGCTGCCTTAAAATGTTGTACAGGACTGTTGAATGGAGAAAAAGATGCGTATATATTGCAGATTAAGCTTTTGACTCCCAAAAAAAAAAAAACGAACCATGAAACCTGTGAGTTAAAGACTGAATGACACCGGCAGTAAAGGAAGATTCAATTATCCCGAGTGTAGCGTGGTAAGACTGTGGGCTATTATTGAATCACTGACATCTTAACCCATTAAGCACCAGCCGTTTCCAGAGGTTTTCCAAAATTCAGCAAAATTGGCAAAGTGGTTATTTCCTAACCCATGTGCAGTAAAAATACATAACTTACAGGGCAAAAAAAACAACACCCCTTTGGTCTAAGATAGTTAAAATTACTAATTATGGAATAAAATACACTAGTTGCCAATTAAAAATTTTTCAAAAAACAAACTTGAAGGTAAAAATTTCCGAAATTTCGATGTAATTTGATCCGCGCGTCACATGGGCGAAATTGGATCCGTCTCGAGAGCATGTGTTTGTTTACGCAAGATTACACAGTTGTCACGTTTTCTCAATGAAAATAGAAAGAAAAACACACAGAAAGCTTTCCTAAATGAAAAATTTATTCAGAAAAGTCTTTGTTTACGCCTTAGAAAGAAACGCGTATAATTATAAATGCGAGACGAGCGACGCGCAAGCGATTTGAAGGAACAACAAGTCCAATTCGAAGCGAATTTATCGACCCGTGCGGGGCACGTTTCTCAATAATTTCGCAAAAACTGTTCAGAATACAAAGAATCGGTCAATTAGAATAGTATTTCAGTACAAATTCACAATCAAACCTGTATTTTTTTGGCTGTTGAATTCCCAGAAGTAGTCTAAAATTTCGCAGAAAGTCCGTGGCCTGAATAATGATTTGAGCTGTCCGCTCGCTCGTCGCCTGGATAAAACAACAATTCGTACTCGAAGCGCAATTTCTTCCCCGTTATTTCTCGGATTTTCGCTGTCAAAACTGTTGAGTATTCCTTAGCAGTTCTTCTTTCGATTTACCATTTCGAAAAGGTGTGTTTTCCTTCGGAAAACGCGAAAATCGGCGACTAAAAATTTAGCCGCGCAGCCCACGAGGCAACAAAAATTGAAATCGGACACCAATTCCGAAAGATAAAAAGCTCTTTTGTCTGGGCCCCCCTAAGACCTAAAAATATATGCGCAGTAAGTGGATTCTGATTGGTCAGTCCTTTCTGAAGACAATGAGAACAAAAGGGGACAAAAAATTCCCTTCTAGGGGAGGTAGGCTCAAATCGTGGAGTGCGCGCAGATGAGGCCAAAATCACGGCCGGTTTTGGCCGGCACGGTGCGTTATGGGTTAAATTTACTGGAATACAAAATTTTTTTACTCCATTAGTGTTAACAGATATTTTGGACCATTTGAATGAGATTTATATCCAGTTTGGTTGTTTTTGTTTTTCAATTTTACCCTAATGATATGATCGGACAATAAAGCCATTGCCGATCATACGTGATCACGCCATCACTGTAGAGAATCACGGTCACTAGAGTGATCACACCTTGATTACGGGTGTGATCACTCCAATCATCCATCGTTACGCTGTGATCACAAAATGTTGTTACTGAGGTAATTCTGGTGAAGTTTTAAATTACGTTGATCTACTTTTTGCAACCGTTTGTGGATGGATGGCTCTGCCTGAATTGGAGTAATGAATGTATCAACAAATTGATCAGAAAAAAATAAATCGCAATGAGCGAGGTTTACTCGTAAGAAGACTTGGGGAGAAAAAAGACTGAAGTTCTGAGTCCTCCCAGCTTTTAGTCCACTCTGCTTCAAAATAACCCGTTTGCATCAGCCGCCATCTTCTTTGTCCGAAGTACCGAAAATATTGTGATGCTCCTCTGCAGTTATGATTGAAAGTTCCACCATGCGCTTGTGTGACGTAGCAAATTGAGAATTTTGGCTGCTCACTACTCTACGTGAGAGTATAAATCATATGGGCAGTTCAGAGGATTTGATTGGTCAATGCTTGTTTTAACAATAGCACTATTGTCTTGAGATACAAAAGGTTGCTAAGGGAAGGAAGGGTAAGTTAAAATTGGTATGTTCTTTTGGCCGCTCTAGGATAATTGGCCATTTCCGGTTGGCCGCTTTTGGCCGCTCTAGTAGCATAAGGGTTTAAGGAGTTCATGAACAGAATATCAAATTGTGCAAGGTTTGTTCTTCTGTAATAGAACAGTACAATAGACTGGGCATTTGGAGCACAACCCTGAGATTAAACTTCTAGCTATCTATAAAACAAAATTTGAATCACTAAGCCTGATATTTAAACATCTGCATATTTGTATTACAGGATCAGAGGCATGATGAGATGATGGAAGATGTGTGCTGCTCAAGTGGTGACCAGCTGGACAGTGTAGATAATCTTTTGTTTTGTTCTGTCAATGGTGAACCAAGCATTAAAAGGAGAAGTGTTGTTAAATGTGCAAGCACATTAATTTTACATAGTTAGCAGTATAAATTTTGTACTGTTATCTCAACAGCTTAAATTGCATTTACATCAATATTTTGTGGGTTGAACGACTTTTGTTTGAACAATTGGAATTGAGCTTTCAACAATTGGGTAATGGAAAAACAACAAAATTTCAAACAGTGGTTTTTGGGTTGACACTAACAACACTTCTCCTTTTAATTTAGGCAATTGCAGCTTTATTAAAAAAGAAAGTGCATGATTACATGTAATTCTCTCAGCTATGTGAACACAATTAGTCTGAAAGTTTTTGCTAGAGACTGTTATATGTCTGCTGACCATTCAACTTACATGCAAGTCTGTAAGGGGCACAGAGAAAACTTGAAATAGCTTTTGTTTCGTGTTTTTTCATGGTCAATTTGTGCTATGAGAATGGGGATTTGTAATCAAACACTTTCTTTGTATAGTTGCATCTCCAAGTAAAGTTCTGCTGTCCCACGTCTGCACCCAGTTATCAGACAAAAGACCAACTTTTTCTTTGGTTGTCTTGTTTTTTTGTTTTGTTTTAATCTTGGCATTCGGAAGACTTCATGGCATTAATTGAAGTTTTCGCATGCAAAAGTTAAGAATGATCAAGATAACAATAACTCTTACAAACATTTATTACAAAAGAAAAAGGAAACCACAGTATTGAGTACAGGAAATCTTCACTCAGTGAAGGTTACCGGATAAAACTTGAATGAACTGTCATCTCAAAAAAGAAATTTTTGCCTCTGAAAGTGACCAAATGCAATGTTTGCCCAAGTCTGTCCTAGATGAGCTGTCTCTTTGCTGTTGTTTAATGTTACATGACTATTGATACTGCCACTACTGTGATTTGAATGACCCAGAACTGCCAAAAATTATGAACGAAAAGTCAGAATAACTGTTTGGATATGCTGTCTAACTCTCACAAATTTAAAAAGAAACATTACTGAGCATGCAACTGTATGAAACTTGAAAGGTGGCCAAATTGATGTCCATCACAACAATTTTAGTTTCCAAAAAGGTCACAATTTGAACTGCAGGAACAGGAAATAAAACATTATTCACAACAAGAGGATGTAGAGGTTCAGATTCTTATGTGTTAAAAATGTTTTACCAAGGGCTCAAATTATTTGAAAGTGACATTACAAGTTTGTCAGATCTTCAACTTTCACAAATGCAGACACTTTGTCACTCTGAAGACTGCTTTACTTCACAAAGATGATAGGATGCTTTTCCTGCAGGGATAGTAGTCCAAACTGAAGAAGTACATGAAGTAGCGGCACACAAAGTAGTCAGAACTGTTACTCAGTCTTCTGGAACTCAACCCAAACCAATCAACTACACACATCACAAAGCTGCATCACAACTGTATGACATTTTATCAGCGTAGAAACATGATGTTATCATGCCAATCACTACAAATTGAAGTAAACATTTAAACTGTATGTGGGATACAAGTCAACTTGGGTATTCTCTGGACAGGCAGATCTTTACTTGGCTTATGTGTGTTTATTTTAATAAAGAGCAGATTGATATTTTGACCAAAATGGACCAAAATTTCTTCAGAATTTAAAGATAAGCACTTGATTTTAGAATAACATTACAGTCATTACTCCAGAACAGATTGTGTTTTTTGTTTTTCATTTCTTGCATTAAATTGAATATTATAACTGTCCACCTCTGGCCTCATGTGAAATAACAAATGTTGATTGATTCCCAGTACGTTTTTTATTGTGCCCCCACAAATCAGAAAGATGAAACCACAACAAAAGCAAAGAGACTATTGACAATGAAACAAAGCTTAGATTTTACTTTGCAAAAAATTTCTTTCCTTTTTAGCATTGATTTCACTGCTATGTGACGTCCTTAAAAATCAAACATTGTTTGGTAAAGGTTTTCCCTAGAAAAAGGCAAAAGATGCAATCAAACTTGCCAAGCCTTATAAACAAGAAGTAAACTGACTTGCTGTTGTTTCGACAATTCTGGGACCAAAATGCTGGGAAAAAAAATCATTCGGACAAAACCTTTGGAAAAAATTAAGCTGAGTGATAAACTCCATGAGGAATTTATTGTGGTGATGACTTGGACTATAGCTTGTAAGCCAATTTTCTTGAAGTCAAAAGTCTTCTGATTGTATTAGTTATTGACATAGGGAACCCAAACAAACTGTGAGTCTTATACCTGACCATTAATTGTTTAGAATACAGGAACATTTGTTATGTCAATTGAGGCTTTCATTGGATAACAATATTCAGTTTAATGTTTGAAATGCAATCCATTCAGGATAAGTGAAGGTATTACCAAATCATGAGCAGGATGTGTAGAGAATTTGAATGGAGAAATTTGTTTACATTTTTTTGGTAAAAATTCAGGAAATTACTTTGTCACAAGGAAAATATCTCAGGACTCTCTGTGTAGATATCACACTATTGCCATGGAAACAGGCAAAAGGAATAAAATCCTCAGCTGGGAAATATTGTTTTGATGACGACAAATGTATTATAGCTGAAATCAAAGTGCTTGGCGGTTTGAGATCAACACAGAAAATGCAGATTACATTTATCAAGTTTGATGTAAGGCTGTGTTTTGATAATTAATGTTATCCATCTGCTCTTTATTAAACTGGGGCTGGTTATGTAATCATTGCCAGGTTGTAATATGCTTACATCAGACATGAAGACCTGGTGGCAGTTGTTTAAACAGTAGACAACATTATCCAATGGAAAAGTAGCTATCCAGTGGATAAAATGCATTACTTGAGTGCATTTTATCTGCTAGATAGAGGTTTATCCACTGGATAAAGTTATCCACCCTTTGAACAACTGGGGCCAGAATGTCTGTTGTGAGCATAAGCCAGCATTGATGTTTATGTAGCCATCCCAAGGGCTTTGAAATGTCTACATGTCCTATGGCTATCCCTTTTCCTGTTATCTCTGTGATATGTTGGCAAGTGTCCCAAGCCTGTCTGATTCTGATGCTTTTTGACGATTCAGTATAGCGTCCATTTGTTATGCACTTAGCCTTTCAATTTAGGTGGGACACTTGTCTACAGATTGTGGAGATGTCAAGTAAACAAAGTCATGGGCCATATAGACACTTAAGGTTACACTAAACCTTTTTGACTGTGTTATGCGCAGACCTGTGAGTGCTCAACTTTAGAGTAAAGTATCCAAAGTTGTACATCATTTTAAAGCTTAAAGAAAGGAGAAACAGAAGAAATCAAACTTCCGTAACTCAAAACTGTACCCACTTCAAGACCTTCAGTGCAAATATCCTGAGGAATATAAATGTGAATATTTACCCACGCGATCATTTCACTTAACTTAACATCCAGTGATTGCTAGATGTTTAGCAGGTATTGGCCCCTGTGAAAGGGATTTTTGACATTTGTTTTAGTTTTAAAATTAAAACCTCGAATGCAAAAAATGGCTGTCAGAAATCACTTGTCAAACTTCAAGTAGCTTTTACTTTGTTTTGAAAACTTTGTCAAGCATTTTTGACATTAGCTTTCAAAACAAAGTAAAAGTGGCTGAAGTATGATTTCTGTCTAACTTTTTTTGGGTCTGAGCTTGTAAATTCAAAGCAAAAGCAGAGTCAAAAAATCCCAGACATTGTTTTTGAGGCCAATACCTCCTAAACATTTTGCAACCAGTGGATGTTCAGTAGAGTGAAGTGGTCGCGCGAGTAGTCCACGTTTATAGACCTCAGTAAATTTGCACTTAAGGCCTTTTGGTACAGTTTTTGTGTTAAAGAAGTTTGATTTTTCAAGTTTTCTCCTTTCTTTAAACTTTAAAATGTACAGCTCTGGATACTTTACTCTAAAGCTGAGCGCTTGCGGTCTTTGCGCGTAACGCAGTCAAAAAGGTTTAGTGTAATCTTAAGTTTGCTTGGTTCACTATTGCAGACAAAACAACACGTACTAAGTTTGTAGTGAAAAAAGGTTTATTTTGTTTAACATTGACAAAGTTGTTCAAAAAAAAGGAATAAAAAAAAATCTAGCCAACCACCTCCCTGCCTTTTGGGTTGCTTCTGCTCTGGTCTGAGTTGTTCTGTGTTCTTCTGTCCTCATTAAATATTCCAACTTTGAAATCCTGTCAAGTTTTATCTGATCTCATAATTTCTAAGGGGTGATGTGAACACTGGGAGGTTCCCTGTTGATCCACAAGTGGATATGACAACATGGAGGCTGGTGAGGGTTTGTTTCCCTGTCCTCTAGAGTCCAATCCAACTTCGCCTGGATACCACAATTCCTAAATTTTTGTTTAAGTGCCAATCAGTTTGAAAGTGGTTAGAATATGCTTGTTTCATAATTTGGCCATTTGTTAAAATAAAATAAAATTTTCCCCAAATTCAATGTTTGGTTTTAAATCTTCCACTGTCTTGGATGAAAAAAATAGGCGTCGCTGTTCAGGAGCAAGGTCGGCATTTCATCATAGGAGGAGGAGGACGAGACCGGTTCAGCGTGCCGTCTACCATTTCCCCGGCCGCACCTTATCATATAGCAAATCAAAGAGCACATAAAGTCTCGTGGAGGGTAGTTCTTTCTGTGAAGCTGCCAAAAGCGAAATTTGCCGCCCCTAATCCCGCCGTTTAGTCGCAAAATCCAAGCAGAAAAAAATTTAATGCGTGAAAGCGCTGAATTGTAACTAAAGAAGGCCTACCTATTTTTTTCCTGGTTAAATTTTTGATGTTCGCTAGCCTGCGGTAAAACTCGGTTTATTTTCATGTTTTCTCAACATTGGGCGTGAAACAGAAAGCGAATAACGGCATTTTGACAAATTTTATTTGGTTTTAAGAGTTTGAATTGCGAAATGGCGAAATGAAATTATGCACACGAAACAGCTTGGAATGATGCACAAAAGCACGTGCAATATTATGCTAATTTGCGGTGATAAAAACAATCGCAGAATTCAAAATGGTTGGCCGTATGGTACTTAAATTTTTCTTTCGAGTCTTCTTTGTCTTTTAAACCTTGAATTCGTAGTTTTGAAACGGTTTGGGCATTGGAAGTCAAAAAATGTTATCAAATATTTTCGAACGCATTTTTTTGTAAACAAGACTTGTAAGCATGCATAATTTAGTGAGGGTCGTGAAAATAAATTTCTTGTTACGATTTTCTTAGCCAAAATATTTTAGAGAAACGAAAAGTTAGGCTAATTGCAAATCAATTTTCTGGAATCATATATCAAACAAAGCAAGAGTTTCATCCGATTTCCAAACCCGAGAGGTGGCTTGAAAAAACGAGGCGTTTTAGACCAACTTCCAGGTGTTTGGAAATCGGATGAAACTCTTTCGAATGTTTGATATAGCTTCTCAAACCATTAATAATTCTTGGATAAATTAAGAGAGAAAGTTTACCAAATGATATGATAAATTAGATAACATTTGCCAAACCGCCTTCACGGTAATGACTTCCTTTTTGTTTCATGAATTATTAATGATTTGAGAAAGAGATTTGAACTGCGACATCGTTAGAAAACAGTACATCCATAAACATTTTGTTTTGTTTTGTTTTGTTTGTTTTTTGGAATAAAAATTAAAGAAACAAGGTAGGGCTAAATGAATTCTTAAAACTGTTATGTCACATGATGTCATAGTACATTTCCCTGTCAATTTCATCTGATCACAGGCAGCCCAAACACTATACAAGAACACTAACACTTGAAAGGTGCAGGATTCTTGTATGGTGTACTCGGGGTCCTGGGATCTGAACAAAATTCATCAAGAAATTGTTTTATGAATACGATAGCCGTGTTCCTACAAGAATTATTGCTGGTGACAAAAGGTTAATTTCAACAAAACGGGTTGATGTTTTAGAAAATTAATTTTGTGAAAAAGGATTATTGATCATTTTGGTGGAATATAATAATTTTACTAAATAAAACCCATCAGGCAGCTGGTATATCAGACAGCATTAAAAAAATAAAAAAAAAAATAAAATAATGCCCAAGGCTGAAAGATTGTCTAAAAAAGTAAATAGGTGGCCCAGAAATAAAGCTTCAGGGGCAACTATGAAATTTTGAGGACAATCTTTACACTGAGGGCATTGTTATCTGATATACCAGTA
The DNA here is from genome assembly GCF_977016875.1 of Pavona decussata. Classification (NCBI taxonomy): domain Eukaryota; kingdom Metazoa; phylum Cnidaria; class Anthozoa; order Scleractinia; family Agariciidae; genus Pavona; species Pavona decussata. The sequence goes on from NW_028145639.1 coordinate 851,096, forward strand.
AACCAGGAAGGAGTTTATTTATTCTATAACCTACTGAGTAATTCCTTAAACATGTCACTTTAAAGTGGAAAAGAAAAAACAGCCAGTGCTAGCCATAGCATGACTGCAGGAAAATAAACGTAAGCTGACTAATTTGTTGGCTTGAATTGAAACATCTAAAACCTAAACAGTGATGTTTTCTTTGATTTTTCTCGTTGAAAAAATCAGACAGCGGTTACCGTCTGATAAACACTGCCTAATTTTGTATCTCGTGACATGTTTTGTTAATCAATGGGTTACAACAATAAATAAACAATCGTTTGTCTCATGATGTTGTTACTTAAGTTGTAGATCACAATCTTCTACCACTTAAGTGACAACATTATGAGACAAACAATTATTTTATTTATTGAAAAAGAAATTGGTTAGTAAATATTAGTTCATAATTTTTCATTGGAAGGAAATGATCAATAAATTTTTGGCATAAAATTTGGTGATTATTCAAATAAAATGGAAAAGGGCAGTACCCTTTGTTTATGGTTTGTTAATGAAAAACTTTGGAAAATGTTTTGTCTCGAAGTTAAGAATTTGGAGTGCAAGGATTTTGCGACTGCAGAAAATGCTCAATGCGCAGAAAAACTTGATTAGGCAGCAACACAGCAAGTGGGCTGTAAGCATGGCGAAGGTGGGGAGTTCCCCACCCCGCTTACAGACTACAAGGCTAAACAGCAAAGAATCCCCTCAACAAGGCTCCCAGCTCAATCCGAATTGCTACATGTTAGTCGACAGAGAGGGGCGTGCAGGGTCCCCAGCCTCTTAAAGTGTCCCCCCTATCACCATCCATCAGAGTAGCCTGACCATAGCCCCATTCCTTAAATACCTAAGTTTTTCATCCTTGACAGTGAAAGTGAAACAAGCATCTTGACCAAAATAACCTCCCCCTGCAATAATTTAGCAATGTGGTATCCAAGCAAAGCTGAATCAAACCCAGAAGACAAAGGAAACAAACCCTCACCTGCCTCCATGTTGTCATGTCCTCTTGTGAATCAACAGTGAATCTCCCAGTGTCCACATCACCCCTCAGAAATCAGTCGATCAGAATAAACCCTCCAGGATTCTCAGTTGGAATATTGCAGAGGACGCCAGAAACACAGACCTTCTCAGAGCCAGAGTTTCCGCAACCCATTGGCAGGGAGATGGTTGGCTAGATTGTGAGTGTGCCGCCAGTTTGTGTTACCTGCTAACAAAGCTTAGCAAAAACAATAAATTATTAAAGATACAAATCAAGCTCATTGACAACAAAAAATCAAAAAAGATCTTTCAGCCACTTGTTTTATTTTCCAAATCCTGACAGGTTTTCCAGAGAAAAGCCAATAATAATATTATGAAACAGTAAATTTTTAGATGGTCTTTGATTAGCCGAGGTGCCATTTTTTGACCAAGGCCAACACTATAAATTTTATCTTCCATGATATTGTGTCAAGTGGCTGAGAGATATCATCTGTGTAACGAAAAACCCCAAATAAACCATTTCTCCCTTAAACTATCACCTATAAAAGCTTAAAATAATTTCAGTGTCAATGAGCTTGAGTTCTACAAAACAAAGGAAGCAGAATAATTGTGTCTATGTAAGGAAAAAAATGTTTCCAGTTAATTTGTTTCATTATCGCTGAAACCCCCTTATGGGGAGAGGGAAAATTTTTGAGTAATGAAAACTAAAAGAAATTTTGTAAAATAATAATATACCCTAATAATAGTTACCCTAGTGCTCCATTTTTGAATATACGTGATTACTTATAATAATATTTATAAGCTGCTTCCTTTGTTTTGAAATGAGTAAAACAGTACTTAGACCAAGTAACTACTCAATCATGATCATGTTGAACATTAAGTGTATTCTACTGTAAATGACAGCAGAGTCTGTTTGTCATGTAATGCAAAGAATATACAAACTGGATGAATAATAGTCATCTGACATCAGTGTGGAATAATCCAACATGTTGTGAGATGTTATTTCACACTGGAGCCAAAGAAAGAATGAATTGTTGTCACCACCATTTCAAATGCTGCCTTGTTTTAGTACTGTCCAAACTCATTTCCTTTCCCAATTTATTATCGCCAAATGCATTGTACATTTTTGTTCAACATGATCATGACTGAAAAATGTAGGTCTTAATAAAATGTAAATTTAAAACAGCAATGGACACTGCTATTTACATTAATTTTGAATGATAAATGGCATTAACAGGCAAACTCTGAACTTTAAAATTGCAACCAACAGTTATGTTTAACATGTAATTTGATCTCAATTAGAAGAACCAATTAAAAGTTTTGTTCTGTCAGTTAAAAAGAACTTGTCCAAGGCTTGTGATTGGTGAGTATCAAGGTATCTTGTCCTCTTAATTTTCTGTTGTTGTTGTCACAATAATTGTTGCAAAAAAAAATTGTTGGCTATCAGTTGGATTTTGAGCAGAAGAATTTGCACTTCACTTTGGCTTTTCAGTGAAGTTTAAGACTTATTCAATTTGGCCACAAAAAATTATAAAAAAATTATTTTTCTTTATGAGGTTGAAAAAGACCTGATAAATGTAAATCCCTTTAAGCAGTTCCATCACTGTTTTGAATACAAGTTTAGCGCAGAAGTTGGAGGAATAGGATTTTGACAAATCTCTGAGCATATTGAAAGAATTGAAATGAAGGCCAGCTGTCAGATCTTCATTTAACATTCTAAATCAGTAAAATGAATTAAAGTGTGTAAATTCTTTTTTTCAGAGAATGTTAAAAATTCTGAACTTTCACTTCTATCTCAGAAGCTTCATCAGTGAACTGAAGTGTAAAAACACGGCTTTTTATCTCATTTCTTTTTTATCAGGCATGAAAAGACGTGTTTTTGCACTTCATTTTGCTGAGGAAGCTTCTGCAATAGAAGCAAAAGCTCCAAATTTAAAACGAAAAGAATCACACACATAAATTTACATTCCTGAGATAAAAATGAATTTTGCCATTAAAAATAATTTGAATATTAGAATGTCAGCATAAATTCAGTCTGAACAATGAACTTATTCCTCCAACTTGGTACAAACAAGTGTCTCACTTCTGTGTTAAAAACTTAATCCATCAATTTTCTTTGCTGCAATGTTTCATGCTGAATCCTCAAACAAACCTCAATTTCTAGCACTTAACCTTCTGATTTTTTTGGTTTTGAAAGGAAAATGTTAACTGACTGTTGATTTTAATGTTTAGTTTCAATGATCTTCAAACTACATGAACTGAATACCTCTGAAGAATTTCTATATTTCTAGCCAAGGGAAATTTACGAATTCTGCAAATTTCTGCCCTAGGGCATTAATAGTAGGAAAAGAAAAACCTCTAAAAGAGCAAAGGAATGCTCTGAGTTTAGTTGAAAGCTGTGTAGGAGCATGGTAATTTTCCACTCCTTTTTTTAAGGAAAAGAAGAGATCTGTCTATTTCTTAGATGCAAAACTTTTTTTTGACTATCAAACAAAAATGGACACTTGTTTGTATACTTGATGGTGGCACACTCACAAGAGAAGGCGTAAATAAACTTGCCAACCACACCAGCAAAAATTACTGAAAAAAATAAAAAATAAAATAGAGAATTGGCTTCTGCTAAAGTTTGCAAGTTATGAAAAATTTAGTCACAAATGCAGCAGCATTTGAGTACATTTCTAAGATTGGAAATTGTATTTTTCCTTTGCTAAATTTAGTGCTCAAAAATCAAGTAAAAGCAGTTAATTCAAATTTGAATTACGGAACAAAATAAGATACAGGTAATGCCCTGTATCATCATTGGATGCGGTTGGCAAGTTTTGGTTTGCTCAGTATTATCTAACCAGCTACAGAAGGAAGATGATATTTGTTTTTCTGCTAGCTAGGGGTAATTTTTTGCTGACAAAAAAAGAGAAATAATGCTTTCATGGAGCCATTACTCCTAAGATGAAATGACTCAATTGAAATATTATACAGTCTACAAATTGTAAAGCAAATAATAAATTGCAAAAATCAGATAGGATGTTGGCTTAATTATAAACTGTATGCAAGACAAAACCCTTGTAGCTGGTTAAATAGTAATGGGCTAAATAAAGTGAAAAGGAATTCCAATTAAAACAAAAGCTAATTAAAATTGAATGGGGGTTGTGGAACAACAGCTGGGTGAAAAACCTCCCCGTACGTCCACTTGCTCCTAGGAGGAAAACCCCGGGCCAGCTGTACCTCACATTCAAAGACCTCCCGGGCAGGGTCAGAGTTCATTTAAATTTCTAAAGTTTTGGAAAAAGTTAATTATGTTAAATAATGAAAGTAGTCTTGGGGTACATCAAAATTCAAACCAATCCATATGTGTCTGAAGTCATCTGGATTCTTCTTGTCCTTGCTGTCCTCCAGTCCAGCCTCTCCACTCTCCACAAATGTCTACCTTCCAATCTATCCATCTGGGTTTCTTCTTTGTCTGTCAAAAAAGAGAAAATAACTTTAGAGACTTTGTTCAATGTGTGGAAAATTTGATTTCAGGCATGTGAACAATTCAAATTTGAAATTTTCAATGAGAGCAACAGTAACCTGGTTGGTTCTTTGAATTTGCATGCTCACTCTTTCTTTCATTTTCATTAGTTGTTTTCACTTTTGTTCAGTTATCTTACTAAGTCATTAAGTAGAAGTTCCTTAAGGAGGAAAAAGTTTGGACTAACTGTAGGGGAAAGAGTAAATTTTTAACAAAAAATAGTGGTCCGTCGGAAGGCCACAAGGTTCTTCAGTTTTATTTTTTCTGGGAAAATTTCTTAGTTTGTTATGTGCACCTCTGGCTTTTTTTGAACAGATCACCGACTGTGATCTACGTATGTCTTTTGGTCACGAGCGTCCAAGTAAAAGATTTCCATTACCCAAGAGGAAGGGGGGAGGGGGGAGGGGGGAGTATGGATATGCTTGGGTAGCTAAGTTCAGATATTTTGGTAACACTGTTCACATAATTTACATGTAAGTTGCCAGAGGAGGAGAGAGGGGTGGAAACACAGCTTAAGTTTTTTATTTGTTTTGAAATGAAAAAAATCATAGCTCATAATTGTTTAACTGATCACACGGGGAAAACAGCAATCCTCCTACATCCAACACCCTTATTTCCTCTAACTTTGGAGCCTTGGAGCCACAAAATTATTAGCATGGAGGCTAGCACACAAAGCTGTTCTCTGCTTGGAGCCCAGACATAAATCCGGATTTTGGCTTAAATGGAGCTCTGATCAGAAGTAAACCAATGGATCCCTTGAACCCTTATTATTCTAATGGAACCATGATGCCCTGTTCTTTTTTTGTGTTGGCCAGTTATTATTATGTGTCAAGCATTACAGGGTTATTAATTAATATTATTTTACTTACAAGTGAAAATTGTCCGAGTTCAAACAAGTCAGCCGGCAAGTTGGCCGGCTGTCCAGGCAATGATTTAAATAATATTATAATACCTCTGGTTCTATTAGGCCTACAAAGATACTTAAAATGGCATTTAACACTCTACCTTTGACAGCAAAATTTGTGAATCGGATCCAAACTGAAGGGTTCAAGCATAACCGCAACCTTAAGCTGCATGCATTTTAGATTGCTTTTGGTTATTTCAGATCAGACTCACTCGAGCTTTCGTTTGTGGCCTTGAACTGCTTTGGAACAGTGCTCTGATGTTATATCCACTGCTTTGTGCTTCATTTGCAATAAACTATGATTATGGGCAAGATTGCCATTTTTATCACAAAACGAAGCAAAAAGCAGCAGATAAAACATTGGAGCAACACTTCTGAAGGAATTCAAGGCCACATATGCAAAAATTCTGGTGAATCTGAGCTAAAACAATAAAAAGTGATCTAAAATGCACATAGGCTGGTTACACTCTCAGCCCTTCAATTATTTTGACACGCAGATTATGGCAAGGTTATTTATTTATGAGTGAAAACTGTGTGAGTTGAAACAATAGCTAGTATTTAGCATCATGATACATTCTTTGACTGGTTTAGCCTCATGGCAAGCCGTCAACTGAAGGCAATGATGAAGATATGATACCTTTGGAGCTATGAGGCCTACAAATTAAGACATTTTAAATAATAATAAATACTCTATTTTCAATAGCAAAATTTACGACCAAAATTATTGATGTACAGAGTATAACTGTTATTTACCAGCGAAAATTGTCTCAGTAAAAAAAGAGCCAGAGAATGTCATGACACATCTACACACAGGTGTAGAAAGGTGAGTAAAAATAGCAAAATGCTATGCCATGCAGCAAAATTTCCATTCAACAAACAAAAAACGCATGGAGTATCACTAGTTAGTTTACTTTGTGAGTGAAAATTGTCTGGAATTGAAACACAAGCCTACTGGAAATGCATTAGCAACGCTAAATGAAAATTAGGCATAAAAAGACACGATCCTTAATCTTTGCCAGTAAGCATTTTCTGTAACAGCGCTGCGCACAAATCGCCTCATAGATTTATGCCCCTGCTGTGACTAAGACAAACAAGTTACTTGAAGTGTTATTACCATAAGAGATTTCTATGGCATTAATGACGCCTACCAGGTGAGCACTAATAGTTGTGTTGATTGATCGACACAAAAGATAGAAGGTTGGGCTAGAATTTGAATTTAAAGAGGAAATCTAACTTTGATAAACCTCTAGTGAAAGTAAAAAGGTTTGGGCATGAGCAAAAAACATTTGGAATAATTATATTATGTGCATTTTAGCTGCTTGCTGGAAATTAGTAGTTTCAAAGATTTCCTCTTGATTGACACAATTTTTGCAAAAATAATTAGGCTAAACTTTGCCTACACAGAATAGGTGGTGTATGGGGGGTAACTGGACTGATTGGTGAATAAAAACATTTTATTTACGCTTTTTGCTGGTAACCTTTTATGACTGACAGTATGTAGCACCAACACCAGAAACTGCTTGCACAAGGATTGTGCAAGCAATACAGCATTCTGATTTCTAAGCTGTGTATGACATAAGGGGCGCCTTGATTGAGTGGTTTCAATTGACTTATTTGAACGCAATCAAAAATGTTTCCTAAATGGCTCTTTTTCTAGCAATTGCGTATTGTCCTGCAGTATTCCTCAGGGGACAATTTTGGACCTCCCCTTTTTCTCTGACTTGTACATTAATGACCTACCAAAATGCTACTAATTTAAAATATACAAGAAATAGCCTAGATTACTTTTCTAGAAAATGCAAGTGACCTACACACGCTTGACTGATTTCTTTTGTTCACAACCACAAATTCTTTGCTAGAGTTCAGTCTCCTATACTACAGTACTATGCAAAAAGAATGCAAACGAATTTCGGAGCTTTTTGATGAAATTAATGCTATGTCAGGTGTAATAACATACACACAAAAATTTCTGCAATCTGATTCAGAAAAGCATCTCAATTTATCCTAAATGTAGTGCAGAAATGTGAAATTGAGTGCAGAAAGTTGAAATTAGTGCAACAAAGGTGAAATTACATGTAATAAAATGATTGACAGGTACGCAAATTTGCAACTTGGGTGTCTTGAAACAAAATGGTGAACAGGTTTGAAGAGTGTAACAGCATTTTAATTGAAATTTTAAAGGAAAATGCAAAGAAACTCAACAAAGCACAAACAACCAGCTAAAAGTTTGAAGGTGTTGGACAGCACACATAGTTCGTGCTGATTTTTGGACATAAAATTCAAGGAGTATTCAAGCACTAAAAACTGAGTTTTTAAGGAGTACTCAGAGCAAATTTACTTTGTCTTGCAATGTGTTTCGAAATGTTTTCATGGGTCAAGAACAAGTTTAACCCTTTAACCCCTAAAGCAAAACGACATTTTCTCCAGATCCAAGACTACAAACTCAATGTCCATGTATGATATACCATTTTAAAGCTACTCATGAGTGTATTTCATAACTGATATAATTAAGAAAAGTAAGGAAAGTTATAGCTTTGAGATAAATGGCCTTAAAATACAAAAATTTAAAACTTCAAAAACGCCCCAAGCCTTGTGTATATTAGGTATACCCCTAAACTATAGCTTATTTTGCAGGTCTTAACATCTTCATTTATGTGAGAGATGTCTTAAGACCCACAACTTCTAGGGGGAAAAAGTTGAAAAGTTATAGGGGTGGTCAACCATATCACATACTGTATGGGAGGGGGTTAAGTTTTTATCCTTTTAATGAGTAGATCTTCACAAGACCATCTTGGTGTCAAAAATTCATAGAAATCTGTCAAATACTGACAGAGTTATGGCATTATGTGCCAAATGGCACTCTTAGGGATTAAAGGGTTAAAAAAGCTCCCCCGGATATAATCTGTCCCCGATTTTGTAATCTGCGCTCAATCCCTGAATTACTTTGATACAATCAGGCTACATTATTTCCCATCCGAACATAAATTCAAGGAGTTTTCATTATTTTCAAGCACTTTCATCAAAAATTCTTCTTTTCAAGGGCTTTTCAAGTGCCCTTGAAATCTAAAATCAAATTCCACGGCTTTTCAAGGACTTCAAGGAGTAGCACAAACCCTGAGCCCAACAGAGGGCTACGACCAAAATATTGAAAACTATGAACCAGAGGCACGTAACAAAATTCTTGAGGATTTTCATGCAGCAGTGTGTAAAAAAGACAGGAAAGACTGTATGAACATGACAGTCTTCGCACTGCAATTGAACTCTACCTAAGAAGGCAAGGCTACAAATACTCCATAATAATTTATTAGAGACCACGAGTAAAAAAGTTTGATGCAAGTTCTTGAAGGTAAATCTCGGCTACTGCGACAACAAGGTAAGCTTAAAAGCGGCCGAACAAGTCTTAGAAGTCTGACAAGCACTGATACAGAATTGAATGAGCCGTGGAAAAGCAAAAGGCTTTGAAGCACAAGTCCTGGTACAGACGGTTTGGTGGCTAATGGCTCCAATATTTTGGCCTAGAGAATGACCATGCTGAAGATTTCCACGTCGGCTTGGACGAGAAAACATTAAATTCATTGAGAACCAGACTGAAAAACGCCAGTCTGGACTGTCTGCAAAGCCCTGGCTCCTAAAATCCAGTCAGTTCGAAAACATGAAAGTGGATGGTGATTGACTTCAGGCTTCTTTTAACATTGACATAAAATTTTGCTTTGTGATTTGAAAACTTGCCTTTTTAGAGAGATGGTATTTTTAGCATGTTTTCCGTATGTACGAATGAACATGTCAGGGAATCAAGCTTATCATTTTTTAAACCAATTAGATACATGTAGGCGGAGCGCATTTAAAAGTTTTGTATCTATATTATTAACAATTATTAAGTAATCACATGATTTTTCTTGTGCAATTTGGAATAAATGAGCACTTGTTAAATATTAAAAGACCACAAATTGCACTTGCCCTGCGGGCTCGTGCAATTTTGTTAGCCTTTTAAAATTTTACTCGTACTCATTTATTCCAAATTGTACTCGGAATCATGTGATTACCTATACAAACGATATTTCATTTTTTTGAACTTTGTCCAATTTTCGAAGTCTTTCATCTCTCAGGCAAAATGAAAATTTGCCCTACTATTTGAAATGCTGCACATTAATATTCAGGTGAAATATTGCTGAGAATATCAAAGTTTCGAGACTGCTTATCGAAAATTCACATGAAAGTTTGCCTCTAAGGATTAACGTTAACAAATGTTGCTGCAAACAGGAAACAAGTAAATGTGATAGAATATTTTAAGCCTCGTGAATAAATAAGAATGATGTATTATTCAGTAAGTGACACAGGAATATTTGGAAAAAAATCAGAGTGCTCCTATCAGGAGTCAAACCTAAGACCTGATTACTAGTTCAGATGCTCTACCATTGAGCTACAGGAGACTCGTGGGAGATAAGGCCATTAGACTAGGTTCATGGGACAAACATCCTACATACTGCTGGGATTGGAATGTCATGTGTGGCATAATTTGTGTGATGGAATAAATGTGATGGAATATTCCTGATAGCTTCCCATGAACCTAGTTTTTTAGCTAGTTTTTCACACATCCTATCCGAGGCCACAGTCCAGTTCGTTTTACAGTAACCAACTTTCGTGCAATAACATGACTCTGCAGCGACGGCCTATTGTATTTGTGTTGGAGGGATGTGCATGCTTAAGGAAAGAGTTTGCTCTTTCAGCGAACAGCCACGTTGAAATTTTCTTGGTTCCTTTCTGATTACAACCTAAAGTGTTGTGCATTTTTAATTAAAGGAAATGCTGTTTTCGAAGTTTTGATTAAAAAGGTTCAAGTAATAACAAGCATAATTATCCAAAGCGCACTGCTTTAGCAAGGTTAAAACTGATTGCGTTTCCATTCTCAGCTTGTGAAACAGAGGATGAAAAATCTTGTAGTTTAGCTTCCTTTATTTTTCAAACTAGGTTTTATAGTCAACAAGAAATCCAGTCGACTGTCAGAAGACACAGTTACAATCCGGAATTAGTTGACAGAAAATGTGAAAAACATGACATTGCCCTTTGAAATGATCTTGACATTATTTATGCAAATCTGTGACACTTCGTTGAAGGTATAAACATTTGCAGCAGCTGTCAAAGACTGCAACGTGCTACTTGCGTAGCGAGGATATTAAAAAAGTGATGGTGTTACATTCTCAGCGGCCAAAAAGCTGCAATCTTGTTTAGTTTGCTTCATTGAATTTGAAGTTTGATTAGAAAGATTGGTGTAGCATGTTATGAAAAATTTGAGGGTGTTTTAATTGTGTGGAAGGAAGAAATGCACTGAAACAGATTTATGGAACATTCAACAGTTGACGCTGATTTGGTTTTAGTTTTATGTTCCACCAAACTCAGAAGAGATTACATGCAAGAACCATGCGAAAATCGCTGTTGTTCTCTCTTATTGTTTAAAGTTAGAGAAATTAATATTATTGTTTCCTTTGAAATCTGTTATAGAGGTCCTCAAAAATTTCTTCCAACGAAAGAACAGGACTGTCGACAGCTATAAATAGCTCGCAGCAGCTTTCACTCGTTGACTGCGCGGCGCGATGAAAATAACAACAAATCAATTTTCTTGTTTTTTGGGTACCGTTGTAATTCCTTGCAAGTTACGAGCTCCCTTCGACCCTACAATTGATTGTGTAGTTCCCTGAAAATATCCATACCCCACCATGGAAGGTTTTTCAGTTTAGACCTCCCCCCCCCCCCCCCCCGCCAACTCCCTGGAATTTTCTGTTCAAGGGGCTTCTTTGAAGACCCTTCCCCACCCCCCAGGAATTTCCTACTTTTGTTTTTCACCTAAATGCCTGCCTTTGCAAATTCAATTTTTGATCACACATATGCAACTTTACCACAAAGAAACCACTATGAGCAAGTTGCACATCAAATATACAATGCTGAATTTAAATTTATCAAGTAGATTTGAAGGACTTTGAAAACCCAGTCAAAAACTAGCTGCATGCACAAGAAAGCCGCTCTGCCAGCCGGGTGATTGGATGACAATTTTTGTTAACAATCAAAACTTCAAAGAATTAGTCTGTGGATTCACGACTTGGCACTGAATAGTCATCTCTGTACAGTTCTTGAATAAAATGAGTTCAAGAAAGAAAACAAGTTTCTGTTGTCCACATTTTCACATCAGGTTTTTATCAAATAAACATCGCTATTTTACGGAGAAATTTAATCTTGACTGAAATTTGCATACAAAGGAAAGTTTTGCACTCAGTGCTGGATCAAATTTGGCCATGGCCATGACTTCAAGAAACATACCTGTCAGGAATAGGAATGTCACGCCTTACTTTTGCTTGATAGAGGGATTAAACAGACAACACTTCTACCAAAACGACTTTTTGCAGAGTGATTCACTGGTTGTCCTGCTTTTGACTTGGATAATAATAATTTATTATTATCCAAGTCAAAATGGCACCTTTGTGCCTTGCTTACGATTTTTTCTGGAATTTTCTTACCCTGTGGAGAAATTCTTCGTATGGACACCCCCAACCCCTTTCTGCTTTTTAGCCACCCCTCCCCCCTCAGAATTTCCATTGACCTTCCATGGGGGGGGGGGGGAAGGACGTTTTCTAGAACCACACATTTTTCTCTTAGGGATCGAAGGAACTCTGCAAGTATGGTGATAGCTTCAATACCAACCGACGTAAAACCAATCGCAAGATGTGCGAGCAAGTTTGCAAATTGAGCGTCATCATAAATCAAAACTTGCGAAGAGAAATTTTAAGATTTTGAATTTTCATTTTGGTTCAAATGAAATCACTTCAAAATGTCATTCTAACATTGGCGAATTTTCAGGGATGAACTCCAATTTCATGCAGCTCTCCAAATTTTTGTTTAGAGATCTTGCATGAAAAATCACAAATCTTTTCTAGAAATATCAGCAATTTTTTGGTTGAACAATTTGTTTGCATTTTTTTGCACAGTACTGTAAATGTTGGAGGCAATTAACATATTTGCGAGTGATGAAAAATCAATCTTTCAGATTTCCTTGACCTGAACACCCTGCAGGCTATTCTAGATCTTTGCAATATTATTAGAACTAACCATGTATCGGCAAATGATAATAAAAAATATTCTTTCCCCACTGTCCATAAGTTTCTCAGTCTATTGAAGCGATGCCTTTCGCACTGACATCAGACCTATCCCTATGTGCTTCATTTAACCTCCTTGAACAGTTATTCCGAAGCCTGAGCAATGAACATTCTGGTTTAACTTTTTCATGTGACCTAAACTCTCTGCAAGCAGCTGTTCTAAAACTGTCCTGATTAATGACAACTATGTATAACAGAAATGGTAGAGGTTGTTAAATGATAACACACTGTACTTTAACATTAGGCTTTCATTTGAGGTCCTTGTATGGTTACTTCAATGCTTGAGATGAAAAATTCTTGTGAAAATTTCAACTATTTACATACAATACAATACTTTATTTACCATCACAAGTAAATATTTAGAACAATTAATTATTCCTTGCGAAGCAAGGGCCGAAGGCCTGAGCGTAGCGAGGTTAATAAATTTGTCGGGCAGAGCTGGCCCGAGCGGAGCTAAGCCGCGTGAATTCGAGCGAAAAATACATTTATATATATATGTTTATATCTTTGAAGGTGTCCGCACAATGATGTCAGACTGTCTGGCGTCGTCTGGAGCAAAATTTGCATACATCGAAAAAAATATGCGTGCATTATGAAATTTCAACTACAATGTTCATCAATATTCACTGGATACAGAACTATCTTTCCAGAATCTTTTCCCTTTCTTTTAGAAATCTTTTTTGTGAAAGAGTGCATTAAAGAAATTACACGTTTTGTGGCCGCGGTAAATAATTTTCCGTGGGAAATAAATTCATCGAACACGACAGCGCTGCAGAAATAGATTTCCAACCGCAAACTAGCCCGTGGAACTACGAAAACACCATGCTCATAAAAAAAAATCTTATGCGCCTTTTAATCTCCTCGTTTGATGCTACAATACGAGTAAAGAGGGCTTTCCACCCAGCTCCAGCTTCGCGAGGTTTTGCGAGTCACGTATTTCTAGTATGATAATAAATAAATGGTGAGGAATGTTTGCACAACATCCCCAAACCTATGGCCATGTGTCCCTCGCCCCCCTCCCCACCCACCTCAGGGAAGCTGATAATGTTCAAGGGAGCAAGGGGTTTTCAAACTGCTAAGAAAATAGGATAGGGAACACCAAACAGAGCGGAGAAAATTGTTTGGGACTGCAGAAAATTCTCACTTATCTTAAGATGCTTTATGTAACTGGGCCCCAGGCTTCAAGAAGAGAAAGGCTTTGTGATACAGGCTTCAAGGTCAAAATTTGGTGGCTCCAGGAGACTCTAAAGGGCAATTTAGACGGTACGATTTTGCCTACGATTTGTCGCATGCGATTTCTAGAGCGCGCGCTGCTTGCGTCATGTAAAAATCATACACAACTCTCGCCACTCAACATTGCCTTTACCTACGATTGTCGTAGGATTTTAAAATACGACATTTTTCGTGTTGTGTGCGTCTGTCGTAAGGATGTTGTAGGTTGATTTACACGACGCGATTCGTGTTGTAGGCATGGCGTATGCGTGTCGCATGCGACAAATCGTAGGCAAAATCGTACCGTCTAAATCGCCCTTAAGAGTACCGCCCCCCACCCCCCCCCCTCCCCCCTCATACTGCAGGTACCGGAGAGTACTGTATTTGTATTGTTTTACATTTTTTTACATTTGTGGTTAGGTCTTCTTTGGAGTTGTTTTTTTTTCTGTCTTTAGTTTGTTTTGTTTAACGTCATTTGTACTCCGGTAATCACAGAAAGAACCGCTGTTTGTCGGACTATACCAGATTGGCAAACCGTACGTAAACACAAGAAAACACAAGGCTTTACCTGGAATATCCATTGGCAGCTTCACATGCTTCCTAAGTCAGGAGATTCTCTTTCTCAATCCACACTAGCAACCAAAATTCTACGTCAAGCTGTTCTTTTGTTGAAACCATAAACTTTTCCGCGGCCCAACGGCATGCTTCGGCCATGAACGAGGCAAATTTTTGCACATGGCGCTTTGCAAAGTCATTTACAACTAAAAACAGGAGTAAAAACGACCAAACTAGTTTACAAATTAAATCTAAATTGTAAGTAGAGCATAATTAACATATTTTAGGAAGTGTTAGAAAGTAAACTGACCTTTTTTGACTGTTTTTTGATGAAATCTTTCAAGTTTTAGCGCCGAAGGTGAAAAAACGCACGCCGCCAACATTCAATCCCATGCCGCTTTGCAAGCAGGGCAACGTGGCTAAACTAGTTCCCAGTTCCCAGTCTGCCTGGGAAAAAGATTTTGGACAATGGTTGGGGGTGGGATCGGCCTACCGGACTTCTTGCCTACTAGGTAAAAGCGTACTCGTTTTCACTATGCATCTTGCCATGGGTCTTAGTCTGTCGCTTCTGCTTTTTGGGGATAAAAGTTCGTCTCCCCTAAAACTACTGCAGAGGAGACAAGAACGCTCCCACCTTCCCTCTGTGAGTTTCAATAGGAACAAAGCTTGGAGCGAACCACAAAAAAGCGCGGAGACTCGAAGAAGCCAGAAGTTTAGAAAGCGTGGAATCTCGCGCACAAGTCTGCACGCCTTACTGGGAATCCGCCTCCCTTACGAACTTGACTCTCCTCGCAGCACGGCGCAATGAGTGCACACCGAAGGGGCAATATGTCGCTACACTAACTTTTGTGAGTATGGAGTATTTAAAATGTCTTCTCTCGCGATTTCCTTTTTGCGCTACATCAAATTTCCGCCAAGAAGAAACAGATAGAGAAAAACGTAAAAGATCTGCAGTCGCAAAAATTTCTTGTGAAGCTAAGGCGAGGGGTAAACTTTTGTTCCAGGGTTTACACTTCAGTACAAAAAAAAAATGAGATCTGGGTACGCGATTGGGTAAGGTTCTGACTTATCTCTGCCTCAATTCAATTCCCCCAACATGGCACACACAAACACAAAAATTCGGCATTTTCTCTTGTACCACAACAGCTTGCAAGAAACAAACCCTCCCCACCAGAGTTGGCTGCCTCTAAAGGAGGACAAGATTGGTTTAAAACAGGACTTAGTGAACTAGAATTTACGTATATGACTGCAGATATATTTTCCTACATTTTTAGATTGGATTGCGGTGAGCTGCAACATGATCTTGATCACCATGAATTTAAGTGCCTGGAGCAGCCTGGGCCGGGTTGTTCGAAAGCCGATTAACGCTTGTCTACGATTAAAAGTTAATCGAGGTTCAGTTCATCTCGCTTTTTAAAAGTGGTTTTAAAGCCTAATTGCAAGCTGAAGGTAAAGAAAAGTCTAAGTCAAAACTGAGTGGCAAAAATCTTTTCGAAAAATCTTTATTGAGTAGTAGTTGAACTTGAATCAAAGTTCACTTATCCAGGATTAGCTTAATCTAGCTTTGAACAACTGGGCCCTGGATATTGCCTTGATTTGTCCGAGAATTTGAAAATTAATGACATTAGAGGCATACGAGGATTTGCAGGTCACATGCTTCTGGTGGGAATGAACTGAGCTGGGAGTGGGAAGGTTATAAATATGCATATCGAACAATTCAAACATAACTGAGCAGATTTAATAAAAACTGGCTTTAGTTTCTCTCAAAAAAAGTGTTACATCTGACGTCTAAAGAAAACAATACCATTGTATCAGCTCACATAATACCATTGTTACGTAGTGTTACGAGATCTTTATGGTGAATGGCCCGTAGTGGAAGAGTGCCACCTTCAACATGCTGACATTGACGTTATTTCTTCACTTTTCAGTGTTGCAAGTGATGCAGTACTCCGTTTTTAATGCTGGTAAAGACGTCTGTGTTTTGCGCTCCTTCCCTCCCCTTTCCCCCGAAGGCGTCTTTCTTTGAGAGGATGTGGGGGTGGTAGACGGGGCAGGGCTATCGGGAGCTGTTGTTGGAGTCGAGTCGTGCTTTGACGAGGCGGCAAGCCTGGATTCTCGCCGGTGCAAGCCTCTCCGCCGGCTTTTAGTCGAGGAACGGGGGCATTCGTACGACCAAAGCAAAACATATGGATTTTTTTCAGTGTAGTTGAAGAAAGCATTGCCATAAATTCCCCAGAGGGTAGAGGATATTACATTGGATTTCTCGGGGGCTAAATGCGAAATTTAGAAGCTAATTTTGTGTCCCAATAATCAAGCACCTGGAGAGAAGGCGACTTGGACCTCAGTAAATAAACTACTTGTCAGCTGCTACTGTGATATTATTAGCAAAAATAAGGAAGACCATATTCAAGAAATGTCTATTCAAAAGCTTTTATTTAAATGGCCATCACAGCTGTAGAATTAAGGCGTAAAGCGGATAGCATCTGAAATAGTGATTTTATACGACCCAAGGATTAGCAAATTCGAAAATTAAATTAAAGCACCAGTGCTTACACACAAGTTTCATAAACCGTCGGCGCAGTGTCGGTTGCAATTTTCCATTCTCTTTTGTGACTGCTCCTTGAGCGCGAGCTTAAGTTCCTGGTGGTTTCCCCGCTGATTTTCCGTTCAAGTTTCGACGCTTTCGCCTTGGCGCATTTTTGACAAGGCGCGCACAAAACCGCGCGGAAACCTTTACGAAATTTTTTGTTCATGAGCCCGTAAATGAAAGGATTACACGAGCTAGACAGGAAGGTTAGAAACGTGCTAATGGCGTCCAGGATCCGAGGAATCGATTGAATTGTGGCGAAACCGTTTAGCAAATTCACAACGATATGAGGAGTCCAGCATGCGGCGAATACGCAGACCACTACAAGAAGAAGCTTGGTTACTTTAAAATCTTGGAACGTTGGTCGGTTTGTTCTTCTGAAACTTGACGAGACACCGTTAATGCTCATTTTTCTGCTGTGTCCGCGTATGAAGCGAAAAATTCTGTAATAAGGAACTATTATTAAGATGTACGGCAGTATGAAAACCACGATAGCAAGAGTTACTGTATAAGGAAGGTGGTCGCTGAGGTTGAAATAACATGTCGATTTTCCGATCGTAAATGTGTAATGCGACCAACCAAACAACGGCGGAAGGGCACAGAGAAGCGACAAAACCCAAGTAGCGGTTATCAACGCCATGGTTCTACGCCTCGTGAAAATGGAGGAAAATTTGGCAGGCTGTACGATGCACCAGTAGCGGCTTATACTGACCAGAGCGAGTGACCAGAGTGCTTCGAAAAGGAACAGTGCGTTAGTGAAGCCAGCAATTTGGCAAACAAAATCAGTCAGCACCCAGCGGTTGAAGATCACTGTTACCAAAGAAACGGGAATATTAAAGAGGCACACCCCGAGATCAGCAACTGCCAAGTTGCTGATAATTAGATTTGTGACTGTTCGTAGTCGCCGAGTCCTTCGAACTAAATAGCAGACTAGAAAGTTACCCGGGATGCCAGTAAAAATAAAAATGGCCATCCCGATTCCTTGAAAGATCCGTAACGCCAGGAAATTGTCTTGATCAAGGTTGTTCGCAAGGTGAAGGTTGGATGTAGAAGTCATGTCTTCGTCCTTTTCAAAATAAACGAAAGATCACTTATTAAAATTAAAGCTTCTTAGACGCTTTGTTCGCTGCTACAATCAAATAATATTACCCCTCGCCCCAATGACACTTGCCAGAAGCGATTCACTGCAAAACGAAGCAAGCTTTCCTAATATTCCTCAGTCAAGAAGCCAGCTTATAAAATCGAAGGAAAATTTTCTTACCTCCCACGATATTTTTTTCGCTATACGTCCGTTTATTTTTAATCCTGTAGAAAAAAATTCACGGGTTTTAAGCGTTTTCCATTGACTCCTGCCAGGACTCTTTGCTTTACGGTACTCCGCTGTTAGATACTTAGCTTTTTCTTCTTGTCGAACAGACAAGCAGTTTTCCTTCGCGAGGATTACGTCTTCTTTTACAGAAGATCGCACAAGTTTCCGTGCGCCGGAGTCCGATCCTTAGACTCGGCGTAAAATAAAGCAATCTCTCTCAACTTTTTTTTCTTTAAGTTATACAAACAATAGCACATCAACGTATTGTGTCATGGCAGATGTTTTAGCAGACGAGGTTACATTTGCGGACTTCAGCCGGCTCAGACATGGCATCTCAGCGCTTTTTGCAACGCATAGCATTTTACCCATTGGGATAGACACTTAATGTCTCGCTTTTAAACTTTTAATCACCAAAACACGAATGAGTGGCGTTCAGTATTTTTTTTCGCGGCAAGCATCCCTTCATTTGCATGTTCACAAGTGCCTGCCTTTTTTCGCCTTGGTTAATGAAAGAACTTATCTCGGAACAGCTGCCCGGCCTGATATTCTTTAATTTATTTTCTCGGGCAAATTTTTAGCTGTTGTAATATGACTTCCTGTTCGAAGTCATACTTTACATGTGAAATAATAAACTAGACTTAAATGCTGAAATTTTACTCCTCCAATTCTCAAATGTACGCAGTTTTAGTTAAAAGCACAACTTCAATTTTTTTCCGCCTCTCCACGCTCCGAACCAAAGCTTAGGAAAAGAGCGCTTTTTGTCTTATTCTAACCAATAGTTTTCCAGCTGAGCTTGAAGCCCGGTGATGAATATTCAAATAGCGCTTGAACAAGGACAAATTGCAAATTATGTGAGCAAAACACCGGTAAATGTTCAAGAAAGCAGCAGTTTTAAAAATTATGGAACGCAAACAGCACTGAAGACCCTACAGAAAGGCAAACTTCATATTATCTGGCTTAGAAATATTCAAGCCTTTTAGTTTTTTTTTAATCAAGATTTTGCTTATTTTGTATAAAACAAAACATGTTGAACTCTCAAGAAGTGTTTGAATGTAGTGCCGCTAAGAATGAAACAATGGACTAGATCTCGATTTTGTTTTTTTCCAAAATGAAAAATACTTTTTGAAAAAACAAAATGACATACACAAAAGAGCATTATTTTTAAGCCCATACATTATCAGTACAATTATAGACTATATTTATGAATATATTTAAGTTGAAAACTTGATCAGCTGTTTACCTCACATAGCACGGTTACTCTTATGGCTTGAAAACAATTTTAACGGAAAAGAAACAAAAACAGCCAATCGCAGTAGATTTAACGCCAAACGAAACAAAAACCTCAAGTGGGCATTGGTTATATCCATTAAGCTTAGAGTTGACACGGAACGATCGATAAAGCTGCTCTTTTAACGGTATCGTAATATCACTCGGTTAATTTGCTGACG
This sequence comes from Pavona decussata, assembly GCF_977016875.1. Taxonomy (NCBI): domain Eukaryota; kingdom Metazoa; phylum Cnidaria; class Anthozoa; order Scleractinia; family Agariciidae; genus Pavona; species Pavona decussata. Next base: position 870,754 of record NW_028145639.1, read on the forward strand.
AATTACACGGAAGGAAAAAAAATATCTCGAAGCCATGTCTTCGCCGAAATTTTTGAATATGGCAAATTAGTTCGCTGCGGTAGATTCCGGGTAGCCGACAGCATTAGATGCCGATATCGAATTCAATTCTGAGTTATGTTGTTTGAAATTGTATAATTTTCAATGATTTTGAGGTGGTGAGCATCATGTTTAAGTTTCACCCGCCGGTATTGACTATATCCAGCAGAGGTGGATAAAAAAATCACAAATTTACGCGGACTGATACTTTGTTACAATGAAACGGCTCTCCCTGACAATTCTGCATTTTCTTCGTGGCCGGGGCTTTTGTCATGCGCACGGAAAAAAAAAAAGAAATTAAATGTCCTAAAAATCCGAAATTAACCCCCTCCCACAAGGCATCCTCCAGTGATAAGACCCTTCCAAGTTCTATAACAGTTCTTCAACGTCCACTTCTATGAAACCTCGAGCTCGTCGCTAGTTCATCCGCTTGCTCTCCTTCATTCATTGTCCTTCCGGGTTACAGTTTTTCTACTATTCGTGAAGTTTATGTCAGAGCCATTTTATCTACCCTTTTTTTATATATATAAGAACGTCTAATATTGGGGCTGAGGCTGCACGCTCTTCCTTTCTTTTGCGATTTGAGCGGCCTGAAAAAATGACGCAAAATGAGATGTTCATCTACGTACCAGGTTTGAAATAAGAAATCCATTGTTAATGTTAAAATGTGTCCCTTTATCATTTGGGTTAATTGGACTGTATAGACTGAAGTTTTACATGAATCACTTTATCCGCATTTACTGCTCATTTTAAAAACATTAGGTCGAAATTGTCAGCCTGGGTAATGTTCATAAATTTTAGTCGATCTCTGCCTCAACGTTCTTATATAAAAAGGTTCTTATAAAAAAGTGTACTGTATACGTTGAGTTTCCGCTTTCACTGCGAGATTTTCTGGGCTTTGATCATGTGACTACTAGCCTGACAGCTGCCACTCATTGCTCCCAGCCGTTTGGGGCGTGCGACTCTTGCGGCGGGGGGCGATAAGAGGAATCTGTGTCCGCTGGATACCTGGCTACACTGAGCTGACGAAGAACTTCCATGATATTACTGAACAACTTGCCGACTCTTGTGATCTCTTAGTAATGTCACTGACTGATATTTCCCCCCGGTATTTCCCCTGGTTCTCAACGGAGGGAGCTTACAGGAATCAGGATTACTTTGTATCGTTAAACCAAAATATAAAAGATTAACACGTAGGCAACCTGGGCTCGATTTCCGGCCGAGAGAGCGGAGGAAATCGAGCCTACTGATAGGCAACCGTTGGTTCACAGCCTCTGCGCTCCTCAATTATGGAAACGCTAAGACTGCCAGTCGGCTGCTTGAACCCTTTAATCGTCAAAACTAGTTTAATTTATTTTTCTTTGCATCATGTTAAATTAGTATATTTTATTTTATTCCGTCTAGTTAATCTGTGATACTAATTCACGTATAAAGGCGCAATTGATCATATCGCAATGAGAATTGTGCAATGTAATTTTATTAAGTAATAAGGAGTATTGAGCTCTCCCTGGATGGGATGCCAGTCTTATTTCATTGTTAATACCCCCAACAGGGGGCCGGAAGAGAGACAATGTGATGTAAAGCAAAGTTTCTTGCCTCAGTAAAGCACACAAGGTGGAGGCTAAAATGCAAGCCACCGACCTTTGGATGACGTACAAAGCGCTGACCGCTGCATTTCCGGGTCTCACATCGTGCAAGCTGCAAATGTCCGTTTGCAACGAAAACCAAAAGGGTAAGCTTAATTGGTCACCTCGTGCAAGGTGAATGAAAGAGTGATGGCGTCCTCTGTCCTCTCAAAACGCTTGGTGAAAATGTGTTCACTACTTATTCATTAGGTAAGATGAATATTCAATTTAAAAATGAAAGGTGGAGTTATCACGTTCAATTCTCGTGCTGATGGGCCACTGAAGCAGATGACGTTTTCACAACCTTTTTTCCCTTAGTCCTTAAAACTGCTAAGGTTTCAGTTTCTCCATAATGGCTTTTGTTCACGTTGCAGATGTCCATCCTTTTATATCCTACATGCAGGGATCTAATCAATCAATCAATCAATCAATCAATCAATCAATCAATCAATCAATCAATCAATCAATCAATCAATCAATCAATCAATCAATCAATCAATCTCCTTGGCTGTTGATTCAAGAACTGCATGCACATGCATCTTTACACACGTGCTTTGGAAAACATTAGACAGCACTCAGGCTATCAGTATTAAAAAAAAAAAAAAATTATGCCCATGAAAGCACAGCTTGAAAAGAGAGCCATTTTAAGTATTTCTCGTGACAGACCACAAAAGATCTACACTTAGTTAGCTATCTCGGCACTTAAACTTTCATCCGATGACAGCCGACTAAAATCATGTTCTTTCTCAAAGGGCAAGTGAAATCAGGCACCATAGTGTCGAGTGGGAAGCGGCGATTTATGTGCCTTATTGGCACCATCCTCTAAATTTCTATTAAATTATGCTTGGAAAAACAATTGCCTTCCAGGTTTATGTTCCATAAAAAATGTTTCCAGGAATAAACTTAAAATGCTAAGTACACCCATGGGGTTTGCCATCCAATCAGAATTTGAGCACAGCCTCAACATCTTGTAAATAATTTTATTTTTTAGATAAGAGCTGTACAAGGGCATGTACATAGGATGATAATGTATCCTTCAAATATAGGGCTGAAGTGACTTCATAATACTTATTGGAAAAAAGGACAAAACTACTGAAGGGGTTGGGCATGGGATAACGTTACTGAGAAATTGCCAAATTTTGGTAAATGGTAACAACTTCAGCCTCATTCCCAAGCCTAGCTGCACTTATCGAGCAAGCCAAGCTGCCTGTCCAAGGCTTGGGACCAAGCATGCATCTTTCTGATCAGCTCAACAACTGACATCTTTGGCAGTGTGCCCCGAAGAACTGGGGAAGAGGCTGAAACAACCTACATCTCCTAAAGTTTCATGGCTGCAAATTATTTTTGTGGTCTATAAAACCACATCTGTTTTGCTCCAACACTACAAGGACATGACCTAGAATGAACACTGCAATCATAACCTGACTACCAGGGCATTCTTGCTCTATCACCAGCATTTTGCTAATCTGTAATGCAGAAGCCTTATTCTATAAGCCCTATGGTTTCTTCATATTTTTGCTCACCAATTTCCCTTTAGTTTTTCTTTTCTCTTCATAATTTTTGTTACTTGTGCGTGGTGAAAAGAAAAAAAAATAAAAAATAAAAACAGGATATATGGAAAGAAAGCTCTTGGTCTCCAGGGCTAGTGAATAATTTCAACACAACCTAACTAAATTATCTGCAATAAAAATGTATTATTATTTTTACCAGTACCTAAAATTACAATCTGATCTGCCCGTTATACCCCCTGGTACTGTCACAGCTTAGCATGTCTTTCGATTGTATTTTAGGTTTTATACTTATTAAACACCATAAAGCTCAAGTTCTACCACCGTTTTTTTTTTCTAATTTCATGTCCAGTCAAATCATATCCTCACGGCCAAGAAGCACAGGCTTATGATCAAGCTGTGCCTATTTCCCCTCAACCCCGCCCATGCCCAGGACATTACTGACAGACATGCACGGTGGGGACAAATGAGCTGGTCAAAGACCCCTCAACACAGTTAAAAGAGTCAATCTTTTCCTTTTTGGACTTCTTGATATGTTACTGAAAGTTAACTTGTACAAAACTCACTTCTGACTGATTGTTCCAGTCACGGTTCTCTATGTAAATCTGCCATCTCATGAATACCATACATGTACTTTAAGTCATTTTGAGAAATTGAGTTCTTGTTATTGTTGGATGAAATCATTGGTGAAATGAAGCCACAATTTTGTGGGGTCTAATTCCCAAGGCTCCGGGGTTGGCTGTAGAACAATAATTTTATTCATGTCTGATTTTATGAGAGTTTTCATTTACACTTAGGTACTATTTTCCCTTATGTAAAACAATTATGTCTGCTCTGCAGGCTGCCCTGTGAACTTTTGCATCATATGCTAAACAGTTTTTTTGTGCACTTTTGTCAAGTGCTGGTTGGTTAGATATTAGGCAGTGTCAGTCTGGGAGCAGAAAGGCTGGAAGAGTGGTGTGCATATAGGTGTTAGTTTTTTCTCTCTCTCTATGCTAGCTCATGCTACTTATTTGCCTTACACTTTGCACTCACTTCTTGCCCTAAAAGATATATGATGCCCAACCGTTAAGGGGGGTGGGGAGGTGGAGGGAGGGAAGTGTTGGGCACCACTGGAATTAGCTCATCATTATATTAAATAATGAACGCCAAGTCAACCATGAACAGCTCGACGCAGTTATGAGGCAAACTCATATAATATTATGTTCCTGTAGATCAGACCATTGCAAGACAACAAGACATCTAATCAACTTGTGATGACTCGAAACCGGTCTGCAATATCCATGTGGAGATATCATGTACTGTCCAAGCCAGCAAAGCAGTGCAGGTCAGGTTAGCGAGTCCAAACACCAAGTCTAACCCAAAGGCGACATCAATAGCACCTTCTGCTCCCGGAATTAGAAATATTCTGCGAATCAGTACTCGCCGTAATCTTTCCATCAAACGCCCAATGACTGAATTCAACAGGAACGCTGCAAAGACTAGGAGAATCACTGCCGAAAATTTTCGTACGTAGCCTGTGCTTTCAACTTGGTGTAAAATTTCTGAAATCCTATTGAGGAAAGATGCATCCATCTGTCGAAGATACGAATTCTTGAACACTGGTTCGCCGATGTTGTTCAGTCTTTCGTGGACAAGCATCGCAGAGAAAAATCTTTCGAAGTTCATTTGGATAAGAAGAGTCCAGCGAGTGTCATTGTAGAAACATGTACAGTCAAATACTGATGTTTGCCTTCCTGCAAAACGTTGACTTTTTTGAGGGCAAAGAAACGCTATTAATCCTTTCTCCTTCCGCCATTTTAACTTCAAGTGAGCCTGCGGTGCAAAACAGACTTCTTGTAGGCGAATTGATGTGTTTCGCTTCGAGAAGCTCGTGCCCAGATTTTCTCGTTCTCCGACTGGAAGACAAAACATCAGGGTGCAGTCTGATTTGCGTTTTAATAGAGCTGTTGGAAATTGGTCCTGAAAAAAAGAAGGGAATAAAGGGAGGGGGTGGGTTGAGGGGGTGGAGACAACGGTCTCCACCTTCATGAAATCAGATCTAGAAGGCAACGGGAGAAGGTAAGTAATGTTTTTTTCAGAATGCAAATTTTGTGCCCATGACAATGAACAGCTTTCAATGCGTATAGCCGAGAAAAAAGTTCACACAGTAGACAGAAAACAAAAGAAAATAAAAAAATGTACATTTCACTGAAAAGGAGATATCAGCTACTAGCACCAAAAGTTAAGGTTCATGTTTTACAGTAAGGTGTGCGAGAGAGGGCATAACAAAGAAGTGAGAATGATTAAGGGTCTATATCCATTTATTAAAAACTGAATCATTGTATAATGCAATTCGAGGGATTTGATTGGTTTAGCGGCCATGGTATATGAGCCATTATACCATGGCCGAGAAATGGCGACCATTAAATTGTCTGCTGGTTATTCTTGCACAGCGAAATCAGTAGGATCTGGCAATATTTCTTGATTGTTTTTAATAAAACAATTATTCCACTTGCGCTTGTTGGATATGAGATGATTATAGCTAACTCGGCGCTACGCGCCTCGTTGGCTATCTATCATCTCATATCCAACGCGCGCTCGTGGAATAATTGTTAATTATTCAGAAGTTCCCATATTTCTTTACTAGTTGATGTTGCCGCTTCAGTGTTCGATTCAAGATTTGATTCTTTGTATCTTTTAAGTGGGGTAAGGTAGTCTCTCAGATCTGTAGTGCGTTGATTAAGGGTGTGTTCCTTTGGATGATCCAGATCAGGATCAATGATCCAAGATTACTCGGATCATGGTGCATCAAAGGAACCGAGGAATCCACTCTGGGCAAGGATTCCGAGTGATCTTGGATCACTGATCCCAAAGGAACGCATCCTAAGTTTACATTGCATCGTATTGGGATAGAACACTCTAAACCATGCAACAAGTGACGGGCCGAAGCCATGTTAGTGCAATGATTTAGCGATGAAGGACTTCTAAGGTGTCCAGAGCATTTTCAAAGACGAAGAACAGGAGAAGACCTTGCAACTGATTTTTGACTGTAAATTTATATAATCGATTAATTTTATATTGTCGCCTAAATATAGTTCTACCTTTTATAAAATCGTCGGATCTTCATTGATTATTTTCGGCAAAAATTTCTTTATTCGTCATGATATAGCTTTTACGGCAAGTTTAGAATCGCACTTTAACAAGTAGGACGCCAATTTTTTATCAGGTGGGTGTCTGCGTCTTTTTTTGAAATAAGCCTTATAACACCTCCCCATTTTGATAGGCGTGGTCGAAAGCTTCCTGGAGTGGATCTGAAATGTTGTTCCAAAAGACTTTGTAAAATTCCACTGGAAGGCCGTCCGTACCAGGAGATTTATCTGAATCCATAGATTTCAGCACCCCCAGGCATTCTTTTTTCGTAAGTTTTCCTTGGCACAGGTTTTATTCTTCAGCGTCAAAGCAATTTGCATTTTTATGTACAGAAAAAAAGCAATCTTGTTCTTCATTAAGACAAGTGTCAGAGCTATTAAGATTCTTACAGAAGACAGTTCAGCTTCATTAGGAATCTGTTGTGCCCGTAGCTGGCATTGAGTGGAGTTTTGGTGTGTTTTGTTAAAGCCATCCATTTAATCCTTGTTTGTAACCACCACCAGGTTGAAATCCCCGCCAATAATGATTTCATCAAATTTAAAGGTCTCATGGTACTCAAATATCAAAACCGTTGGGGTAAAAAAATGGAGTCATCTTTTTTTGCAGTGTTAGATGCATTTGCTCCATCTTAGGTCCCATCCACACTAATGCGTTTTCAAAAAAAGTCCATCATCGGCGAATGCGCAGTACAATATTCTTATCCACACTAGTGTTTTCGCCTGTCCACACTAAAACGCTCGAAAACGATGAAAATGACTGGGACCTGGGATTTCGCATGTATTAACATCACAAGACCATCCGCCATCTTGGACAAGAACCGATGGCAAGTGACCCTTTTTAATTCACCGTTCTCAAAAGCCTCCATTTTCACCTGTCCGCACTACAAACGAAGCGTTTACAAGTCTCCACTTTTGAAACCGTTTTTGGAAGTCTCCGTTTTCATCGGTCTTTTAGTGTGGACGATAGGCGGAGATGCATCAAAAAGTATGCGTTTTCAAACGAAAATGCACTAGTGTGGATGGAATGGGACCTAATATCGCAGATAACAAAGTGACCCCTGGGATCTCAAATGGATTGCAATTTAACGTTGTTATTGAAAAATAAAAAACCCTGCTTTGGAGCCTGAACAGCAACTGAAAAGCTCTTGTAAAATTGCTTACAACAAAATAATTGAGACATACAGCGTACTAACGATTGTGATAGAAGTTTACTCCCCCTTGAAAGTCTTAACTAAAACCACCAAGTCTTTGCAAATATTTAGATCAGGTTCTAACTAGTTTTAATTGAATTTACTTACTAGTTGTAGAATTTGCTTGCTTTTTTCAGCCATACCAGAAAATTCTATAGCTTTGTGCAAAGTAAGATCTTTGCAACACTAGCATTTAGCAGTCAGCGTAAAATGGTTCAGTTGATCTAATCGGTAACCTGAGACCAGGTCGAATCTACACATGCAGTCAATGCGTATATCTAGGGAAGGGGATTTTAACAGTGTCTCAAACACTGTTAAGCAGAGGTTTCCCTATGGAAAGTCTTTTAGCATGTACGAAGTCGTTCGCGTCTCTACTATTTCAGACAGACAGACAGACAGACAGACAGACAGACAGACAGACAGACAGACAGAAAGACAGTATTTATTATTTCACGTAGTCGGCTTGTTTACTTCTCCGAGCCGACTACGTGAAATACTAGAGACACGACCGACTTCGTACATGCTGAAAGACTTGCTAGAAAGAAACCTCTGCTAGCAGGGTACCTTCATGGCTTGTTGAGAGAAATGCAAAACTCCCTTCTAGGGACTACATTCAAGAGTTTGTGTTAGAGGAACGTCTTTGCTCATGGAAAGTCAGAAATGTAGCGTTTGTAGGTAGCGGGGTCCTTATGACTCTGTTCCTGCATTAGAGTCTGATGTCAACACAAGACGTCCATTAGTACAGCCTTGGCTGTACTTTAAGGTGACTCGGCTGTAGAAAAAGCCATGGGGGCTAGTGAAATCAATTAACATGAAATATCTGTTCAAGTAAGGCAAAGAAGAGGTATACACTACTTTGAATGTATGCTACTGCTTTGCTTCCTTAAAACTGAGGCCTTTATTGTCGCACCCTCAAAGCAATTTTTTCTCGCGCAAGGCAGTGACTTCTAATCGTTTCTAATCGTACGTGTAAACCAGCTAAGATTTCGGTACGATTTCAACATACTCGCTGTACGTTTTCAAAGAAACCCTGCAAGTTCGCATCAAGTTAAAACATGTTTGAAACCCCTGCGATACACTAAACACCCGCATACTTAGTAAAAGAACAAGTGGATTAGACCTCCAGGCTGAAATTTGCCATTTTCGACACCTGTTATATAAGAACCTTACAATAAATATGTGAAGACTTATTCAGGCTGACCTTCACTAAAAAAAGTAGGTTCTTAAAGGTAGGTGTTTACTGTATTGCAATGACAAATCACACTGAAATCCCTCCAGCCTTACAAAGGCAATTTGAACTGCAACTTGAGCACCTCAAAAGTTGCACTAAAAAGTATGACGAAATCGCACATGTAACCTGGCCTTTAGATTTCTGGTTAGCTCACATACCAACCTTGTTCCAAGGGTTTTCCCAATTTACGAGTGAAAAACCCTGGGAATGAGGTTGCTCACTTACATGTATGCAATTCCTTACTGAGACTACATCTGTCTGTCTTACTGGTGGATAGACACAATTCTAAAACCTTTACAAGACAATGTAACTACATGACAATAAAAGAGCTAAACAAAAGAATCAGGTTCTCATCCAAGTCCTACATCTAGAGACATCATGACAACGAAGCCAATTATTGTAGTACAGGAAGCCAAACGGCCATTACCACTGAAAGATAACAATAAAAAGGGTCATCATTACAGATATTTTGCAGGAATGGCTTTCTTTATTATTTGTCATTGATACAAAGTAGTCACTTTTAGACTGGGCTGCCATTACAAATTTTAAAGTCACATGTTGCAATGAACACCCCATCACTTTTATAATGGAGTCCCTCACCCCCCACCCCCTGGGGCTTCATACCAGCAACAATCTTGCTGCTATAACCTATCACAGGTGTTACAGATTACAGCCCAAAATGACAACTCTGCTTAGACATGCTTACAGTCTACTGTGATGGTCAATCAACACATATAGATGCACCCACTGTGGGTGGGTATGTCTACACATGGACAGTCAAACTACAATCTTGTACAAAACTGCATAGAAACGTTTTGTCCACCTACAAATTCCACTGCCACACAAAGGGTGCAGGGAAATTGAAGCACAGATCAAGTTTGTTGATTTAAATACAAGAACTTGATCAAACATAGCATCATGAGATCTTATTATGTGTCTGTTGAAAGATTATCCCCAAGAACAAGCCACATGCATCAATGACTGTGGGTGCAACATTGTAGCTTACAATAAACACAGAGACAAGCTTGTCTCTAGTTTTCTCTTGGCACTTTGTGCCTCGTTCAAAAGGCTTTGCTTTTCCGACGTGGCCATTTGGGTGATGATCATTTCCCCACAGGTGACCATTGCCATCTAAGTGAGAACTTATTGTGAAGGGGATGAACTGGGGTTATATAACAAAGATGGTTATTTCTGAGAAGTGTTTGTTAGGGTAATTAACATATTTTTGGTAATCACGATGAAGGAACAAAGCTCAAGTTTCTTTACCAGGAATTCCAAACTTCATTAAATTTAGAAACATGAAGCAAAGAATCTTAATCATGCAGCAGTCACCTTGTCTGGGCTTCTGGTGTGATATCATCTACTACAACATATACCATAGCACCAGCTGCAAATGCCAAAGCATATGGCAACAGAGGCTCAGCAACCTGAAGATGATCATTAAAAAGCAAGAAATTATCACCTGAGCATACACAACTATTGAACAACTTTATAATGAGACATTGACAATAAATCATTAGATCATGAGTTTGAACAGAAGTCAGTATTGAATGACTCCAAAATCACCTTGAAGAAGTCAAACAAAAGTACAGTGTATGTCAACTAAATGTAAGACTCTGTTTCATGAAATGATCGCCAAATACTGATTTGAGCCATGAATGTTTGGTTTAGAGTTGATATTACTTATTAAATAAGGTAAATTAGCCACCGTAAAGAAGTCAAGGTGCTGATGTTTCAAACGTTAGCAATTCGTCAGAGCGAATCAATTTGATTTGGTCTGATGAAGGGTTAAGGCTTGAAACGTCAGTACTTGAATCTCTTTACTGTGACCAAATAAGTTATCAACTCTGTTGATAAACCATACATTCCTTTCTACTCCCCACTGATGTAGCACTGCAGTTTCTTTACAAACTATGCCCCTTTATCCAAAGAACACTCACCACCACTGCAGCAGCACCAAATAGTCCAGCAATAGGTTCTACCATTCCACTTAATTGACCATACCTTTAGAAATAACATAAAGAGTTACTTGAGGAAGCAAACCATTATCTAATTCAATTAGTACTTAGAAAATACAAGCAACAACCTATTTTGTACACAGTGAATTTTCTGAAATCAGTTAATAACAAATCTCATAACAAACAAATGAAAACAAACCAAAAACTCTTCCAAGAGGAATATCCTGCTCCGCGGAGAGGAAGACTAACAGCTAACCCCTCTGGAAAGTTCTGAATTCCAATCCCTATTGCAAGATTTCTGGAATGAAAGGGTTTGACTGTAATTAGTAAAATTATCAGGGTTCCATATGAAACATCAAACTAGTTTAGTTAACAATAGTTTTTTTGAGCTCAATACTAAAAACAAACTTCCAGTGAGCCTACAATATTTACTGTTTCTGAAGCAGTACAATGTAGGTGCCTTATCAAGAAAATGGGATTTTCATTAAAACTGTTGAGTCAACTTTGGCAACAAGTTGCTGCAATTTTCTGTTGGACGGCCCTAAAGGCTCCTAATCCAAAAACTACCTTGCATTTTCAAATGTTGCGGCAGCTGTTTTTCCTACTGCACCAAATCCTACTCCAACTGCTAACCCCTCTGAAAAATAAACACAAATCAAAGTCAAGAGAATTTATTAACAACTTTTCAATAGTTGATTGTAAAAGACTTATAATTACGGAAAGATGTGAGTCCAATTTGCAATGGGTTAACAAAGGTAGCTGTATCTATCTATTGTACAATAAATCAAACTTTAATTTATAATTATTTAAATCATGGCTCTGCAGAAGACCATTATTTTTAATGAATCTGACACCATGTTTAATATAAAATAAAGAGTTCAAACATCAATCAACAAATGAAAATAACCAAGACAATCACCTGGAATATTGTGTATAGTAATTGCAATTATCAAAAGAAGAATTCTTCTCCAACTTGTTTGCTTGTCTGCTTTCTGCTCTTCAACTTCTTTCTTACTGCTATGTAAAGTGTCCGTTTTCTTTCTTTGTGTCAACTGTGATGTACTGGCACCATAAGAGTAGTGAGTGATCGAGATTTCTGTTTGATGGATGTCATTTGTTAATTCGTTTTCTTTACATGTGCTTCCATTTTGCATATCCTCAGCAAGTGTATCAGCGATATTAGAAGATTCTAAACCCTACAAAAGCAATGTTTAAGTCACTGATTAGTACCCTGTAAATAACCATATGCATCGAACTGAGTATCTTTAATGAGGCCTGTGTTAATAATATTATGTATACAGAAGATAGAGTTTGTGTGCATTTTAGACTCCCTGGGTTCTTTCGAAGCCTGTTTAAGCTAAAGCCCTGTGGTGGTACAGTTTGCAGCGTACTCTAACACTTACTGTATAAAGTTTATTCTTTTTCTTTCCTTAGTGTAATTTAAACATGTTTCTTGTTTGGAGTGGTTTCAGGCTTTTAAGATGTTCAAGCTATTTATCATCTCAATTATCCAGCGTGCACTCGTGGAATAATAATTATTTTAATTATTGTTAATTATATCACAGTGACACTACACCTGAGTCCATGCTCATATTACTGACCTCAACATGGGAGGAACCAAGTGTGTGGTGTAAAACATGTCTTCTATACATCTGACATACAATAATAGAAGGGCTTGAGGCATGTGCTTTATAGATCACATATCAAATGTTGCTTTGGCTCAGATTTGCAGGAGTTTTTGGACCTGGCCCTCAATTCCTTTGGAAAATGGTTTGTTTGGAGTAAAAAACAAGATTTTTGTTATAATCACAAATTGAAATGCAAAACTGGAGATAAAATACTGAAGGAACTCAAGTCCACATGCAAGAAAATCCAGTGAATCCAGCTACAGTGTACAACAACAAAAAGTGATCTAAAAAAGCACTATGGACACAACAGGTCCGTTCTGCGCCAAGCCCTTGAATTCTTACTGGTCAGTTAAAAAGAAAAAAAAAGAAAAAGGTACATGTATGCAGAGTTACCAAAAGTGGCAGAAGTTTGTCAGCTCCAAAGACAAATACTGCTCCAAGAATGAACCCAACAGAGACTGGAATGAAGGCAAATTTTCCATCTTTTCCATAACTTCCTGAGGTTTCCGCCATTTCAATAGCTGGAGCTAGCAACGACCAGTATGAGGCCGCCAACATAACCTGTGCATGAATACAAAGGTTTTGTACCATTATGTAATTCCAGGAAAAATGAAATTATATCATTATATGTTGCCATGATCATACTTATCATTCAACACATTGTAACGCCGCCCAAACGAAGTCATAATGCACTGACAAGTCATCATCTGTAGTCAACCAATATCCTACGATACACATAATTTTGTGTGTCGGGGAGAAAAATGGCAAAATGAAGATCATCTCCAGCTTTTCTAAAATAGAACTGTGCTTTGCTATCAATGTATTGAATAATAAAACAATTATCCAGTGCTCGATCTTGCAGAATGTCCCCTGATTTTAGCCAACTCGCCTTTGACCCCATCAGCTAAGTATCAGGCAGTATTCTGTACAATTGTGCCGCGTAATAATTTATTGTCAAGTGTTTGCAGAGTCATTGCAACAATAGGGGAATAATTCTTTTACACATTTCACACATGGAGTGAAAATCACACTTATCATTCAATAAGAGGCAAAATAAAGTAATCTCTAGGTTTGGATTTCCGATGCTGTGTACACATGCCGCATCAGCAATGAAAATACCAATCAGAGTGAATGCAACCTCTTGTTGGCCACCTTAATTTGCCTGGAATTCTACCTGAGAGTAATCTGTTTTTTTATTGTCAGTTACACGGTTGCCAGGTAACATGACATACTCTGAAGAAATGACAGCTTAACACGTTATCTTTCATCACTGTGATTTGAAATATTCTGATTGGCTTAAAGAAATGATAATAATTAATTGGTGTCATTAATTTTGAATCCAAAGTGGATTTTAACAGAAATAATTTATTTGGCAAGAAATAAAGATATTATCAAATTTTGATAGAAGGACTTAAAGCATGTTTTTCCATGAGTAAACCTTTTTTCGTCTGATCAATAAGACAACTTTTAAAGGTATTAATAAAAAAGAAATGTCATTTTTCATTTGCAATGCAACCCGCATGCGTAATTAAGCTTATACAATGCTATCTATCAATGCAAATGCTTCAAAATTAAAATAGATATCTTACCCCTGCGGCAAATCCCAAGCTGGCATCTAGAACTTTTCTCTGCGTAGTATAAAAAATTGTGGGCTCAATAGTAAACCTTTTCCAAGGGAATAGTGTAGCTTATCTGATAGCGATCTTACCTGGCCGCTACTGAAGACAAACACAAGCGCAGAACCTAATGCCGTGACACCCCATGTGAAAATTGTTCCCAAGAGAGCTTGAGTGACAGGACTATAGTTTGGTATCATTGAAAAAGCTTATTTTTCCCGTACAAATTGAATTTACAAGAGACGAAAGCGGAACACAAAAGCAAGTTGCACAACCGGCACAGGCGATGAATCAGTCAGCGGTTAGTTACGATAACCATTTGTTTTGAGTGTATGCTAATTCCACTGTCTACGTGTCGGATTTGGTAAAACCGATTAATGATTTAATCTATCGAATTTAGCTCAAGAAGTTTGTGCAATGTTTTTTTTCTGATTCACCATTGAGTGAGAATGATTAATTGTGCCGCTGGACCCTGTATTACAAACAATTTCCGAGAGCTTGAGGTTAAAAAATTCTTTAAATAAAGTAATAACGTCCCTTCCCTTCATCAATTGCACTGGTGGTTCAGTGGTAGAATTCTCGCCTGCCACGCGGGAGGCCCGGGTTCGATTCCCGGCCAGTGCACATGATTTTTTTTTTCCCCTACGTAAAAACAATGAAAACACTTCAAGGAGCTTGGAAATGTGTTTTTTTTTTTTCAAAAAAAACCTGCGTATGTGTTTATTGTTGTTATGTACAGATTACCTTCAACCCCTTCCCCCCCCCCCCCCCCCACGGGGTTGGGGCAGTATCCTATATCATACCTCACCTGTATGTATATAGGTATAGGTATATGTGTGTGCTGCAGTGCAGCGCCAGAGGTTTGGTTTTTAAGCCGTTTTGGTCTGAAATAGGGTATACACCTTACTATTTTGGTCTTGAAGTCTACAAATGGGTATGAATTCTAGAAACCACGTCTAAAAGTGGGTATGAATTTTAGAGGTCTGGAAAAGGGTACAGATGACTTACTTATTTTGTTCTGAAATAGGGTCAGGGTACAGGGTTTGGAGAGCCGAGTCACGCCCCCCCCCCCCCCCCCCCACCAAAAATCCGTGGAGTACCCCTTCTCTGGAATCCTCCACTTTATATTACCTAGCCTCCTTACTTACTAATCATGATAAGACAAGGGAGAATCTATGAATATTTAGAAGTATATTTATTACAAATAAATTTCTTCTTATCTCTTGCTGAAAAAAAATGTAAGCAAATTCTAAAATAAACAAAATAAATATACAACAATTCAGTTACTGGAATTCTTGTTACAAGTAATAAATTATTATTGTTATTACTTAATATTTACGATATAAAGATGATCATTCATGTATCTAACATAATGTTTGCCTCTGGCATCATACTCGTCATTATTGTAATCTGACATCATCATCATCAACATTACAATGATCATTGCCATCATTACAATGCCGTCAATATAAAATCACTTCAATCAAGACATTTTGCATGTCAGCAACCCATCATTGATTCAAACAGCATCACCTCACCATCAGCCTTAATAACATCATCACCATAGTTAACAAGTTGAATTTTCAAGTTAATAAAACCTCTTTAGTGTTTACTCACAGAGACGGATTTAAATAATTCTTTTCACAAACATATTAATTTATCCCCTACATTTTTCAAATTGGTTTTCATGTGCGCCTACCTAAGAAACGGTAGAATAAGATGCTCTGCCATAATTATGCCTCATCGCATGTAGCAGCAGCAGTGAAGAATTGATTCCTTGATCTGTGTGCGTCACAAAACCATCATGTACACACCAAGTGATATGAATCAACAACAAAACTAAAGGTTTTTACTAGCAGTGACAATGGAAGCATTAAATCTAAGAGAAACCAATAACAAGCAGCCTCACAATACATTTTGGTTTTCATGTTCAAACTGTGCAAATAATAACTGTTCTGTTTGATAAATCCACATGGGGATACTAAAATCAGTTTCCATTTGTAGAATGCATAAAAGAAAAAAACAGTGTTTGTGTTGTCAGATTACTGGACTTGCAGAAACTTTCATTGTTTGATGTAATAATAATATTTTATTATACCAAGCACTAGATAAAGTATTTCCTCTGATTTCCAAACACTAGCAAGAGGGTGCAGCCAAGCTTTTTATTATCAACTCTGAGGGGCTTTGAAATATTTGGATAAACACTCTTTTGAGTATTTGACTTAAATGTAGCTTCTCAAACCATTAATAATTCTTGGAGAAATTCAAAGCAAAAGTTCATCAAATTTTATGATCACATTTGGTGTCCACTTGTGTCCAGAAATGCACCTAACCCTGAATTTGGGTACTTCATATAAAACAGACCTTTTTGTCGTTTTCATATGACTTCACGTTTGACAGAATATTTGTGTTAAGGTTAGGGGACATCTTGTGATGTCTATCATACAGTTCAAGAATCTCATTAGCATGCATTTCTGGACATATCTCATTTGTGATGATTCCTTTGTGTTTCTCTTTTTGAATTCTTAATGACTTTGAGACATTTCAAGTCCACAGGTAACCCACACAGCGGGCACGTTATAGAGCAAACTACATCATGTACATGTAATTACAGCCGCTTTCCACTCAGACACAAAATCCAGAAATGCTGGGTATTTGGGTAAACACATACACGCACCTCCTTGCAAGGTTGCCTACTAGACTCCAGAAATTCAAAACAGACAGAAAATTCCATTCCATTCTTCCATTCCTACTCGGGACTAGTCTCTCTTGTGTAAATTAATTGCATCATTATTTTGGTTTGGACAGAAAACATGCGAATGTTACCACTTTGTTCTTATGCCAGGTACGGTTAACCACATTTTCCCAGAAAAAAATATTTTCTTTTGTATTTTTCCTTCTCTGTTCCCCATTCCCTTCATGCCCTTGTTCACTCCTCCCTAAATATTTTGCCAATACAAGATGATGACTATTAAACACATACATGATAATCCAGCACTCATTTACTAAAAAAAAAAGAGAAAGAAGAAAAAAAAAAAACTGCATTGCAGGCATGTTACGGGGATGTAAAATATCTCATCAATAAATTTTATATTTACAATCAGTCAAGTTATTATATATTATTATCAATAAGAACAAATATTTCCATCTGTGGTCATCTGTGGACCTGCAAATTAAGAGAGTTTCTTTTTGCCCTCTTTGTCACTGACGTGCTTCTTGGGAATAAAAGTGGAAATCAAAATAAATGCAAAGATAAAAATATGTCCAATAAAGTACATGCTTTTCCATGCTGCCAGACATGGCTCAAGTTGAAGCAGCATAAATCCACAGCCAAGATACTCCATGGAACGATAGTGGCAAAACCAGCTCAACCAGTCGTACCAGTAACAAAGTTTGGGTGACAAATATGGCTTGATGGCTTTCTCCATTCGTACCTCAGCGATAACGACAAGTGGAACCATCAAGAAAGTGAGGTAATAGCCAGGGGCCACACCATGCCAGAAGGCACTCACAAGAAGAGTGATGAACATTCTGGAGAAAAGAACGCAAAAGGCACATTCACATTAGAACGTAATGAAGTACTGTGGAACCCTGCTAACATGACCACCTTCAGGCTGTAAAAGTGTGGTTGTGGTAGCAGGGTGGTTGGATTAATGAGGTTGTAAAACTAAGGAAATAACTGGACTTTCAATTCGTCTGGAGCACAAAAAAATGGTCAATCAATCAACAATCAATCAATCAACAACTTTATTTAAGTCTCAATCTGAATAGCCGAGCACGAGTGCCCTACTAATTGGGGAGACTAACAAAAAATGTAAAGTAATTTTTTAGCAAAAATGCAAATGCCTACCTGACATTTTTGTTCTTAAATGGCAGTTTTCTGTGAACATAAGTAGAAATCCACCATTGAACAGTAAGATTCCAGTTTTTCATTGTACTTGCCATGGATGGTGAAAACTCCACCTCAAAGATTTTTATGTTATGGATCGTCTCAAAGCTGCGGAGAATGACAACAGTTTTAGGCTGTGTTTAAAAGTTACAACTGTAAGGGCCTGTTAGTCCCTTTTATGCTAGTGTAGTATTATTGTGGACACTTTCTGTAATAAAGATATTGCAAAAAGTTCATGCCCACAGTGAACAATGGAAACTTAACTGTACATGTATCCTGTGGTTTCATTTCTGTTTAAAGCCACCGTTGTTTTTTTTCTTTTGTAGTTCTAAGAGAGCGGTTAGTGGAATTAAGTCCATCCAAAACAATATTTATATCCCTCTCCCCTTAAAAATGAAATTTTCTCAAACAACTCCACCCCCAAACAAATAAAGGACAAGAAGTGAAAGCGAAAAAAGACATCTCATCCCATTACATGTATTTTGACATTGTTTCAATGATCAGTAGCTTACTCTATAAGTATATATGTACAGGTACATGTGTTTTAGGGGCCCCTCCCCAGCCTGCCATTATTCTACCAGGTTTCCTTATGAGATAAAAAATGAACAGTCCCTAAAACAGGTTTTTACTTGAATCTGCCTCTTCCAAGGGTTTTATTAAGGGCTGGTCACTGGGCAAATTTCACCATCTGTAAACACGACTGTCCCCTGTGGGTGATTACTTTAATATCTCAACCATAAAATAACATATCCAAGTTAACTCTCTTGCTTGGGTGCACTAATCCTTTGCCTTTCTGTTCACAATCTTAATAAAACCCCTGCTCTTAAGTACATGTCCAAATTATATTATCATGTAAAGAACATTTGTGTAATTATACATGTAACATAAAAAGTATGTTGTTTCAAAAACTCATTAATAATTCATAAGCCTATTGACCTATCAAATGGCTGATAAAACATCACGTGCAGTGGTTTTAAAACCCGATAAAACCTCTTTCTAACCTTATTAGTATGCGGTGTTTAATGTTTTTCTCATATGCTAATTTCCAATGCTCATGTTATGAACTCTCTTGACACACGCTTTTCCAGGAATGTTTTTGAAGCCATTCAAAAAACTAGCAGCACATGTTTTATCGGGTTTAGAACCACTCGGCTGTGCCTCATGGCTTTAAATCCCGATAAAACACTGCTGTTCGTGTTTTAAACATTACATAAAGAGGCAGATTTACAATTTCTGTCTATTTCACTGCAAGCATATAGAAAGTTCTATCACCTGTGAGTGTCTTTATTTACTTCTTCAGTTTGTTCTGGTTCACTCCCTTTAATTGAGCCATTCTCTTCAGCAGTGGACTTAGTTGGGCCTAATCCAGGCTTAGGATCAGTATAAATAGGATAAGCACCCAACCCAAGCATCATACAGCAGCTCTCAGCTAAGAGCCATCCTATGTAGAAACGCCACCTGAATCCTATAAATGTTGGCACAAGGTAGGCCAGCTGGTACACTACACCCAACGGATGTTTGACGTACTCCTCAGAAGCAATATGGCTGATTGGAAAGCGGTGGTTTAAGGCTAAATACACCACAGCATAGAAAGGCAACGTTATTAGATTCTTCATGGCTGGAAGAAAGGTGGAGATCTCTTTAGGATTTTCTTGATTGAGCATGTCCCTAAAAGTCTTGTAGCGATAATAAGGACCTGTTGTTAGTCCACAATAGCAATATGAGTAGCTGAGAAATTCATAGAAAGATGGCCGCTTAAAGGCTTTCAAATCTGTGTTGCTTGCATCTGCAGCATCAAAAACCTCAAAAGCCAAGGTGCAACACTGAAAAAGAATTAGGTGGAACCAGAGAAATTATAAATAATTTTTTGTGTAAACATAAAAAAAACATTAACAAATATGAATGGTTATTATTTGAAAAAGTAAAACTTTAACAAGCTGTAGCTGCAGGTAATGCATATTCCAAAGTATTAAATTCTGTGGCATGTGGAAACAACAATACTGTGTTTATCACTTTTTATTTATCATTATTTTGTAACCCATATTGTTGACAACGCACTGAGAATACAGTGCGGTAAAGAGAAACAAAATGTTTATTTCTTTTGGTAACAAATCAACCTGTATTTGTAAATAACTGCAACATAATCCATGTGAGAAGTTTCTAACTTCAAATTTTAATTTTCCTTTTTAAGGTTACCCGGGACCTTCAGAGGTGTCTCGCGTTTAAGCGATGTGGCGCGTCCAGTTTAAACTGTAGATACCTAAACCCCTACATCAAATTAAAGCTTATAGAGCTGACTATCAAACCATACCAAGAATTTTGAAATAAAATAAATTGTCGAATTTTTCACGGCCTTTAATTGCGAGCGTCTGAATCACCTTTTTAAAGCTACAAGTCAAAGTGAATTTTGTTTTTGCTAATTTAATTTGCTCCTCAGTTTCTGGACCCAAAGTGCTACAAAAACGTGTCTGCATTTTGCCATATTCAATCGCAGTGAAAAGTTCTAGAGCATTTCCAAAATAGGATGAAAAAAATGTGGAGTAATCGTACAAAAATCGCTCTCGGAGAAAAAATATTTCAAAAGAAAAAATTCGCAGCCACCTTTTTGTTGTTTACATGTTTAACTAGCTACTGTCCAAATTTGAAGGCAAACGAACATATTCCTTTTGACTTTTAGCTCTTTGAAGTGGCTCCTCCAAGTGAAAAAAATTTATTCGAGAAAACAGCGCTAAAAATTCGGCAATTCATTTTATTTCAAAATTCTTGGTTTAGTTGGATAGCCAGCTCTATAAGCTTTAATTTGATATAGGGTTCAGGTATCTACAGTTTAAACCGGACGCGCTATATCGCTTGGACGCGAGACACCTCTGAAGGTACCGGGTAACCTTAAAATCATAACCTGTGAAAGATCTACACATGAATGCTAAGAGCTAGAAAGCTTGTCTGAGACCTTTTATCTTCAATATAGGTTTTCTATTCAAGACTTTGGTTATTGTTTGGTGTTTACAAATTCTTTCAAAACAAATTTCCTTGTTTCCTTTGTGACTCAATAAAAAATACTGCACTATGATGTACAGCTGTCTCATCCTACTGGTTAATCCTTCAAGCCTTAATATAGACACATGTATTTCCCTTACTGGACTTCAACATTCCTTACGGGATTAGTTAGGAGAATTTGCTCGGAATATTGACACATTTCACCCCTGGGCCCGGTTGTTCGAAAGCCAATTAACACTAATCCATGATTAAAAGTTAACCAAGGTTTTCAGTTCGCTCGTTAAGAATGTTTCTAAAGGCTAATTTTAAGCTAATGGTAAAGAAAAGTTTAAGGCAAAACTGAGGGACAAAAATGTTTTGGAAGAATTTGTATGGGTTAGTAAATAAACTGACGAATCAAAGTTAACGTTAACCCAAGATTAGCTTAATCGGGCTTTGAACACTTGGGCCCTGGTGACCAGGATTCGACCAAAAATTCCGGAATGAAATTTCGAGGATTCCATGTGACAAATGGAACAGTATTTTCCGGTTGGTTTGAACCAAGCCGTCCCAGTCCATCACGTACCAATTTTCGCGCAAAAATACCAAATAAACAGGGGGATCAAAAAATGGTGGACTCTTTGTCTATTTTACTTGCTTTAGAGTTGTTCGACAACTATGAAGTTGAAATAAGCGAAGTATTGGACAAGGACGACGACATAATGCTGTTCAGTGTGGGTAGCTCCTACATGCGTAGGAATTTGCAGTCAACCCAGGTCACGCGTGAACGATATTTTTGAAATTTGAACGGAGTTTTGAAATTTACATGTCAGTTTTGCAAATCGTCAACCAGATTGCAGAGTTCCCGTATAAATTTCCCTAGCTTATTGACGGTATAAAGCTATGAATTTTTCTTTACATTGCAAAATTGAATATTTCAAGAATAACAATTGTTTCCCAAGTATTTTGAATCTTTTTTTCAGTTAATGCGTCTTTTTCAGAATGATTTCCAGAGAAATGTCCAGCATTCCATTCACACGTCGGACATTACAAAGAGAAATTCGAATGTTCATTTCATTCTTGGAAATACTGTTCATGCGTGACCTGGGTTGACTGTAAACCGAGTCCGCGACTACTTTGAGGGCACGATACCTATCTATTTTCCTCGATTTTCGGGCTCTGAGAAACTGCGGGTGAGCAGGAATGGTCAAATGGAACGGAATTTTCCGGTTATTCCGATTTTCCGGAATTTTAGGCCAACCTCGCGAGGTACACCCAAAATTTCGGAATGAAATTCTGGAAAAAAGTCTGTTCCATTCGCTCCCAAACCCGGAATTTCCGGAATTTTTGGTCGAATGGAAAGCGCCCCAGTTCTTTCATTCTCATGTTCAAAGCCCAATTAAGCTAATGTTGGATCAAACAAATAAATAAATGAACTTGATTCACGAAATTTAATGACCAATCAATAAAGATTCTTCTGAATGATTTTCGTCTCTCAGTTTTGCCTTAAACATTTCTTTACCATTAGCTTAAAATTAGCTTTTAAACCCATAAACCATTTTTAACGAACAAGATGAAAACCTTAGTAAACGTTCAGTCATGGATAAGTGTTAATCGGCTTTTGAACTACAGGGCCCAGATGTTGTCTTTTATCAACTGAATAAATGGAGTCATGTTTTTAGGATTTTCCTCAACAAGCTACTACTAGTGACATACATATATCATCTCATCTGATAAAACTTACCCTCAGGGTAATCAGAAGTTGAATAGCATTGCTATGTTCTGGTGGCTTGTCAAATCCAAAATATGTGCAAGTGCGGAAAAAGAACAGGTAACCAAACACAAAAAGAAATGCTACCCACTCACAGCGCCTGCATAAGAACATGGAAAAACAGCCTTGGATGAGAACTCTACTTGTAAAATTAATAGGCTTAATCTGTGTACCAGTAGCGATTGTAAAAAATTACTAAATTAATCAGTATAGTAAACTTCACATAAGTTCCATTAAGGACTGTGTATCAAGCAAATTGAGCGTAAACAACTCAAGCCATAACCTAACCAGACCTGCATTACCCTCTAACCTGCCTGATGAAAAATCTTTAATGAACCCCAGCTTCTTATTGAACAAAGTTTTTGCTCTAACAACTAGCCAAAGGATAGGGCATTACACACTTCTTTTGTTTCACTCTTTTTTTGAATTTGTTTTGACAAGAATGAAATATTATTAGACAGTTTACATTTAGAAATGTTTGCATAACTTTTCAGGTGGATTTTGAACAAGATTTGTAATCAGACTTGGAACAAACTTAGTTACAAACAATAACATACTTCCTTTTCCAGTTTTGCGAGTCACATTTCTTCAGGCTTGATGCATGTTACAAGAGTCAATTTTAGGATTTTAACTAGATTATTTTATTTTTAGGTGCATGTGCAGATGGGCCTATAAGAGGGGGAGAGGGAACTATAAGCAACAGCGCTTTATTGTATTATTATCTTTTAATAATTAAAGTAGTTTTTGCTATCATAATGATAGTCACTTTTTGCTGCTTATAGTCTGGCAGCATGTGTACTTCCATGGGAAATTTAAGATGAAAACAGCCCATTGGTGAGAGTACTCTCCTCCCACCAATGTGGTCCCGGTTCAATTCCCGGACTCGGCATCATATGAGGGTTGAGTTTGTTGTTGGTTCTCGTCCTTGCTCCAAGAAGTTTTTCTCTTGTGCTCGGTTTTCCTCTCTCCTCAAAAACTAACATTTCCAAATTCCAATTCAATCTGGATTATTGTCAAGCACTTTATCATGAGTCCCTGGCTCAGGAGATTGCACAAGTACTTTCTGTGTTAATGCAATAATTACTTTTACCCACCAGTCTAGAAGTTTAAAGGAGACACCAAATAAGAAAAATATTTTTGACAAATTTGCAACCTGCACAGAGGCTTTTCTAGAGGGATACTGAACATGAAAACAAGGCTAGAATGCAAAGTCACTTATACCGGTAACCTTATTTTGAATGGACAAAACTACATTACTCTAAAATCTGAGACTATATTCCGAGTGCTATTACTGGGAGTTACATCCAAGAGCAACCAGGTGACCTGAAAAATATGACCTACATCTGAGTTGGTGATAAAAATGACATGTTTTGTCATCAAACATTTGGATTTAAATAAACGTCTTCTAGAGGTTGCTGCCGAGAAACAAGTTAAGTGAAATTTATTTGCATGCTACAAAAGTTTATTATCAAATAGAAAAAAGATCCTCGCAGTTGCAAAAAGAAATTCACGATTCAAACCCATGACCTCTGCGATGCTGGAGCAGTGCTCTACCAACTGAGCCATCACGCCAACTGGGAGCTGGTCGTAATATACCCATGAGGGATGAATAAACGAATGTAAATATCTGAAACAGATACGTTGAACTGCGGATGAAAGATCAAATAGAAGAAAGACCCTTGCAGTTAGTAACAACCCACTTGTATGCGAAAAGAAAGCCTGAAAAAAATTATGTTAATTATGTTACCCAATATTAACGTTTGGCGTTCTGCAAAATACTCCTGCCGCTGGGTCATCATCTGGTCTTCAAAAACAACATTAGGCTGATTTAGCAACAGAACGGGAACATCATTTGAGGACGTGAGAGCTCGTGGAATAGTCTGGACGCGAGTCTTTTTCAACTATATATGGACATTATTGATGTGTGCGCCATTGTCAACTGATGTTCCTGTTCTGTTGCTAAATCAGCCTATTGAGTTAGGGGGAGGGGGGAGTGAAGGTTTGCTACTCTCCAGGCGGTGTTTTCTTAAAGGTAGATTGAAATACATGGGCAAAATTTGCAGTTTTGTCCACGATTGTATGTGTTTTCCTATCACCTATCACAAAATAGCAGCTACAG
This sequence comes from Pavona decussata, assembly GCF_977016875.1. Lineage (NCBI taxonomy): Eukaryota > Metazoa > Cnidaria > Anthozoa > Scleractinia > Agariciidae > Pavona > Pavona decussata. The sequence continues at coordinate 895,453 of NW_028145639.1, forward strand.
CTGTATACATATGCACGTGGCATAAAAACCTGGCCTGTGGGTGGGTCAACGAACCACGTAATTTAACAAACTATATTAGCCACAGAGGTGAATATTGTTAAATATTAAAGCGTTAAAACACTTTTGTAGAAGGTTACAAACTAACGCTAAATGAAACTATAATAAGGTCTTATCGCATGAAAGGTTGGTTAACTTGGAGTTGTAATAATACGCTTAACGACATAACTTTATAGATAAAGTTGAGATTACGCATGGAACTTAATCAATAAGCTAAATTGACCTAACCAGCGCAGCATACGAACATTTCAGCGATGACCCAGTGAATTAACAATTTAAGGGTCTCCCTAGTTGTCAATAAAAAAAACTTACCTTGGACCAAGCGAAAGCACTATCAAATAGGTTCCCAAAATTGTCACAAACGAATGCAAAATTCCCCACACGCCAACGAGAGCAATCGACAGACCGATACCGGCTACAGTGCAAAGGAATTGTTTGCGAGCTGGTGATCCACTGATTTTTACCAAATGGCCAAACGGAATCGATCCTAGCAACATGGCCAAGTAAAGCCAATCGGTCGCCGACATATTTCTCCGTTAGCAGCTAAGGAATGAACAAATAATATTGAGTTTCGAGTGTGTGTGTACTCCCTTTGCAAAATGAACTAACCGTTCACGCGACTCGTTCCCAGGGCACCCAGTCCTTGACAGAGAGCGATTCCGCTGGTCATACAAGTGGATTACACGGTGTAGGAACTGCAGAATGAGTCCAAAGACGATAGTGCAGTTGAAGGCGCCTTATTTATTCTCCTGCAAATGTGTACAGCTCCTATGCCTACTTGAGCATTGGTGGAATAGAACAGAAACTAGCAGGGAGGACCATGCAGGCTGTGTACGAAGAACTTTCACAGCTCAGATGATCGTGTTCTCTGGCCAGGGACGTTTATAAAGCATTGGCCTTGTCTCCTTGGACAACCAATGCTCTTCGCAAAGAGTACAAAATGTAGTCTCCGGCGTCTGTAGTCTGTCCTCGTGACAGGACAGCATCCAAAGGTTCATTTCCGTGGATATCTGTTCTCAGGCTAAAGTTCCTTCGGCCGAAGCTGATCAGCTCAAATAAAATTTTGAACGATGGAAAAATAACTCCTTTCGTTTTCAGATGGGCAAGTATGTCGTAAAGTGACCAAAATAAAGGTCAGCTTGCATTTCGTAAAGTCAGCAACAGCTCGTAAATTCTGTTTCCCGCTTTCTATCAAACTGTATCAGCTTGACCAATAATATGAGGCCCTTAAAATGTCACCAAGCGACCTGGCAACGCAAGAAAAGACATTTTAAGTATTTTTCTTCATAGCGATTTCCTTTGTTTTCTATTTATGAATTATTAATACCTTTGAGAAGTGGTATATAAATAAAAGCAAATATTTATTGACATTTATCGTTCGCTTATTCGAAACTCTTGTAAGGTCAGTCTATACAAATCGTTCTATTTCGCCGCTACTGAAATACCTGTTTGTGATCCAGCTGCCTCCCTGTAGTTCCGTATGGAATTTGATAACAGCAGTCTTTTTCCTGTTATATTTGAGGTTAAAAGGGATAGGAGATATTTAGGCAAAATATTGAACTGGCCTGGGATATTTAAGGAAACTAGACAGAGATACGGGAAGTTTGAAAATAGAGTGTCAGTCTGGGATACCGAGCATCAAATTGTGAATTTAATCAGGACACGTCTAGCCAAAAAAATTAAAATGATATGTTTCCGGCATTGTTTACATGTAATCCAAAGTTCGTTTATGGTTTCACACCGAACTGATTAAAAACTTAATTCTCACCTCACGGTTAACAATCATTAAAATTACGCCTGCATTACACATCTCGTTTTGCGAGAGAAAAGAGCAATTTTGCAATTTGCGTTCCCAATCCAAAAAAGTGGTGAAAGAAGAAAAAATAAAGTGGAACTGGGTGTCCGTGAAAAACGTAATTCGACTGGCGAGCACATGCTGTGTTGTGTGTTGAAACAGACTAAATAGTCCTAAAAGATGTAATTTAAATTTAAATTATACTCCAAGTCACTCAGTTCAGTTTGCTCAACTCATGCCTGATCAGTTCCTAGTCTTTTGATCTAAGTGTGTCGTACTGTTCAAAATCAGCTGTCAACTTGGCTCTAATTTATTCGAGCGTGTTAAACGATTCAGTTCTTTATTTAGTGTGCCTTGTGTATTATAATTATTCGTCAATTGCCCCAGCTTGGCTTGAATCAGCCCAGGCTTACATAGCATCTGTTGAGGTTTTCCAGCGCTTTACCTACGGACTCATCATCTGGATGAAAGTTATCGGCGAATAAAAAGAACTCAAGGCTATACATACATGTCAAATTGAATGAAGCACCTTCTAACTACAAGGTAAGTTAGAAAAACCCGAGTTTGATCGTTGAATCCCTTTGAACTAAATTTTGAACTTAGCATTTTGATTTCCTCTAGTTTATATTAAGTTTAAAAACTGCCTTGCTTACCTTTCACTTTAAATAACTTTCAGGCTTTTTAGCTCATCATATTCCATGATAATATACAATAATCTTTCAGATAACATGCGTATCTTTCAGCGTGTGAATACTCGACTAACCACTAACTATTAATTCGTTTCTATATTGCGTTTAATACGAGGCGATCAGAAAAATTGTGCAAATGGCCAAATGTGACTGTTTTGCCGGCTTGTTTATCGTAGCTTGGTAGATCTGATTTGTCAGGCTTAAATCGAAGTAAAAAGAAATGAAAAGTAAAACAATTGTCATAGTACAAGTCACCGCCAAGACGTTAAACTTTCCAAATTTACTTGCCTTACAAAGGCCAAGTAAATCCTCTTTAGGGATTCGTCGCCTTGCGGTTTTGCAGGCAAGTGGCCGGCGAGTTTTCTTGTTTCATTTTTAATTTCTAGGTAGTGTTTTGCTTTAAAGAAGCGCCAATTATTCAACTCATCTCGCGTACTTTGCATCTTGACTCGACAAACTTTAATAAAACAAGGTGTTATCGCTTTACATTACCCGTATAAAATAACACATAAGGTTTACCAATATTTTTAAAAAGCAAACTTAAATACCGGCCCTATTACTCCGCATGTGAGTTATTTTTCTGGGGTATAATATAACAATATTGTTGCCTTGCTTTACAAGGTTGTATTGTGAATAAATTCTCCGGGCGGCAGGCCTTGGTTGCGGTGAGCAGCCAGTCTAACAATTTTTAGTTCGGTCTCAGTTATCGAGACGCACTGAATATTTGATAATGGTGGATAGTCACTTTTTGCGAGCATAACTTCTTCATTGCAATAAGTTGGTTTGCGTCGGTTATTTGGACGACTCCGTCCGCGTAGGCGCCATTATGCAAATTCATGACCTGTGCAGTGACAACAGGTGCAACCATACTCAGCAACACTAGGGGCAGATAACTGTCTGCCATCTTCCAGTGCATCACAACACCGGGTTGTACGTCAACAGGAAAATTTCTTGAAAACAACTTCTTCGAGTCACTTCCTCAGTTAAAAACGTTTTTGTTTTGGTGGGCGAATTTTCGGTTCAGAGCCAAAGGGTGACTCTTGAATTGATTTATTTTCAGCTTTTCTTGGATTTAATAACAGCAGTTCGTGATGACAAAATTTAGATTTTGATTTTCTCGGATGGGGTTTAGTTATCAGAAAAAACATCAACAGAAGTTAAAAAAAGAAGCTAAAAGGGAAGCGGAAACGGAGACAATTCAAAGCGAATATCAAAGCGTTAATTGCAGGTGATGGCGCTTTTCTTTCCAGAAACTTTACTCGATCTGCTGTTGTTTGCTTAATTGTGGTCTTTAGGTTTTTTTGCGGTAGAAAACGTGCGTTTAAAATGAATTTTAAAATTAATGTGTTATTGATGCTCTTTTTACAAGGGAAACGCTGTTTTTCGGGAGACATAAAGAGTAAATTTATGATAGCATGCATCCATGTGCCATCAAAAAAGAAAAAATAAATAAAAAAAGGGGGAGGGGGACATCCAACGAGAACATTTCTCATCTGTAAAACAAAATAATTAAATTCTGTTTCCCATGCTCCCAGATCGTTAACTGGCCTTTTTAACAGCACATTTGTGTCACAAAGTAACACAGTTCAATCTGCTGAAAATTTAAAGAGAATTACAGGGAACTGAATCTCATTCCTTGAATTTTCGAGCTGCTGCTGGACTTTTATAACCCGATTGGCAATCCGAAAACAAAACGTGTTATCATCAGTTCAGCATTATGAGAGTGTGAGGTGACATTTGGCCAAAGAAAATGCTAGTTTATGCCTTTTGGACAGCAGACACGATATTCCAAGGCTAGAAAAGCATTTCAGGAGATTATAAGAACTGGTAGCCTGCGTCGCAGACGGGGGTTATAGTTCGTCTGCCACACAGGCAAATGAAGTGGTTAATTTCTCAAACAGAACAGAAATGAGGCCCATTTACAGGAAAACCACGTTTCAATCGTTTTAACCATGCAAATTAAACGGAACCGAAAATTATCACTGCAAGTGAGAAGCGTTCTAAAACAATGACATGTAATTTTTAGAACCAGTTTGAAGAACTGAGAAACAGACAAAAAGCGAACGAACTGACTAACACAAACAAACTGGGAAACAGACAACGCTTTGCTGCTTACAATGCCATTTCACGGGGACACCGAAGAAGTTCATAACAGGAGGATACTTGATCCGTTCGGATTCTTTAACTGAATTTTTAGTTCGTAGAAAGGGTTTAGAGAAGAGAAACCCCTTCCCCGAAATTACCAGCTGCTGCTTCGCTATTAAAAGTCATCCCTCCATCCATGCTGGGCCTTGAGCAGTTTCCATTTGTATGGAAGAAACAGTTGTTCCGTTGGGCAATCAAATGGAACGGTCCTTTCCACTTGTAAATGATTTTGGGAAATAAACTGCGTATCTCACCAAGGAATTGTGATGAAGCAAATCGGGTCGGATGTTCCGGTCATTTTGGTAAAAACAAGAAAAGAGAAATACGGTCTGAAGTCATTCCTTTTTTGTGAAAAAATTTCAGTGGGAAGGACTGTTCCATTTGCGGTCGACCAGAACGACTGGTTTTTCCATTCAAAAGGAAAGCGCTCCTTATTTTGGCCCAACATCTATGATAAACTACTGACATTTTTCGAAACGTTTGTGGCCATTCAAAGTAGAGGATCTTCTATCTGGCAGTCGAACGCTTTATTAATGGTTCGAATCTTCGAGAAGCGACTATTATTCTCTCGGCATCAATTTAACCCCCTTGTCTTGAAATCTTGTCAATTGTCTTCTCAATTCTGTCAAGAGACAGCCAAATGCGGTAATTTGGATCTCTCGTTTACGTGCGTGTTGGACTCTCATAGATTTCCTATCAGAGAACACCTTCTAAAAGACAGCTTTTTTGTCAAAGGAAGCAAGGAAATAACGGCTGCGTTTCTTTCTTAAAACAGCTTTTCTTGTGCACGACTGACATCATTCACAAATGTTTTGGGTTTGCTCAGCTGTGTTAAACGGTTCAATACATGTAGACAAAATTAGTCATAATAATACTGTGGCAGCAATTAATGAATAAGTAATAAGGTTTTCTAATATAAATTTAGTTAACCAATTTAAGTTCTGCAGAAGAGGGTGGAAAACGAAGTTTATACTTATTAGGCCTCCTCACAAAACTGAATAAATGATCTTTTTACAAATTAGACTCATGGCATCGGTCACTCAGATAGCTTCGAACTCTTGCTTCGAACATGTAACAATTAATATTATAAGAATTAAAATTCAGATTTAATACATACAATTCAAAGTTATGCAAAAACATTTATAAGCCGTAAGAGTAAAACAGACATACACCACAAGGCAATAGTTGTTACACAAAAGTTGTTACCGGTATCGCAGAGAACATCGATTTCATTTGTGATCGAATCGCCTTCAAGCTCCAAACGCGAGCATTCAGCACTCCTTTTTAAGAAGAGAAGAGCCTGAGTACTAAGAACTCCAAAAATAGAACATGCATCGATTATTAACGTCCTTCTGCAGGTTTCCACCCTCTGGAAAATTATAACGCCCTCGCAAGAACAAACAGTTACAAATAGATAGACAAGACGTTTATTCGCCGCATTAGTATTGTAACTAAAGACCGTACTAATGTGAAGGCTGAACGAACATAACAAGCGAAAATCGAAAAGTTCTTTTTGTCAATCTTGGTAAAATATGTTAATTTTCGGTTCAATTTTCTATCTCACCTGCCCAGTTGACTATAACTTTATGCCTTATTATTGCAGCAATTTCCTATCCTGCCACTGATTGCAATAACAAAAATAAAATTTCTTAGAAACCTGTCAAATTTGAAAGCTCCACACACAGAAACAAGACTGATTGCGTTAAAATAGGAGAATGAATTCGAAATGATATTTGAACGACATAATGTCTTTGGTGACAAGGAAAAATAAATTGTGGTCCATTTACTGACACACTGTTTTTCAATTAGATGGGACTGGGAGATTTCGTTATTGCCATTACCATATTCTTATACACTATATAAATGTTTGTATTTCAGCCAATTATGCTGATTCATTTGGCCGGGTTATCAGTAGCCTGCAGGGCACAACATACTCTCCACAGTGACTAAATCAATAATAAAAAAGAGAAACCATGGATTTAAACTTGGTTCACTATAGGTTGAGTATTTGCGGTATAAAGTGCGATCAAAATGGCCGTAAAAACATCGACAGCTGTCGCCATTTGTTAAACTCAGAGCTACTTAAATGCTCGTCACTAAAATTTTGAAAAAGCGCAATCGAATTTCGGCTTTGATATCTTGGCGAGGAACAGCTTGTAAATTAAGTTTACTGTGCATGGCGAAACTTTATAACGAGGAGCAAGGTTTGCTTCAGACTTCAGACATCAAATGCTCCGAGTATATTAACGTTTAGACTAACATCTTCTTTTCTGAATTTTTCTTATTGTTAGCAGATGAAGGTTTTCAAACTCCACGTCGAAAATGACGCACGCGGCACCGGATATGCTGAAGAACGTATTTCTGACTGATAAACATCACGTACGTATGTAGCGTTTTTCGCTTCCCAGAATGTGCGAATATGGTTTCAAGGAAGTGGATTCGCAAAGTGACCGCTCTCTGTACGTGTTAATGAACTGCAGAATCGAGTGAACGAGCTAAAACATGGAGGAGAGTCATGCGACAAGCGAAGTGAAAATACCAGCTGACGCAGATGAAGATGGGGACTTTGAATTTGAATCTGTTTCTTGTTTTGTCATCTCCAAGCACAGCAAGCCCCGGCGATGGATAATTCAGCTTATGAAATGGCCATATCCTTTTGAAAATTCAACGCCGCACGTAAAATATGCGCTTAAATTCGAATGGAAATTTGCATTTTATTTTATTATAAGAGAGCTCAGTTATACATTTAATAGCTACAGTGAAATATATCTGGATCTAAAGTGAGAGATATCAGTCAAAATTCTGGCATCGATGTCAATGACTATAGAGACTGGAGCTAGTATATATCAAGAGAAAATATAAACATAGTCAGAACCCGTTAGTTCATGCTGGTTTAAAGTAAGAAAAAATAAACTAAAAAAAAAAATAAATAAATAAAAATAAAAATAGTAATAGAAGCATACAAGGGCAAAAGCGGTATCTGAGTTTGTCGATCATTAAACTTAAGGGTTTCAACAAATCATTAGAGTTCGTATTTTAAAAATTACATTGATTAATCATTTTGTGAAAGAGGAAAGAGAAATATCCATCGTAACTTATTCATCATTCCCGAGGAATGGTAAAGAGGAGTCGTGAGAAAATTATTCCGCGAAGTACAATTTTATGTAGCCTAGTGCAGATACGGGGAATTCAGCTATCCAAGAAAATAACAAAGGAAGAGAAACTCAAAAAAACGAATGCTAAAATTAGCGGCTTTTAGATGAAGCAGATTATGTCAACAACGTTAATGGATCATGCAGGGTGTCTCGGAAAAGTTGTAACCTGTTGACAAAAAAGAGGACTTCATAGGACCGAAAACGTGCCTTTAAATCAGGAACAGACTTCAGGAAATAAAAAAATGCACGTAATGATTTGAAATCTCGATCATTTTATTTAAAATGTGACTGCATAGAGCTTTTGCATCAAGTACTGGAGCTAAATACGGTTGTCGACGTCCAAAATAAGCAGTTGGATATTTGTATTTTAACGGTAACAAATATCGAATTTGTCAGTGGGGCCAACTGAACACCGTGTATCGAAGGAAAGAAAGATTCATGTATTTGATACACCAGGTTTGGATATAAATTGAGAGACAATTTCTCTTGTGCTATTTAACTGTTTATACGCTACGAACAAAATCCTTTTTCGATTTTGTTGAATTCTACCATTGAGTTCGGCGGCTTAGATCAGTAAAATGAAGGACTATTTTGTGCTTCTTTGAAATCCATTAATTACATTTGCTTTCGTTTACCATTTATCACCGAAATATAAACAACCAATTCAATTTGATCAGCAGTTGTTGACAATAATGTTATATGAACATGTCACAAACAAGAAAATAGTGTGAGCAGGCTTAGAGTCACTTAGAATTAATCGCTACTTTCTGAAACGAGGGTTACATAGTTAAAAATATTTGAATAAGGTGATTTACCGATTCAAGGGAGACAAATGACGATTATTATTACTTTTTTGTTGTCCAAGAAAACATGAAAAACTACACTAGATCGAAGTCGGCAACAGAAAAATAAAAACATCAAGAATAAATTGGAAAATTGTCGGTTAGGTTCCTTACAAATGTCATATTGGGGACATATATTGAATTAACAATAACTTAAAAAAGATAGGAAGGCCTTTCAGATTGCGTTTTAAATTTATTATTTTTATTTCGACAAATTGCAAGGGGAACCTTAAATTATGGGCAAAAACGGAGGCCAGTAGCGATTGGTAACTTCTCTTGCACGCATTTTCTGCTTTTTGGAGTTTTTGCCACAGTTGACTGAGTGGAAGCCTCGTCCCAGGTTGAATGCTTGACTCTGATTTTTGATTGGTTCATATTTTGAACACAGTTAAATAATTAGTGCTATGTCTCAAAGGCCAATTACCCAATCAGAATAGAGGAAAAGTGTACAGAAACCCCTATTAAATTTATTCGCAATTTTAAATTGGTTTTCAGGGTGGATCAAAACAGGATTATTCTAATCCAGCATTAACTTTGAATACAGTTTTACGGAAGTGAACGTTATTACTGTACGTTCTTTTGACTCTACATTATAACCATAGCTTCGTAGAGTACTAACTCTCTAATAGTGTTAATCATAACGTTATCAGAATTTTCAAATCTGATTGGCTGTTAGCAGCCTCCTAAGTTAATACATTATAACAGTTTGCGCGTTATGTCCAAATAATTAACAAAACAGGCCATCACGTGCGCTGGCATAGGACAGTTGCAGTTGAACGGGTTCTTACTCGTTCTGTTATTTACATTCAGACGGATTCATGATCAATCCACTGCTTCATTTATTCGGTTTAATTAAGTGCTGTTTTTTGTTGATTGTTTCTTAACATTTTTGCACATGGTTCGAACGAATCAGTATGTTTGTAATCCTCATCAACTGTGTCATATTAGCAATGTACGACCCAACAGACAAAGAGTGTCTGGCAATGCGATGCCGAGTGCTGGAGAACATCGAACACTTCGTCTTTGCTTTCTTTGCCGCTGAGATGGTGATCAAGATGGTAGCAATGGGGATTATTGGAAAGAAGGGCTACCTACAAGACAAATGGAACAGACTAGACTGCTTTATCGTAATTATTGGGTAAGAATTGCAACAAGGTCCAGTACCCAGTTTGATCCCATATTCTTATTTCTTTTTCCAGATTTCTGGTGGGGAAGGGGTAATCGGAGAAACTGTTGGGGGGGGGAGGGGAAGGTAGAAATAAACTTGTGTGGACAAATCCCACCATTTCCACCTCCCCTAAAGAAAATGGGTGGTGTCTAAAACTCAAGTGATCTTCTGCAATGGCTACGGCCAAGAATGGAAGCCAGTGAGAGCAGGCATTAGCTTAAACAAAGCTCCAGCTACCAATAGAGACAGAGTTAATGGTTCCGTGAAACGAAAGGATAATGCTTGACTTTTGAGGTCACACTTCTTATGTTTCATATCATGTGCTGCAGCTTGATTGAAAAAGCAATAAAAGGAGGCGACTATCTGACCATCATACGGGCTTTCAGAGTTCTTAGACCACTTCGAGCCATCAACAAAGTTCCAAGTAAGTACAAAGATTTTCCAAAACTTCTATTGTGCGTCGTTTTTCTGTGGTATTTTTTCGTCTTTAACTGTCTTTGTGTTATCGTTATTACCCCCGATTGGCATTTATCTGTTGTAAATCTTTCAGTTATTGCATGTCATTCTGCTGAATAAATCGATGTTTTTTTCCTGACTAATGTGCTGTAATTTGGCTAATGTGAGGGTTGTCCAATACTGTCGATCTGATACGACTCGAAAAAGCCATCTTCCGACCGATACAGACGGACTAATTTTGCCCTTTTGAACTATGGCTCGTTCGCAATGCACGATATCACGTTTTCATGGCCAATGTATGAATTTTCATGATATGTCACTTCTTTGTACAGGTATCCGGATCCTGGTTACACTCCTTCTTGACACGCTTCCAATGCTCGGCAACGTTCTCTTGTTGTCTTTTCTAATCTTCTTCGTGTTCGGCATCATCAGCGTCCAGCTTTGGCAAGGAAAATTGAGAAACCGATGCTTCACCAACTTAACTGACGATTCAGCTTTCTTTACCAGGTATTACTGTGTGGGAAACCTTGGGACGCTAAACTATACGGGTAGTCTCTGATTTTGTTTCTCTGAGGAAGAGTCGGGCTGGGCATAGATGATCTTCGTTTCCCCAACTGATTCCGAGTGCTAAGTCGTTTTCATTAGGACAAGTCACAATGATTACAAAGCTGCATACAAATCCCCGGAAATTTTCAATTAAACCTCTAAAGGAGACAAATCTGGGCGCGCATGGCCCGAACTTTTTTGACCCCCTAAAAGAGACCATTTTAAAACACAGACAAATAAAAAAAAAATACAGTAACTTTTCGCGTGCAACCGTAAACGAGACCTTCACGGCTAAATATAATGGCAATTGCCCAGAACACCCTAAGTGAGACCAAAATCCGAAATTTACACCCCTAAGCGAGACGAGGAGCATCCCTACCCCTTTAATATGAGAGTCCCCCCTCGGGATACAAATCTGCTGCTGGTCAGCGCACCTTTCGATACCGGGCAGTACCACTGATTGTGGAACTTTCTACCTAGAACACTCAAAGACTCTGCCAACATGACGCTTTTTAAAAGAGACTATAAAGCGTATCTTTTGGAACAATTTTTAAAGGAAATTTGAACTGATCAATGTTTTTCATTGTCGACACATTTAAAATTACTTTTAGTTGTTTCGTTGGACAAGAGCTCGGTTTTTCATCCGGCGGTATATTGTTACTATGTAGTAGCTAAATCCATTCATATTCATATTCATGTTAATTGCATGTTAATTGACCTGAAAAGCCCAGAGGGGGTGATCTTTAAAGTATTTATCTAGTAGTCCCCTCTGCATACATATCCTAAATGAAAAAGACTGGGACTCGGAAACAACTGAAGATGCTGTTTGTATTATTTCCTTTTTCAAGTGAAATATAAGGTTTTATAGGGTTTAATGAATACTTATTTCGTATTTTCTCAGATATAACAGGTCACTGTTCTACCAGCCGTCCTTCAGCGATCCAGATTTTGTCTGCTCTCTTCCAGAGGATCACGGCACCAGCGAGTGTTCTGATATCGGTCCGTATGATGTGGAATGCCATGGTTCTTTTGAAAATAACACTGTTGTGAATGCCTCCGTATGTGTGGACTGGAATAAGTACTATATTAGCTGCAAAGCAAGCAGGCAAAACCCATTTTACGACACAACATCCTTCGACAATATTGCTATTGCATGGATCGCCATATTTCAGGTAAATATGTTTATTCGTTGAACGATAAAATCAAACGCTTGGAAATCTTGAACAAGATCAACATTTTCATTGTTATTACTATATAAAACATAGGGGGCATTCATTTTAAAATTATTAAATTTATAGGAAAACATTTTAATATGAGAATACCCCTTTGGGATAAAACAAATCAATCATAACTGAAAGAAACACATTACATGCAGTCAGCGCCAAGCGGTTTTAAAAAGTGACAAATTGACAAGATTTGAATTTGAATTTGAATTTGCCTCTACTGTTACGTACTATTTTTTCAAAAGTTTGATTGTTTTTACCTGTTCATTATGAGAAATTTAAGATTACTGTTGTAACTTCAACATTTTCACAGCATTTTGATTCTTATTTAACAGTTCACTCTCATTGTCGCCGCCTCAGTAGCCTTGAAGTTACGAAGGGGAAGGGGTACGTTCAGCCCACTGCTAGGCTCAGGGACGAAAAACAAGCTCACTATAACCACGCTACGTAACCATGCCTCCGCCTGGTTACGTAGCTACTTCGGAACAGTGCCGAAGGGTTTGGTCAATATACAAAAATTAAACAATTCCGATTTACGGATAACCAATCCTGGACGGATGAAGTTGTCTGATAAGATATTTTAAGATATATTATCGCTCATTTAGTTAACCGGATTTTAACAGGTTATTACTCTGGAAGGATGGTCAGACATCATGTATTTCGTCCAAGATGCTCACAGCTTTTGGAACTGGATCTACTTTGTTGTTCTCATAGTGGTAAGAAGTGTTTTCTGTACTTTAATTCCATTGTAGAATTTATACGAGACTCAGTGGTATCTCCCAGGTACGAGTGCGGGAGATGCTGAGGTCGGAAACCTGTGCCAACGGCAAGTGTTTTCATGGCTGTCTTTTCCTTTATGAGAAGATAGTTATAATTCTAACTATATTCTGCCCCTTTAAAATATGCAATAGTGGAAGTGTGTTGTTTGATAAAACTAGTGAAAAAAATCAAAAATTCATTTTTTTTTTTTGGGGGGGGGGGGGGGTGTGGTAGGGGGTAAAGTAATAACTGAGATGACTTCACGGACACTTTTAACTTTAGACGAAATTTTTTGCGTATTATACTTGAGTTCGGTCAACAAGAATCCATCGAGTATACCAAAAACCGGACAACCAAGTCCATTTAATTAGTCAGTCCACTATTAATAGTTTGAGATTATGTGGTTAAAGAGGCAAACTTTTTTACCGACTATGGTTGACCGTTTGAAAACGGTCGCTTCCGCCGTGTTGCATCAGAAATTGGTGATGTGGCTTTTATGCCTCGAGTCCGTCTGGTGCCAAGATTATGATTGGTCTCTGGAAACCTTGCTCACTTTGTGTGATAAAAATAATGGAAAGGGGAGGGGAGGGGAGGGAATGTGTTTTGTTGTTACTTGTTCTTCATTAGGTAAATATTATCACTTCTTTTTCAGATGGGTTCATTCTTCCTTGTGAATTTGTGCCTGGTGGTAATCACAATGCAATTCCAAGAAACTAAAGCGAGAGAGATAGAATTGATAGAAAACTCCAAAGATGAAACTAAACTTCATTCATCAAAGCCACTGGACACCTTGATCAAGTTTATGAAAAATTTATGCAATTGTAACTCAAAAGATGCAGAGCCGCGCGTTCATCACCATCATCATCACTTCTATCATCACCACCATTTCCATCATCATTTGTACAACTGCTTCGTGCCAGCTTCGCCAGGGATTTTTTCGAATGGAGCAAACGGTTCTGCTTTTTTCTCTTCACCCGACATGCCACAAATAAAAGTAGAAGGAGAAGGTGAAATGTCATTTTCCTCAGACGAACAGGAATCTGAGCCACATCAAGACTGTCTAGCTCCACCTAAACAGGCATCTCGAAGAAACTCCAAGTCATCTGTTTGCTCACACACGTTATCAATTCACGCCGAAACGTCCTCAGCGGTTTCCATCGAAGAAATTGTGACGCAAGCAAAGACAAGTGTAACATTAAGCATTCCCTCACCGACAGCCACCGCAGGCTTCTTTGCTTTTACATCGAGTAACAGCGCAAACGCGAGCAGAAAAAACTCTTGCACCGGAAATGCTGACGTCTCTTCGTGTACAACAGTTTCATCGGAAATTAATCCACAGCCTGCGGGCGCAAAAACTCAAAAGGAAAAAGATTCTGAATCCAAATTTATAGGCAACGAAGAACACAAGCCGTCAATCCGACGAAAGGACAAAGAGTTGTTGAAACATCGTCGCTTTAGCCAGCCGGCACACGTGAAGTTGAGTCGCACCCCATCACCTCACATCTCCACGTGCAGCCCGTCGGATATTTTTGAAGATAACATACACCTTGGAGGTCTCGGCGAGGGTGAAAGAAACCCTGAGCAATTGGAAATTGATGCGGTATTACCTTCTGCAGAGATTTTGATCAGAGATGACGATGACTGCCAACCAGAAGTTGCGATCGCCGCCAGTAAGCGAAAGAAAACCCCACCGTCTGAAAGGAATGTTTCCACGCAGAGCGAAGACGATATGTTCGACAGTCTGTTTAACCTGCGTCAAAGTGCCTCTTATGACGTGACAGTTAGTCAAGGAGCTTGGCAAAGAGTGAGGGCTCTTTGCAGAAAGGTCACAGTCAGCAAGTACTTTACTTTTTTGATCATGAGTGTCATTTTGCTGAACATGATTTGCATGGGGCTTGAACATTACCAGCAGGTAGGCATAATATGGTCCTCTATATTTATTTCTCATTGTACGTGTTAATGTTAGAAAGTCTCAATTTGACGGCAACTTTATTGGTACAATAACCGGCTTTATTAGGTTCTCGAAAGAACCTAATAAATTCAAATTCAACTATTTATGTTATATTAACGCGTCTTAGTTGCAATAACGTATGTAAAGTACCAGAAATTTGACAAAAAATATGATAAATTGTAGCTAACAGCTAACAAATAGTTTAACTAACCAATAAGTAAGAGAATTTTTTATGTACAGCACATGGCAATCAGTGAAAGATAAAAAGCAAAGTTTTAAAGGATAAAACTCCAGTTCTTTCTGCTGATCGCTGGAATCCTTTTAAAGTGTCATGTAATATATCAAACACCAGCGGAGTGTTTCATTCGATTTCCAAACTAAATCAACTTGAGTTGTTTGGGAATCTAATGAAACTCTCTTTAGAGTGTTTCATATAGCTTCTCAAACCATTAATAATTCTTGGAAAAATTCTAAGGAAAAATTATCGTCTTGAGTTGGTGTTGTTGGCTTCGCTAGGACCAGTAGAAGGGAACAATACACTTGTTGAAGAATAATTTTGAAAGTTTTTCGTTGCAGCCCGATAGTTTGACTATTGCCTTGGAGACGACCAATATAATCTTCGTGTCCATTTTTTGCGTTGAGATGATCATAAAACTGTTGGGGGATGGCCTAGCTATGTATCTTAGCAACGGACAAAATGTGTTTGATGGATTAATCGTTGTTGTCAGGTATGTCTTAGCTAGATTGTCGTGAGTTTTATACGTCACTGTTTCCTTAATATGAAAATCACCTACCTTATTATAGGAAATTAACAATGCACTTTATTAACGCGATTTTACAAAATTCACGTTAATTTAATGTATCTTAATTAATGTCGATGTAAATTTAATGCACGCTATTTTACAACATTGTTTATTTTAAAGCACCTTTATTTCATTACAAACCTTATTAGTTCATGACTCCTCTATCGGCTCTTCAGGGTCACTATCTTTTGAATTGATAGGGTCTAGTTAGGCTTCAAATCCAAATTTTCGGCCTTAAAAAAAACTTAGAAACATCCGTCTACTTGTCTTGGAAGGTTTTATTGACGGAAGCCAAAGCGCAGTTTGGCATTCAGAAGACCATTCAGAAATGTAAAGTGCGAGTTTGCAGAATTATGAAAATCGCAGTAAATAAAGCAAGATGCTTATCGAAAAATTCGCGTTAGTTTAATGCATGTAAACCTAACTTTTGAAAAATTCGCGTTCATTTAGTGTAACGTAAATTTTCTTCGCGTTGTCAACGTGCATTGTTAATTTCCAATAATAAGGGGTACTTAGGCTTGCCCTGACTCGGATTCACATAAAACTTTCAAATTCTTCAACGTCGGTTTGTTTGCACCAGGTTACGTAAACATATCTGCCATCTTGTAACACCTCACAGGGCCCAGTGCAGTGTTCGCCAGTAGCACCATATCCTCTTTTGAACGACTCCCACATTATTCACTCATCCAGAGATGAAAATTGAGAATAAAATGTTATACCTAAAATAATATTAATAAAAATAAAGAAACGACTTTGTTTAAACTGAGGTGGTACTTAATAGTCTGTAGCGATTAACAATCCAATTCCGTGAGTTATGAATTATTCGTCATCGTACACCTTCTCCCTCAATCATTTCATTGTATATCCTTTAATATATGTTTTCCTTTGCAGTGTCTGTGAGATCCTGCTTTCCAAAGGAAACTCTGCTCTCTCAATATTCCGGAGTATCCGCCTTCTCCGGATTTTTAAACTGGTCAGACCAGTTCGATACCAGTTACTGGTCGTCATCAAAACTATGACGAGTGTGATGACTTTCTTTGGACTGCTGTTTCTTTTCATATTCGCTTTTGCAATTCTCGGGATGAACTTGTTTGGTGGAAAGTTTAAATTCCCTAACGCTGAAGGAGAGCTTGTCACATCCAGAAGCAATTTTGACAACTTCCTATGGGCGATGGTCTCTGTGTTCCAGGTATGTTGCTTGTATTTCAAGACAATGATTCTTCTTAAGTAAACCGTATCCGTGACGTGTCACAAAAATATTTTAAGCCCCTGACTCTTTGAGCTTTCTTCAGTGATTTATGGCTGGTTGCAAACAACCAAGCTTTTCTTGGCAAGTCTGTGGACCATTTTGACTTGTTCGCGTGCAACAGGTTTCTAGAAGCATTGCCAACTAATTTCGCCGAACATACGAGAATATACAACTTGTCAAATGGGGCACACATTCCAAGGAAAACTTTGTTTTGTACATCCAACCTACCACACCCAAACCTTAAGTTCGCTATATGTGATCAAAGACGGATTGCGTGAAGAATAGGGCATTTATGAAGATGCATTCCCGTCATCTTCTGTTGTTATACCTTGGATCGTTATTGACTGACTCGTGACTTTTTCTCCGTCGACACAGATCCTTACCCAGGAGAACTGGAATCTAGTGATGTACGATGGCATACGCTCCACAAGCAAATGGGCTGCACTGTATTTCACGGCACTGATGACTGTGGGATACTACGTGTTGTTTAATCTGCTGGTGGCGATACTTGTTGAAGGATTCACCAACTCTGGGGTGCGACAGCATTACTAACGTTTAATTTCGCTTGGTTTAATTTCTAACTATGGTCTTTGTTAGGGCCGAACTAGAAGCTGGGCTTATTAGCTAGGGCATCATAAGGTCCCGGGTTCAATCCTCGTCTCTCTCCGCGCTAGTAGGGCATGCCCATTTTCATAATAGCGTCATTTAACTGCAACTACCAGAATTCAAACTTACATCCTTCACAATTTGTTTCATTTGAAAATATGGGGTTGTTTCTTTTTTAATAGAAGTCTTGTGTTCACTGACTCTGTTTTTTTTTTCCATTCTAGAAAGGTAAACCTGCACCAAGAAACAAACAAGAAAATGGAAAACGCGTGCCAACTTTAAAAACAAACAACTATCCCCACATTTCGATCTCTCATGGCGAGTCTCAAGATCCTTGTCCAGGAAGTTATCTGGCAGCCCTACCGGATTTTTGCGGCCATGGAGTGCGTAATGCTCTAGGTAATATAAAACACTGATAAAAACCGAGGCGAATGTAAAGCACATGGGACATACTCCTAATGATTTTACTTTTATCTTAAAAAGCAATCTTGAACTAAATTTCTAAAGGTTCCAAATGCTCTAGCGAATCGTATTTTCGTCAGGGAAACCCGAGAACTTTTACGCGAAATTCTTAAAATTTTGGTTTCTGGTGATCCCCAGATTATTAAGGTTCAATAAAGGCGTTTTTTTATATAAAGCTATCAAGGTTTGATGTGTTCGAATTCTTCATCTGCTGAAAATTTAACTCGCAGAAAATTTTAATAGACCAATTTGATATATCAAATTCTAGCTTGGCTACGAGGCTTAGGGGAATAAACCAAAAGAAATTAATTATTCATCTCTGAACCTCAATGTAATTTCTGATGTTTTATTCCCTTAAGCCTCGTCAGGAGCCAAGTGAAATTAGTCTAATGTAGCTGTGCTAATTTCATCCCTCAGAAAACAAAACAAAACGAAAACAAAAGAAGAATTACATTTTCAGTGCTTTGAAAGTTTTGTGTGACAGTTTTGCCGAAGAAAATTCCAGTTTTTCTTCACAGTTTTGTCCGAATGTCTGAGGAGAGTAAGGTGTCCCTAACAAATATTTCACTCAACGAACCGTTGGCTGACTATCTTTATATAAGAGCTGTGGCTGTATTAAGGACAGTGCCTACTTTTGTTTCTGCGCATACGTTCTGCGCATCTCGAGATACTCGGGTTTCCTTTGGGTGGTGCCTACCAATACAGAGGTATTTTTGCGCGGTTTAAAAATATGCGCAGAAAGCAGAACTTAGCAAGTGCTCTTGGTATCGAAAAAGAACATTTGGGGTAATCATGCATTTTTCAGAGATAATAAAGCTTCAATTTGAAAAAAAAAAAAAACGCCATACACTGCTTTGTATTTTACTGCTTTTTAGAATAATTATTGCTTAATTATCTCTGAAAAATGCGTGGTTACCCCCAGTTTTCTTTTCGGATTCCAATAGCCCTTGCTAAAATCTGCTTTCCCCTCGTAGTCATAAACCGTGCAAAAACACTTCTGTATTAGAAGGCACCGTCCTTAATCTTTGTGAAATGTGTTTCAAAACAGGTACAACATTCAAGCTGAAGTCTAACTTTACACCAAGTCTCACTTTAGCAAACCAGGAACAAACGCGATACTGCAAGTGCAGCGAGCCAACTGATTCTTCGTCACCATGCATTTACCAACCACAGGAAGTGTCTCTTACAATGCCGCAGCTTAAACGAATGCGGCAAGCATCAATGTCAATTATACGAAGGACCGGACGAACACAACAGAATGCGGATCGCAAATTTTCCACGTGCAATCCCGGATTTGAACTGAGTGACGATTCAGAAAGAAACGAATCTGCTAACTTTGAAACTTACGTATTGGAAGAGAACAAGGAAGATTCATTCAAAAGACCCTCAGAAATCACGTGCGAAATCATCAATACTTCTCCTTCAGCTGCAGTGAGTACGCCTTCTCTTTCCGACAAGAGGCAGCAATTGCGGCCAGTGACCTTATCATCTCTAGCTGTAACAGAATCTTTAGACCAGGTAATGGTCGAGAGCAGCACGAGTGATGACATTTACCAGCAGAGAGAAAGCTCCGTACACGAGCCTCAGGTAAGTCAAACCAGCAATGGTGGCACAGAGACAATTTGAACAGTCAAATGCAGGTATATATATTTAAAATATTACTCGTATCCGTTTGCATGAGTTAGCGAGGAAGCTAAAATGTACTTATCGAAATATCCGATGATTAGACTCCCCGAGGACAAAAGGATAAACAAAGAAAAAAAAAACCCTCAATTATTTCAACCATTTGTTCTTTTTGGATGGCGAGAAAATTAGACCTTTTAATTGTTTTGCTGTTCTCCTTTCGAGTGATGGGAAGTGAGGAGAAGGTGTTACCTCTTCCCCTCCTCTTGCCAGCGGGAAGGGTGGGGTGGGTGAGAAGTTCAGATTAACCTTCAGCTGACAATATTTTGTCATAATAAACTGACTACAAAATATTGCAGGTTAGTTCACTACCCATCAGCGTATAACCCAACATGCATAGCGTCTCGTCTTTTCAATGTAAATGTACACTTTTGTTTTGCACTTTTTTTTTGTTTTGTTGTGTATATAATGACAACATTATCCAATCCAATCTCATATTACATGAACTCACTTTAATATAGTGACAGTGATATAAAGAAAGGGTGCGCAGTTACTGACGGTGAACCATTCGAAGCTTTTTTTAAGTAATTAATCATATTTACAACATTTACAACTTTGGTTTTGTCTACAGATGAGTGAGCGAAAAGGTGGAACTTTCAGAGAGAAACGACGATGTTGGTCACTTTATCTCTTTCCTCCCTCAAATCGGTACGAACTGGTTTAAAACACAGCACTACTACTAAGTTTTCAGTTTATTTAACCCACCAAATAATTTCCGTGCGCTCTGATTGGACGAAACTCATCACGTGGTACAAAATCGTACGGCGGTTGCTGTATCGGAAGATCAAAAATCTCGTACCCAGAATCCTCTAGCTCTTTGGCCAGGGCTAATAGCCTGGAGAGACATTGCATGGGGTACTGGAATTTTTTCACCACAAAATTTGCAAGTGCAATGCAAGTGAAGGGCCTACAGTAGCTGTTGCGGGGCAGCCAATCAAAAAATTTCAATTTTCTTTTTCCTTAAGGCTGGTTTCCATATGATCGCGGATCACAGATCGCAATAAAGTTTGCGATCGTCTGCGCAGAAGTATGTTTCCATATGATCGCAGACGATCGCAGACCTCATTGCGATCTGCGATCATATGGAAACCAGCCTTATCTTCTGCGATCGTGATCAGTCGTATCAGTCGTGCAGGGATGGCACAGTGGTGAGAGCACTCGCCTCCCACCAATGTGGCCCGGGTTCGATTCCCGGACTCGACGTCATATGTGGGTTGAGTTTGTTGTTGGTTCTCGTCCTTGCTCCGAGGGTTTTTCTCCGGGTTCTCCGGTTTTCCTCCCTCCACAAAAACCAACATTTCCAAATTCCAATTCGATCTGGAATCCGAGGGCCACAGGTTTGTTAGTCGTCAGACTGTTAAGTGTCACCCTCGTTAAACAAAGTTGATTTATTTATTTATCGCAGGATCGCAGAATTATGTTTCCATATAATCGCAGACCATCGCAGACCTTATTGCGATCTGCGATCATATGGAAACCATCTTTTAGAGTCTCTCCTTGCGACCAGCTGCTAGCTAAAGAGCCTGAGGACTCTGGGTACGAGATTGTGATGCCCTTGGATTAAGATTGTAACCGCAAATATCACAATTTCCCTCAAGGCTTTTCTTCCGTTCTTTTTTCGCATAATTAATTATAGAGGATTATATCTGATAAACCAGCTTCCTTAAGCCATTTACTAACTAATTATTCTACGACTGAATAATTAGCCCAAGCGTCGTTGGAATTGGTTTTTTCTTGGTTAGTAGATAAACTTTCTCATTATGCAGAATTTTGTCAATGTTATAGAACAGTTATTCCACTAATTGGTCTACCTGAATACAGTGAAAATACCCAGTTTAAAATTATCAATATATAAAATATGCTCAAAATCAAAGGAACAGTGCCGTGGTAGAGGGGATATCATTAGGTAGCCCCCAGATTCCTTGCCGGACTTGGCTTCAGAATGCAGGGTTATTTACAAGTGTTTTTGATTCTCTTCCAGGTTTCGTCGAATGTTGATTTCAGTCTGTGAACACACATACTTTGATTACGTGGTTCTGTTTTTCATTCTAACAAGCTGCGTGGTTCTCGCAATGGAGGAACCGAACATTCCGTCACATCATAAGGTGATCATTGCTTCGATTCCTTGTTGTTTTTTTCATTCACGTTCCATTTTCTCATTCTCAAATGAATGAATGAACTTCAACTTTATTAGGTTTGTATAAATTTACATGTACAATTTCTTGGCGCCGCAGGTAGCAAAGCTAATCTAGGCGGGCTAGGATGACAAAAAAAAAAGAATGAGTTTAACTGCTAAGTAAGAAGGCAGACTGAACTATAATATTAAAGATACAAGAATAAGGAAAGTTTTTTGAGAGGACTGAATGAGTGAATGAATGAATGAATGAATGAATGAATGAATGAATGAATGAATGAATGAATGAATGAATGAATGAATGAATGAATGAATGAATGAATGAATGAATGAATGAATGAATGAATGAATGAATGAATGAATGAATGAATGAATGAACGAACGAAAGTCATGAAATTCAAAACAGTGAAAGTATCAGTTTGTTTGGCAAAAGACTTAAAAAATTCCTTCTTTCTAAGTTAAATTGACTCTTTGTTGAGCTACACACCTTTTCTTTTTTTTTTTTTTCTTTCTTTCTTTTTCTCTTCTTTTTTTTTTTAAAAAAAATAATAATTGGAATTTTCAATCAGTACCCTTAACTTCTATGGTTTATCCTATAGTTCTAGGAAGCCTATAGTTAATAAGCCCCCGGCTTCTATATAGGCTTCCTAGCCTTTAACCCTTTTAATATTGTAAATGGTTAAGTATGAACATTGTAATAGTAAGAATATTGTGTGTCGTCTATAATGTATTTATGTTGTATTTTTTTGGTTAATGGCAAAATAAACGAATTGAATTGAATTGAATTGAATGAATGAGTGATCAATGAAAGCTAATGAATGCATACATACAAGAAGGAATGAATGGTAATCCATGTAAACTTTAAAGTTAATTCTGTTTCTTTCGTAGAAACGCAAAGTAATCGACATCGCAATGGTTGTACTAACTGTGATTTTCAGTCTTGAAATGATTATGAAGGTTAGTTAGTAGTTAAAACGACTCTTGTAGGATATAGGGATTGGCCTATTCCGCTCAATATTGCTCACGGTGAAAAAAATTCCACCATATTGCCTTTGCCTGCCTTACAATATTCTTCGCAACATTAATTTAGAATCAAAATTCGATTACTTAGCAACAACAGGGGTGAACTTTGTCTACTGCTGATTTGTCTTTTGTTGATTTGTTTTGGTATAGTGCTAGATCAAACGATAGAAAATACTTTAGTATGCACTGTTTTTCTAACTGAACGGATGTATGTTACGTCGAGGGAAATATCCTTTAAAAAGTTCTCTAAAACTGGGGGCGATTACTTGAGAGCGGCTGTTATTCGAGTGATGGCCGATAATCAAAAAGCGTATACTCAAAGGGCAATAAATTCTTGATTGATACCTGATCAAACCTGATTGTTCGAAAGCCCGACCATTTTACTGAATAGTTTCATCTCTAAATTGTTACAGATTCTAGCTCAAGGTTTTGCTCTTGGACCTGGTACCTACCTCAAGGACGGTTGGAATGTTCTAGACGGTAGCCTTGTATTGGTTTCCTGGATTGACGTCATCATTACGTACAGCACTGCTTCTGCACCGGAAGTGCTCGGAGCGCTCAAGGTTTTCCGAGCACTGAGAACTCTGAGACCATTGAGGTAAGTTTAGTCTCCTACGCAGCCGTTTTTAGGCTCGTCGCGCAACGCTCCTCCCCACAAACGGCCGGTAAGTTTGGAGGGAGTTGTAATTCGAATTAAGGCGATGGCGTACATCCGTAAGATACTTACGTTTTTCAAAATGTACACCCAGCATCAGACTCGTACCCAGTCGCTATTTACGTGTTTTGTGGGGTGGGAAGATTGGATACGAGGATGGATTGAAGCGCGCGGGGTGTCATGGGAAGAGGCGAAGGAAAAATAGCGACTGGCAGATTTCGTTTGACAGATCCTTGCAATCGTGCGTGGAACCGTGCAGTGCTCTTTTTCAAGAAAACGGAGTAATTGTAGATATTTCTTGCAGTCAAAATTCACTGCAAGTGCTAGTTTGGTATTTAACGAGCTAAAGCGTTCGTCCGATGAGTGTTCTCCTTTTTTTGTTGGCTTGTAATGTCGTGCTGCCGTAATGGCTTCTTCGCGGGAACATTCGCGGGAAGACGATGTGGGTGATTTGGACAGTTCTCTCAGTTAATTGTGGATCGAAGGTTAGTATCACAGTCATATTTCGTCTTTCTGCGAATATTCCCGCGAAGAAGCCATTACGGCAGCACGACATTACAAGCCAACAAAAAAGAAATCACTCTTCGGACGAACGCCATATTGGATCGAAATCTGCCATTCGCTATTTTTCCTTCGCCTCTTCCCATGACACCTTGCGCGCCTCAATCCATCCTCGCATCCAATCTTCTCACCCCACAAAACACGTAAATAGCGACTGGGTACGAGTCTGACCCAGCATTGTTAACGTAACATTTAGTTGGTGAACAGAACTTTTGTACTGACTTGAGTAAATTTAGAAGTTCCGACAATTAAAAGAACTTGTGCATTTAAAACACATTAAACCAGCTAACCTGAGTTGTATTTTAGTTAAATTCATTGTTTTTAAAAAAAACACTTGCTTTCAATTTCTAACATAACAGCAGCAGAAGGAAATAGCTCTCAAATTTTTAATTCCCGGAGGTAACGTTTGGCCAATCAGAGTGGGTGATAAAGCACAAGTTTCTTTAAAAACAAAAATAAAGCAACAAAATAATTTGTGCACCATTTGGAACCTTTCATTTCAATCACTTAACAGTACGATTTCGTTTACGAGCTCAAAGATTAGGACCAGCGCACTTGGTAAGGACATCATATGATTATCTCTAATCTTGTTGTGCTTCAAACACATTAAGGTTAGTATCATTAACATCTTTTTCAACGCAGGATGATCCGGCGCGCGCCAGGACTGAAGTTGGTGGTTCAAACTCTGCTGTACTCGCTGAAGCCCATCGGCAACACTGTCCTGATAGCAGCTATTTTCTTTGCCATGTTTGGAATACTTGGAGTTCAGGTGAGAAAAAAAGGAAATGATAAAATCACATTTCTGATCCCAAACCCGTTTGCATTGAAAACGTCCTCTTTTTTTTAATGGAAGTTTGAGCACTCAGCATTTCTTGAACTCGCGTACGCATGCTTACAATTGCTGAACCATGCGATTCACTTTTTCGGCCACAAGTCTTTCACATGTCTTTGTCGTCATCAAGTTTTTCGTGATCATCATCATCATCATCATCATCATTAAAGGTAGGTACTCAAAGCAAAGCAGTTTTGTTGAATAACCCACATGTACTGGTAAGAGTAAAAGTGAACAAGATTTGTGAGAAGTTCGGAGAGTAAGCTACGGCTAAAATGCAACTATTCTGCTCATGACGATGTGAAAATGATGCATGTTTGTAGTCAATATTTGTCATCTTAACCTTTCAGATCTTCAAAGGTACCTTCCATTACTGCAAAGGAAACAGCAACGTGAAAAACAAAGAAGAGTGTAAGAATAGCAGTAACGGTCACTGGGAAAATCACATGTACAATTTCGACAACTTACCCAAGGTAAATATGTAGATACGTGTTACGTGAAGGGCCAACGACCATGTCCCAGATCGCGCTCTTTTTCTGTTTTCAGTTACAGGGGGGCTGGTACCCGCTCTTGCTTGGCGCTCGTTTCCAAGTTCCCTTGTGCTTTCTATAAAAATTGCGTAAAACATTACTTAAAATCATTTAAGAATTGCTAAAAGCGATGACGAATAAAAAATTGTTTTTAAGTTGAAATCTACAAATACGAAAAAGAACAATAGGTGATTAAAAAGCTGTAACGTAAGAAAAAGTTAAACAAAAAGTTAAGCACGAATGGAGTTCGTCTGGATATTCAGACGGACTAACATATCTCTTGATCGTTTTCTTTCAGGCGCTCATATCATTATTTGTGTTTTCCACTCGAGATGGATGGGTAGAAATAATGCACAATGGGATCGATGCTGTAGGAATCGATAAACAGGTAAAACCTGTTTAACAGGTAATATAAATGAAAGGAGATGAAGAAGGATCAATGTATTGGCAAAAAACTAGAACAAGTCGTCTAACTTGAATAATAATACACTGAAAATAACTTAAGCAATTTGATCGAAACCGCGCCGACCCGTTTCAGTAGCCTGTCAGCCAACAGTTATTCAGCTGATTTCTCAGTTGTCTGCTCCTGAATCACTCCGTTTCTCAGCTCAGATCAGTTGAGATTCATGTTCTACAATCAACGACAAAAGGTCCTTGGACAAATGTTGTAAAGTCTTCCTATTAACTGCTGATTCAGTGGGACTGACCAATGAAGTCATGGCCCATCTTACTAACCCCACCCCTCCCCCAAGATAATGTTGAAATCCACAAGGCATTTTATTACACGAGTTCAACATTGTAGCGGGAGGGAGGGGGGGGGGGGGGGGGAGGTGGAAACATGGTAAATGCAAATTGCTCCCAAACCTTTTGTTCTTGATTGTAGTTTCATGCCCTCTTATAACTCAGTGACATTTTATTTTTGTATAACAAAAACTTTCAGCCTATCAAGAACTATGCGGAGTGGCGCCTCGCGTACTTCATCCCTTTTCTTATGTTGGGAGGATTTCTTGTGTTAAATATGATCGTTGGAGTGGTAGTCGAGAACTTTCAGCGCTGTCGAGAACGACTTGAAGACGAAGAAAAGCAGAGAAGACGAAGGAAATTGTTAGAAAAGACAAAAAACAAGAATCAAGAAGGTGAATATCAACTTTTTTATCGACTAACACTTTTTGCATAAATTATTTTCTTATTTATATCAAACCAGAAGACAATGCTTTTCGCGCACCCTGGTTTACTACTCAAACTGACAGTAATTTTAAAATTGCTATTCACCTCCACTTCGGTGAATACTTGTTAATTATCTTTTAATCGATTCTCTAAGTGATAAGATCGTTTTTCCACTGCCTGGTCTGTAGAAAGTCACAAGAGTCAGTCGTGATTTGCTTTTCAATAAGATTACCTATCACAATGGCAATTGAAAATAACATTAACATATATTTTCATTTCAGAAGTGGACCGCACATACTATGAGAGTTATAGCAAATGGCGGCGACATATTCATGACATATGTCTTCACCCTTACTGGGACGTGACTATTGCCATGGTGATCTGTCTTAACGTCATCTGTATGTCATTAGAGCATTACCAGATGTCCCAGGTAAGAAACATCAGGGTCCAATGCAATGGAGGCGTTTTGGGGCTGCGCGCGACAGCCAAAATGTTGGTTAGTCGTAGCCACCATATTGAATTTTCAAAATCTTAGGGAAACCCTTTGGTCGCACTTTCTACTCTGCCAAATCTTCCTCTGCTTTTAACATCCAAGATGGCTGCTATAGCGCTCAATCGAAATAATACTCCTGCATTGCAGACTAGGGTCCGTTTTACTTACTACCACGGAAGAAAAGACAACAACAGCAACAAAACGCGAAACGTCCGAGTCTGGTTCTGAGACGGAAATCGAACCCCTTGACCCGTTTTGCGACCTGTTGGATGGTCTTATCACAGAGCTATAACTAAAGTCAATATGTGGCTTAATCGTTTTGTATATCGTAATGTTCATTAGCCTTACAAGCCTCTGAGTGTAAGCACAATGGAAGAAAGATGGCAAACTCTGAATTTCCAACGGATGTGGAATCCAGGGCAAGATTCACGAAGTGCTCCTAAATTAATGTGTTTCTTAAGGATTGTTCCTTGACAATAGGCTATTGTTTTGCAACAATAGCCTATTGTTAAGAAACAATAGATAGGATACATATTAACTTAGGACGGCTTCGTGAATTAGTTTGAAATGTCAGCCGGCTGACATTTCAGACTAATTCGTGAATCCGGCCCCAGGATATTACGCATACTGGTCGAACTCTCAAACAACTGAGCTCTTAGCAAACTTAATACCATTTATACTATGTTTATTACATTTGCAAACTTTGTATTTGTGAAAACAGAGGTCGTTTTAGAATAGACCCTAAAACACCAGGCGTTTTAAAAACAGTAGTACCTATATTCTGTCAGGCGATTCACTTAATTAATCGAAGCGTTTTATTTGCATTGCAGACAATTGAAGTATTCGTCGAGACTGCGAACTACATTTTCACTGGTGTCTTTATGTTAGAGGTTTTATTCAAGTTTATTGCCTTTGGATTCGTGCGATATTTCAAAGATAGGTAGGATATGTCACATAAAGATTCTTCTTTATTTTTGTCTACGTCACTGATAACGCTGCTTCATTGGTTTATTTTTTATTTGTTAAGGACCGCGCCTTCTTTTGTTACTGTGCTTACGTTCTGCGCATCTCGGGATTGGCCCGAGAAATTCGGGTTTCCTATGGGCGACGTCGACTAATGCAAACGTATTGTTGCCCGATTCATAGCTGTGCGGGGAAACTAAAAGCACATCTTAGCAAGGGTTATTGCATGATTGGTATCCAAAAAGCGGTAATCGAGATCCAATTTGGAAAAAAAATTGTTATCCACTAATTAAGACTGTGTAACCTTGACCTTTTTTTTTTATCAATAATAGGACAAAAACGGTACATTTGATATTGCAAAAATCTCGAGTGTTGATTCAAATGCAGGTTGAATTTGTTTGCAGGTGGAACCTGGTTGATCTGGTGATCGTCATACTCTCTTTGGCGGGAATACTCATTGAATCACTCAGCTCCAATAAAAAACTGCTGATAAATCCAAATGTTGCACGGTCATTGAGGGTATTAAG
This sequence comes from Pavona decussata, assembly GCF_977016875.1. Lineage (NCBI taxonomy): Eukaryota > Metazoa > Cnidaria > Anthozoa > Scleractinia > Agariciidae > Pavona > Pavona decussata. The sequence continues at coordinate 923,927 of NW_028145639.1, forward strand.
GATTATTAGAGGTGGGCTAATGACCAATACTATTATAACCAGCACCTTCACATAATACGTTTACTTTTATACAAATTTAAAACAAATGTAAGGAGGGGTTAACAGTCCCACAACAAAAACGGGGGTCACTGAGTTCGTTTTTGAGTTAAAATCCCTTGGGTTCAGTAAGCAGGTTATATTTTTGCTATGGTAACCTATAATTGTCAAGAAAATGACCATAACTTTTAACAGTTAGGCATTTATAACACTAATAATTAGGCATTTGTTTGATACCAGTATTGTTGTATAGGTAGGCAGGTAGGTTGCCTTTATTTATACATGATGTATATGAAAGCTGAAAGCTTGTGGGGTCGTGTACAATACATCACTACTAAATTAAATTGTATCAGCGGAAAAAGAGTAGTTGTATTGATCCGTCAAAGTATAAGTGCCTGAAAGAGCTGGAAATCGGTGTTGGTCACCTTAAATGTCTGTCTCTATTTTCAGTGCTCAAGCTGGTAAAACTAGCCAAGGGAGTACGTTCACTTTTGGACACTCTTTTTGAAGCACTACCACAGGTTTGTTTATCATGTTTTGCGTCCTTTAGCTTTAATCCCAGATACCAGTATCTTCAAGGGCTGATTCAAAGGGGAGCAAAAAACCGGCCCTTCTTATATGAAGGGTAAAATGGCACAGGAAATACCTTATTTCTCGAGTATTATGTACTCTCCCCACCCCAACCAGCGGCAGATCCAGAACGTCATATAAGGTGGAGGCCATGGGCCCAGGATGAAAACGTTTCAGTTAGAATTAAAAAATAAATAAATAAATAAAAAAATTCGGCCCTCTGGACTTAATTGTTTTTGAGAATATGGTGGGCAGCCACTCCTTACCCTATCTCCCAAGTCCCCAGCCCAACCGCCGCACTCCTCCCCTTGATTCGCCATTGCCGCAGGGTATCGAGGGAGATTCATAAGCCCCTTTTGAAAAAGAGAGATGATGAATTTTAAGGTCAGTAAATGAAATAAGACAATTGAAATGTTCGTCTTGGCAAAACTACAGGACAACGAAAATTCTGACGCAATTTTTGTATCAATTAAACGTGACGTGTGTTTTTCCGAAATTATTTGGTTATGTATACAAAGCATTTTTTCCCTCTGCAGTTGTTAAAAGGAGACCGAAGGGTAACTATTCAGTTACCATTAACGGCGGACACTTTTTAGCACTTGTTTAAAATTATTGTACTCTGCTTTCATCTAGGTCGCAAACCTTGGATTACTTTTCCTGCTTTTGTTTTTCATTTATTCCTGTTTGGGAATTCAGTTATTTGGAACAATTGGTAAGTTACTTAAAAACCAAGTAATACGGGCAAGAAACAATTGCGACTTGCAACGCAACATTTGTTGCGCGAAGAGTTGCAAGAAAATGTTGCCCGTATTACTTGGCCTTAACATCCTGAATGTATCAATTTAAATCTAAAGAAATACAGTATCGTAAAACACCAGGCAACAGTTGTGTAGCATTGGCCGCTTCTTCTTGTTTTCAAAACAAATTATCGTTTAACAGCTTCCATTTCATTTCATTTTTCACAGAGTGTTCTACAGCGCAGCCCTGCCAAGGTCTTGGGCCGCATGCGCACTTCAGGGATTTTGGCAGCGCAATGTTGACGTTGTTTAGGATAGCAACAGGAGATAACTGGAATGGGATATTAGAGGTGAGTGAAATAACTAGCGGGCGGGATTAAGGATTCTGATGTCGGAATATCCGGAAATAATGGCGCAGGAAAATGCGGCATCCCAACCCCACCCTATATGATTTTTTTTTACCCATTTTAAAGACGAAATAGCTATAAGTAAGCTCTTTATCTCCAGTTATCCCAATGTAAAGCAATTTTCATTGAAAGTTTATTCAAATCTTTCAAAGTAAGTACCATGCGCGTGCGCGTGAGTACTATGCCCATGAGCATTGGCGGCCTGCTTTATCCAAAAACGTTTTACTTTTACTTTCAGTCGTCGGACCTTAAATGGTTACAATGCAGCTATCAGGGCGAATGATGACGTATATATAACAAAAGAAACAACACAAAATCGAAAACACTACAAATCCCAAACAAGACCAAACTACAAACGAAAGATGCAATGTGCTAGCATGTTCACAGAATAAAAACCCTGAAGAACAAACTATAACAGTCTTCTCACTGGACAAAAAGACTCGAGCTGGAAAATTCAGCGAGGGGAGCCAACTACACAAATGTTATGGAGGGAAGGAGGGGAAAGGTGGTCGCGCGTTTCACTCCGATCTGCTTGCTCGCTCCCCATCAAGTGGTGGCCTTCTTCAAGCGCGGCTTGATAGTTTTGTCTTAATATACATGCAAATATATTTAGAGAGATTCCCTCAATCTAATGCCACTACTGCTACATTTCTTCCTAGGACACACTGCGTTCCGAATGCTCCTCGGCAGCAGAGTGTGAAAAATACTGTTGCATGAGCAAATACACAGCACCGCTGTTCTTTGTCACCTTTGTACTGGCGGCTCAGTTTGTGCTGGTCAATGTTGTCATTGCTGTGCTCATGAAGCACTTGAAGGAATCGAAAGAGAAAATTGCAGCAAATGTGGCCGCCAAAGACTTGGAGAAAAAGCTCAAGCTTTTGACTTTAACGGCAAAAAACTTCATTAAAGGAAAAGCTAAGAGGAACGAGATGCCAATTTCCAGGCGACGTTCAATGGTGCAACTAGGATTGGGTGGAATAGAGCTTGCGCAGTTGAAAAATTGTGAACCAGACAAAGCAGTGGATCAATCTTTTTGCGTCGACTTCGCTAGAGCTGATGCTATTTTCCAAGAATTTTTGCGTTTAAATGCGAATTTGCAGAAGGTGAAAATGACCATCGTGCGGACTTCGTCACACAACACTATCCAAGCCTCGTCCCCATGTGTCACGCCTGCCCCACGACAAAGGCGTAATACCGTCAGCGGGATACGAGAGCTTCATGAGAAGTCTTCTGATTTAAATAAATTTACTGTATATAAGTCTGGAGCTAAGCTCTGAGTCAGAAGTAGCCGGCATGAATACCATTCTAGGAAAATCGTCACAAAATTATCTTTTAGATTGCGTGACTATCTAAAAGGTGGTTTCTTAAAATTATGGTGCAAAGGATCCCTTCTGGCACAATTATATTTAACTATAGTATATGTAAAAATTGTATATATTTATGATGTTGATAAACAAAATTAAACGAAATTTTATTAATTGAAAAATGTTTTGTTTACGTTTATCCTCTTTTAGACTTTCTAAAAAGGCCTCTTGTGCTTTAGCAATCCGCCAGAGTTCAAAGCGAAATTCATGAGTACCGAAATGAACCAACCAGCAACAACCGAGGTGCTACTCAGATGATGGTGCTCAACCGGCCTGATGGTGAACACCAGCAGAAAAACGGTCGAAACCTCGCGTTCCACACAGTGGTCTAGAACCAATGATTTACCCTTAAAGGACCACAGGTCTCTTATTTTGTGGCTAAGAAAATAAGCGTAGACAAGCTGGTTTACATTCAACCCATAATAAACCATACATATTTGACATCAATATAAAATGTTCTTTCAATTTGTTATATATTATGGGATATAATGCAATCTGTGACGTCATGATTTGAATAATTACCATAATTATGCTGAATTTTAGGCAAGTCCAGGATGAAAATGTTCTTTATGAGAAAAATCCATAATCAATAACCTTGTAAAAAGGTGGGGAAAACGATTCTGGTTAAATCAACCTTGTGTCTTTCCCCAAACTTTTCTGTTACTGCATCAATCAGTGACTTTCCGAACTGTAGACTATCTCTAGTTGGGTGCGCTATAAATTTTTTTCCTTAAATATGTGCATTTGAAATGCACACTTCTAATTTTTAACCCCGTCAAGAGCCACAAGTTTTATTAAAATAAAGATTTACATGTGCTAGTAATAGTTTAATTAGTTAAAACCATTGTTTTAACCATTTCTTTAATTATTTTAAATTTTGTCATGTACCGATGTAGTCTACCTCGCAGCCGTTTTTAGTGTCGTCACGCAACGCTCCTCCCTCCTGAAGGGGAGGAGAGTTGCGTGACGACACTAAAAACGGCTGCAAGGGAGACTAGTACCGATGAGAATTGTACTTTTTTATTGTTTTATCTTTTTGTAATAGCTTGGTTTTCATTTGATACACGACCTCACAAGCTGTAAGCTTTTTCTATTATCGTGAATAAATAAAGGTTGTATGTTTGTGTGTAAAAGACCGTATAATACCAAACTGAAGCCCTCTTGAAAAAACTCATTAATAATTCATAAGCCCAATTGCCTACACAATGGTTAATAAAACATCATGTGCAGTGGTTTGAAAACATGACAAAACCTCCTCTTAAATAGTATGCGGTATGTAATGTTTTTCTCGTACGCAAATTTCCAACATTCACAAAAGCTTCATTAATATAAACTCTCTAGACACACACTTTTCCAGGAATGTTTTGGAAGCTGTTAAAAAACTCACAGCACATGTTTAATAAAACTTTTACAAGACAAACGTAAGAAAACTAACCCCCAAACGTTAGAATCACTAACCCCCAAAAGTAAGAAAACTAACCCTCAAACGTAGGAATTACTAACCCCCAAACGTAGGACTCCTTAACCCTAATCGTAAGAAAACTAACCCCCAAACGTAAAAATTACTAACCCCCAAACATAAGAATCCCTAACCCCCAAACGTAAGAAATCTAACCCCCAAACGTAAAAATCCCTAACCCCCATTGTAAGAAAACTAACCCCCAAAATTAAGAATTACTAACCTCCAAACGTAAGAATCCCTAACCCCCATCGCAAAAAAAATAACCCTCAAACGTAAGAATTACTAACCCCCAAACATAAGAATCCCTAACCAACAAACGTAAGAAATCTAACCCCCAAACGTAAGAATCCCTAACCCCAATCGTAAGAAAACTAACCCCTAAACAGAAAAAATTACTAACCTCCAAACGTAAGAATCCCTAACCCCCAAACGTAAGAAAACTAACCCCCAAACGTAAGAATCAATAACCCCCAAACGTAAGAAAACTAACCCTCAAGCGTAAGAATTACTAACCCCCAAACGTAGGACTCCCTAACCCTCGTCGTAAGAAAACTAACCCCCAAACGTAAAAAATTACTAACCCCCAAACATAAGAAGCCCTAACCCCCAAACGTAAAAATCCCTAACCCCCATCGTAGGAAAACTAACCCCCAAACATAACAATTACTAACCTCCAAACGTAAGAATCCCTAACCCCCATCGTAAGAAAACTAACCCCCAAACGTAAGAATCCCTAACCCACAAACGTAAGAAAACTAACCCCCAAACGCAAGAATCCCCAGCCCCCAAACGTAAGAATCCCTAACCCTCAAACGTAAAAAATCTAACCCCCAAACATAAGAATCCCTAACCCCCATTGTAAGAAAACTAACCCCCAAACATAAGAATTACTAACCTCCAAACGTAAGAATCCCTAACCCCCATCGTAAAAAAAATAACCCTCAAACGTAAGAATTACTAACCCCCAAACATAAGAATCCCTAACCCCCATCGTAAGAAAACTAACCCCCAAACGTAAGAATAACTAACCCCCCAATGTAAGAAAACTAACACTCAAACGTAAGAATTACTAACCCCCAAACGTGAGACTCCCTAACCCTCATCGTAAGAAAACTAACCCCCAAACGTAAAAATTACTAACCCCCAAACATAAGAATCCCTAACCCTCAAACGTAAGAAATCTAACCCCCAAACGTAGGAATCCCTAACCCCCATCGTAAGAAAACTAACCCCCAAACATAAGAATTACTAACCTCCAAACGTAAGAATCCCTAACCCCCATCGTAAGAAAACTAACCCCCAAACGTAAGAATCCTGAACCCACAAACGTAAAAAAACTAACCCCCAAACGCAAGAATCCCCAAACCCCAAACGCAAGAAAACTAACCCCCAAACGTAAGAATCCCTAACCCTCAAACGTAAGAAATCTAACCCCCAAACATAAGAATCCCTAACCTCCATCGTAAGAAAACTAACCCCCAAACATAAGAATTACTAACCCCCAAACGTAAGAATCCCTAACCCCCATCGTAAAAAAACTAACCCCCAAACGTAAGAATTACAAACCCCCAAACGTAAGAATACCTAACCCACAAACTTAAGAAAACTAACCCCTAAACGTAAGAATCCCTAACCCCCAAACGTAAGAAAACTAACCCCCAAACGTAAGAATCCCTAACCCTCATCGTAAGAAAACTAACCCCCAAACATAAGAATTACTAACCCCAAACGTAGGAAATCTAAGCCCCAAACGTTAGAATTCCTAATCCCCATCGTAAGAAAACTAACCCCCAAACGTAAAAATTACTAACCCCCAAACGTAAGAAAACTAAACCCCAAACGTAAGAATCCCTAACCCCCAAACGTAAGAATCCCTAACTCCCAAACGTAAAAAAACTAACCCCCAAACGTAAGAATTAGTAACCCTCAAACGTAAGAATCCCTAACTCCCAAACGTAAGAAAACTAACTCCCAAACGTAAGAATGACTAACCCTCAAACGTAAGAATTACTAACACCCAAACGTAAAAAAGCTAACCCCCAAACGTAAGAATTACAAACCATTAAAACGTAAGAAAACTAACCCGAAAACGTAAGAATCCCTAACCCCAAACGTAAGAAAACTAACTCCCAAACGTAAGAATTACTAACCCCCAAACGTAAGAAAACAAACCCCCAAACTTAAGAAAACTAACCTTCGAACAAAAAAATCCCTAACCCCCAAACGTAAGAAAACTAACCCCTTAACGTAAGAATCCCTAACCCCCAAACGTGAGAAACCCTCAGTCCAAAACGTAAAAAACTAACCCCCAAACGTAAGAAACTAACCACCAAACGTAAGGATCCCTAACCCCAAAACGTAAGAATGACTAACCCCTAAACGTAAGAAAACTAACTCCAAAACGTAAGATTTCATAACCTCAAAACGAAAGAAAATTAACCCCCAAACGTAAGAATCCCTAACCCCTTAAAGTAAAAAAACTAACCCCCAAACGTAAGAAAACTGACCCCCAAACGTAAGAATCCCTAACCCCCAAACGTAAGAAATCTAGTCCCCAAACATAAGAATCCCAAACCCCCATCGTAAGAAAACTAACCCCCAAACGTAAAAAATCTAACCCCCAAACGTAAGAATGCCTAACCCCCATCGAAAGAAAATTAACCCCAAACGTAACAATTACTAACCCCCAAACGTAAGAAAACTAACCCCCAAACGTAAGAATCGCTACCCCCAGCCATACGAAAAGTAACCCCCAAACGTAAGAATCCCTAACACCCGAACGTAAAAAAACTAACCCCCACACGTAAGAAAACTAACCCACAAACATAAGAAACCTAACCCCCAAAGGTAAAAAACACTACCCCCAAACGTAAGATAACTAACCCCCAAACGTAAGAAAACTAACCGCCAAACGTAAGAATAACTAACCCCGAAACGTAAAAAAAACTAACCGCCAAACGTAAGAATTACTAACCTCCAAACGTAAAAATTACTAACCCCAAAACGTAAAAAAAAAACTAACCCCTAAACGTAAGCATTACTAACCCCTAAACGTAAGAAAACTAACCCCCAAACGTAAGAATCCCTAACTCCCAAAAGTAAGAAAACTAACGGCGAAACGTAAGAATTACTAACCTCCAAACGTAAGAATTACTAACCCTAAAACGTAAAAAAAAACTAACCCCTAAACGTAAGCATTACTTACCCCTAAACGTAAGAAAACTAACCCCTAAACGTAAGAATCCCTAACCCCCAAATGTAAGAAAACTAACCACTAAACGTAAGAATCTCTAACACTTAAAAGTAAGAAAACTAACTCTCAAACGTAAGAACCCCTAACCCCCAAACGTAAGAAAACTTCCACCCAAACATAAGAATCACTAACCCCCAAACGTAAGAAAACTAACCCCCAGACGTAAGAATCGCTAACCCCCAAACGTAAGAATCACTAACTCCCAAAAGTAAGAAAACTAACCGCCAAATATAAGAATTACTAACCCCCAAACATAAAAAACTAACCCCCAAACGTAAGAAAACTAACCCCTAAACGTAAGAATCTCTAACCCCCAAACGTAACAAAACAAACCCCCAAACGTAAGAATTACTTACCCCCAAACGTAAGAAATCTAACCCCCAAACGTAAGAGTCCCTAATCCCCGAATATAAGAAAACGAACACTTAAACGGAAGAATCCTTAACCCCGAAACATAAGAAAACTAACCCCCAGACGTAAGAATTACTAACCCCCAAACGTAAGAAAACTAACCCTTAAACGTAAAAATCCCTCACCCCTAAACGTAAGAAAACTAACCCACAAACGTAACAAAACTAACCCCCAAACAAAAGAAAACTAACACCCAAACGTAAGAATTACTAACCCCCAAACGTGAGAAAACTAACCCTTTAAACGTATGAATTACTAACCTCTAAACATTGCAAAACTAACCCCCAAATGTAAGACTTAAAAACCCCCAAACGTAAGAATTAATAATCCCTAAACATAAAAAAACTAAACCCCAAACGTAAGAATCCCTAACCCCCCAAAGGTAAGAAAAACAACACCAAAACGTAGAAATTACTAATCCCAAAAGTAAGAAAACTAACCTCCAAACGTAAGAGAACTAACCCCCAAACGAAAGAATCTCTAACCCCCAAACGTAAGAAAACTAACCGACAAACGTAAGAATTACTAACCCCCAAACGTAAGAAAACGAACCCCCAAACTTAAGAAAACTAACCTTCGAACCAAAAAAATCCCTAACCCCCAAACGTAAGAAAACTAACCCCTCAACGTAAGAATCCCTAACCCCCAAACGTAAGAAACCTTCACTCCAAAACGTAAGAAACCTAACCCTCAAACGTAAGAATTAATAACCCCCAAACGTAAGAATCCCTAACACCCAAACGTAAGAATTACTAACCCCTAAACGTAAGAAAACTAACCCCAAAACGTAAGAATCCATAACCTCAAAACGAAAGAAAATTAACCCCTAAACGTAAGAATCCCTAACCCCCTAAAGTAAAAAAACTAACCCCCAAACGTAAGAATTACCAACCACCAAACGTAAGAAAACTAACCCCCAAACGTAAGAAATCTAACCCTTAAACATAAGAATCCCAAACCCCCATCGTAAGAAAACTTACCCCCAAACGTAAAAAATCTAACCCCCAAACGAAAGAATGCCTAACATTCATCGAAAGAAAACTAACCCCCAAACGTAAGAAAACTAACCCCGAAAGGTAAGAAACACTACCCCAAAACGTGAGATAACTAACCCCCAAACGTAAAAATTACTAACCCCCAAACGTAAGAAAACTAACCATCCACCGTAAGAATTACTAACCCCAAAACGTAAAAAAAAACTAACCCCTACACGTAAGAAAACTAACCCTCAAACGTAAGAATCCCTAACCACCAAACGTAAGAAAACTAACCCCCGAACGTAAGAATCCCTAACTCCCAAAAGTAAGAAAACTAACCGCGAAACGAAAGAATTACTAACACCTAAACGTAAGAATCCCTAACCCCCAAACGTAAGAAAACTAACCACTAAACGTAAGAATCTCTAACCCCTAAAAGGAAGAAAACTAACCCTCAAACGTAAGAACCCCTAACCCCCAAACGTAAGAAAACTTCCACCCAAACATAAGAATCACTAACCCACAAACGTAAGAAAACTAACCCCCAAACGTAAGAATTACTAACCCCCAAACGTAAGAAAACTAACCCCCAGACGTAAGAATCGCTAACCCCCAAACGTAAGAAAAAAAAAACCCAAACGTAAGAATCCCTATCTCCCAAAAGTAAGAAAACTAACCGCAAAATATAAGAATTACTAACCACCAAATGTAAAAAAACTAACCCCCAAACGTAAGAAAACTAACCCCTAAACGTAAGAATCTCTAACCCCCAAACGTAACAAAACTAACGCCCAAATGTAAGAATAACTAAAACTTAAACGTATGGATCCCTAACCCCAAATGTAAGAAAACAAACCCCCAAACGTAAGAATTACTCACCCCCAAACGTAAGAAATCTAACCCCCGAATATAAGAAAACGAACACCCAAACGGAAGAATCCTTAACCCCGAAACATAAGAAAACTAACCCCCAGACGTAAGAATTACTAACCCCCAAACGTAAGAAAACTAACCCTTTAAACGTATGAATTACTAACCCCTAAACATTAGAAAACTAACTCCCAAATGTAAGACTTAATAACCCCTAAACGTAAGAATTAATAATCCCCAAACGTAAGAAAACTAAACACCAAACGTAAAAATCCCTAACAGGGTCCGAAATTGCGCTTTCCTGGTCGCCAATGCGACTAAAAATTTTGCACTGGCGACCAGAATTTCACAACTGGTCGCCAGCGGGCGATTAACTATTTCATGCCACGATCATCATACAAACAATAACTTTGATTTTCAGCCAAATCGATAAAAATAGAATTCAAAGCCGCCCGCCAATTGGTCACTTACTTTTTACCTTTCCACTGCTTTTGAAGTATAAAACCGATTTTCCTGTTATTATAAATCTATCACAACACTTCACAGCTCAAGCAGTGCGAAGCTTCGCCGCCATGTTCAGTTTGAACGAGAAATGGTGCGCGGTTGTGGCCTGGTGCGAACAACATGGCGATCCGTCGATCGTCTTGACAGAACGCGAAAGGAAAGATCGTTTACGGTTTTGAACATAGAGAAAAGAACCAACCGGCAGTTTTTCAATCGGTTACATCTCTTCTCCAAAAGGTAGAGACAAGAGAAGGTATAAAGTTGACTTAAAACATTTAGCAGTCTTATGAAACTGCGTATATAGCCGGCATTCGATTCATTCGTCGTGGTTTTTCAGTGGAAGGTGTATAAATCGCCATTGCGACCCCAAACGCAAACGCGTTGTCTTCGTTCTGATTCTTAAAAGAAAAATTGGCGACCAGAATTTTCCATCTGGCTACCAAAAATTTGGGTTTCTGTTTCGCTGCGAATGAAAAATTTTATTGACACTTTTTTTTTTTGCTTTTTGGCGACCACATTTTTCCATCTGGCGACTGAAAAAAAAATTTCAGTCGCCACTTGGCGCCTGCCTAAACAAGTTAATTACGGACCCTGCCTAACCCCCCAAAGGTAAGAAAAACAACACCAAAACGTACAAATTACTAATTAAAATTAAAATTACTAAGTTAATTTCGGACCCTGCCTAACCCTCCAAACGTAAGAAAACTAACCCATAAACGTAAGAATCTCTAACCCCCAAACGTAAGAAAACTAACCCCCAAAAAGTACGAAAACTAACCGACAAACGTAAGAATTACTAACTCACAAACGTAAGAAAACTAACCCCCAACTGTAAGAAAACTAACCCCCAAACGTTAGAAAACTAACCCCCAAACGTAAGAATCCCTAACCTCCAAACGTAAGAATTATTACCAACAAACGTAAGAAAATTAGCCCCCAAACGTAATATTCTATAACACCTAAACATAAGAAAACTAATCTCCAAACGTAAGAATTACTAACCCCCAAACATAAAAATTATTAGCCCCAAACGTAAGAAAACTAACCAAGTAACGTAAGAATACCTAACCCCAAAACGTAAGAAAACTAACCCCCATTGGTAAGAATCCCTAACCCCAAAAAGTAAGAAAACTAACCCCCAAACGTAAGAATACGTAATCCCCAAGCATAAGAAATCTAACCCACATACGTAAAAATCCCTAACCCCCAAATGTAAGAATCCCTAACCCCCAAACGTAAGAAAACTAAACCCCAAACGTAAGAATCCCCAACCCCCAAACGAAAGAAAACCAACCCCCAAACGTAAGAAAACTAACCCCCAACGTAAGAATCCCTAACCCCCAAACGTAAGAAAAATTACCCCCAAACGAAAGAGAACTAACCCACAAACGTAAGAATTACTAACCCCCAATTGTAAGAAAACTTACCCCCAAACGTAACTATCACTAACCCCCAAACCTGAGAAAACTAACCCCCAGACGCAAGAATCCCTAACCCCCAAACATGAGAAAACTAACCCCCAAACGTAACAATACCTAATCCCCAAACGTAAGAAAACTAACTCCCAAACGTAAGAATCCCTAACCCCCAAACGTAAAAAATCTAACCCCCAAACTTAAGAATCCCTAACCCCCAAACAAAAGAAAACTAACCCCCAAACGTAAGAAAACTAACCCCCATACGTAAGTATCCCTAACACCCAAACGTAAAAAGAACTTACCCCCAAACGAAACAAAACTAACCCCCAAACGTAAGAATTTTAACCCCCAAACGTAAGAAAACTAACCCCCATACGTAAGAATCCATAACAGCCAAACGTAGGAAAACTAACCTCTAATAACTAAAACTTAAACGTATGAATCCCTAACCCCAAATGTAAGAAAACAAACCCCCAAACGTAAGAATTACTCACCCCCAAACGTAAGAAATCTAACCCCCGAATATAAGAAAACAAACACCCAAACGGAAGAATCCTTAACCCCGAAACATAAGAAAACTAACCCCCAAACGTAAGAATTACTAACCCCCAAACGTAAGAACAGTTACCCCCAAAACGTAACTATCACTAACCCCTAAACGTAAGAATGCCTAATTCCCAAACGAAAGAACACTAACCCCCAAACGTAAGAAAACTAACCCATAGACGTAAGAATCCCTAACCCCCAAGCGTAAGAAAACTAACCCCCAACCGTAAGAATCCCTAGCCCCCAAACGTAAGAAAACTAACCTCCATACGTAAGAATGCCGAACCCACAAACGTAAGAATCGCTTACCCCCAAACGTAAAAAGATAACCCCCATACGTAAGAATCCCTAACACCCAAACGTAAGAAAAGTAACCCCTAAACGTAAGAATCCCTAACCCCCAAACGTAAGAAAACTAACCCCTAAACGTAAGAATTACAAATCCCTTAAAAAAAGAAAACTAACCCCCAAACGTAAGATTTACTAACCTCCGAAACATAAGAAAACTAAGCCCTTAAACGTAATTACTAAACTCCAAATGTTAGAAAACTAACCCCCAAACGTAAGAATTAATAACCCCCAAACGTAAGAAAACTAACCCCTAAACGTAAGAATCTCTGACCCCCAAAACGTAATAAAACTAATCCCCACACGTAAGCATTACTAAGCCTTAAAGGTAAGAATCCCTAACCCTAAACGTAAGAAAACTAACCCCCAACTTAAGAATTACTTACCTCCAAACGTAAGAAAACTAACCCCTAAAGGTAAGAATCCCTAACCCCCAAATATAAGAAAAATGACTCCCAAACGTAACAACCTTAAACCCCAAACGTAAGAAAACTAACCCACAAACGTAAGAATTACTAACCACCAAACGTAAGAAACCTAACCCCCAAACTGCGTAAGAATTACTTACCCCCCCAAACATAAGAAAACTAAGCCCTTAAACGTAAGAATTACTAACCTCCAAATGTAAGAATTACTAACCCCCAAACGTAAGAACACTTACCCCCAAACGTAACTATCACTAACCCCTAAACGTAAGAATGCCTAACCCCAAAACGAAAAAACACTAACCCCTAAACGTAAGAAAACTAACCCCCAGACATAAGAATCCCTAACCCGCAAACGTAAGAAAACTAACCCCCAAACGTAAGAATCCCTAGCCCCCAAACGTAAGAAAACTAACCTCCATACGTAAGAATCCCTAACACCCAAGTGTAAAAAAACTAACCCACAAACGTAAGAGTCCCTCACCCCCAAACGTAAAACAACTAACCCCCATACGTAAGAATCCCTAACACCCAAACGTAAGAAAAGTAACCCCTAAACGTAAGAATCCCTAACCCCCAAACGTAAGAAAACTAACCCCTAAACGTAAGAATCCCTAACTTGCAAACGTAACAAAACTAACCCCCAAACGTAATAATCCCTCACCCCCAAACGTAAAAAAACTAACCCCCATACGTAAGAATCCCTAACACCCAAATGTAAGAAAAGTAACCCCTCAACGTAAGAATCCCTAACCCCCAAACGTATGAAAACTAACCCCTAAACGTAAGAATCCCTAACCCCCAAATGTAAGAAAACTAACCCCAAACGTAAGAATTACTAGCCCCCAAACGTAAGAAAACTAACCACCAAACGTAAGAAAACTAACCACCAAACGTAAGAAAACTAACCCCTAAACGTAAGAATTACAAATCCCTAAACATAAGAAAACTAACCCCCAAACGTAAGAATTACTAACCCCCCAAACATAAGAAAACTAAGCCCTTAAACGTAAGAATTACTAACCCCCAAATGTTAGAAAACTAAACCCAAACGTACGAAAACTAACCCCAAAACGTAAGAATCCCTAACCCTTAAACGTAAGAAAATTATCCCCCAAACGTACGAAAACTAACGCCAAAACGTAAGAATCCCTAGCCCCCAAACGTAAGAATCCCTAACCCCCAAAACGTAAGAAAACCAACCCCCAAACGTAAGAAAACTAACCTTCAAACGTAAGAATGCCTAACCCCCAAACGTAAGAAAACTAACCCTCAAACGTAAGAATCTTAAATCCCCAAACGTAAGAAAACTAACCCCCTAACGTAAGAATTATAAACCCCCAAACTTAAGAAAACTAACCCGCAAACGTAATAATCTCTAATCCCCAAACGTAAGAAAACTAACCCCCAATCGCAAGAATCCCTAACCCCCAAATGTAAGAAAACTAACCCCAAACGTAAGAATTACTAACCCCCAAACGTAAGAATCCCTAACCCCCAAATGTAAGAAAACTAACCCCCAAACGGAAAAACTACTAACCCCCAAATGTAAGAAAACTAACCCTCAAACGTAAGAATTACTAACCCGCAAACGTAAGAAAACTAACCCCTAAACGTAAAAATCCTTAACCCCCAAAACGTAAGAATCCCTAACCCCCAAACGTAAAAAAACTAACCCCCAAAGGTAAGAATCCCTAACCCCCAAACCTAAGAATCCCCAACCTTCAAACGTAAGAAAACTAACCCTCCATTATGAGAAAATTAACCCCCAAACGTAAGAATCTCTAACCCCCAATCGTAAGAAAACTAACCCGCAAACGTAAGAATTACTAACCCCCAAACGTAAGAAAAGTAACTCCCAAACGTAAGAAACTAACCCCCAAACGTAAGAATCCCTAACCCTCAAACGTAAGAAAAGTAACCCCGAAACCTAAGAATCCCTAACTCCCAAACGTAAGAAAACTAACCCCAAACGTAAGAATCCCTAACCCCCAAACGTAAGAAAACTAACCCCCAAACGTAAGAATTACTGACCCCCAAACGTAAGAAAACTAACCCGGCATATACACTGATGCTCTGATCAGAAAGATTAACACCTCCCATATAGGTGTTATTGAGTTTGACCACACCAGTGGAAGTAAAGTTTTCTTTTCACAGTGCCCATTGACTTTTAAAGACCTTTCCACATCACCGGAATGTTCCTGGCTTGTGGGAACTGTGGCCAAAAACTGAAAACTTTTCTGTCACGCCATGTCTGACACTGACTTGCGTGACAGTCACGCAAGTCAATGTTCCCTTTTTTGTGACAGTGACTCTTATCTTTTGAGTTGTTTCAGCTGTCTATACTTCAAACCACAAATTTCCTTTGGAAGGTCTACCCTGTTGGCCCTTACAGTCCCACAGGCAAGGTTTTTTTCCTTTAGCTCCTCAAAGAAATCAACAGAAGTGCATTAATTGTTCATGAAAAGACAATATTCTTTGTCCAAGAAATGCTGTTCTTGACATGGTAGTAGGAAAGAATGGGGTGGATAGCACTGCTCATCACCCCAGTAGGATTAAATATTTGTTTGTTAAGAATTTCGATAGCTCTAATATTCTTGGTTTTCAGATGACGTCATAAAAAACTGAAATATATAACTAAACACCATTTTGGGTTTTTATCTTCATCACATATAAGAAAATCTAAATTTCCATCGGCTTGCTTGTTTTCAGCAGGATAGCATTCTTTGTTTTGAAAATAGGGCAGTTTGAATTTTAGATTTTTGCGCAGTGCGTGACAGAAGGATTGCTGCTCTAAACATGTCACGTACATGAAAACATCGATTCGCCTCGTGTTTTTTTTAGGTCTGATCAGCTAACATGTAATAGAAGCGTTAATGTCAATGTGTGAATGTTCAGCAGAGAGAAGAAAGGCTTTGAAATAGCCAAGGTAAACTCCAGATGTTTTTGCTGGTTTCCGGCCGCCATGTTGGTGCCCATCAGACGGGGCACCAACATGGCGTCCCATACTAAACTCTGTAATTTTCCGTGGTACATTTTCTCGAATAACTCGATTAGGAGTTATCGCACAGCCCTGTGGCTTTCACACGTTGTTTATGTATCACTCTTCTACAACATATCAATTTCTTGACTTTATCTATTGAATGGTTGAGGATTTTATTTTTTCACTTGCGTGACGATGTGTGAGGTGAAAAGCACCCATAGAGCTATCCAAGCTTACATTTCTTCTAC
Organism: Pavona decussata; assembly: GCF_977016875.1. Lineage (NCBI taxonomy): Eukaryota > Metazoa > Cnidaria > Anthozoa > Scleractinia > Agariciidae > Pavona > Pavona decussata. The sequence goes on from NW_028145639.1 coordinate 940,486, forward strand.
TTACACTAGATACCACATTGATCCTTCCTCAGCTCTTCTCTTTTGTTTGGCATACAAATATTAGTCTAACTCACTATTTAACGGGTAACATACCTGATTAGTGAAGAAGAGTTCAAAACAATCCTTTCTCGATTTGAAGGAACTGTTGTCTACATCAGCTCTTCTGGTTACTGAATTCTTCGCTCCAAGGAGATTCATCCGCCTTCATTTGTTTGTCTAAGTCACCCTTCACATCTTCCTGTGCCTCTAACACTAGATTCTGTGGAGAAGAAGTCGTAGCCAAGCTCTTCTTTTGACACGTACTGGATGATCAAAACAACTTTTCCCTGGATGAATACATGCTAAAGGAAAGTCGTCTCCGTCGATAAACTCGACTCCAACGTCGCTTCCATCGCTTTCGACAGCATTATCTGGTACAGGAGCTCCCCTGGAATCCGTCATGTTAAATAACCAAACGCAAAAACTAACTTAATGAAAACTGAGTCAAAATTAGGCACAAATTCGGCTGAAACTTTGATAAACTGAAAAAAATGCTTCATATAAGTTCAATTAAAATGAAACACTGGTACCCAAGCCCCTTCCTTAAATATGGAAGTACAGTGTGGAACACTGAAAGTCAAGATATTCTCCCGCCTTTTTTGCGGGGGCTTTTTTGAATTTTCTTCCCACCCTGAGTTTCCAAGGATAGAATTTCATTTCCGCGCCGCACAATGGAAATGAAGCAGCGTATTAAAATATAATAGTCTTAGTAAACATACAACATTCTTTGTTAGTCTTTGTTTTTCTGTCCCATGGTACCTTGCGCTTCCCGCTTGTTTTCATTCTTTATTCGGAGGGTCTGTCCCTATTCTTTGCGCTCTTGAAATGGTAAATGTTAATCGCCTGTGAAGAAGGCAGCTCTCAATGACTTTTATGCGAGCGGGTCCACGACCGTTTCATAGCTGCGATCTCGAAAAGAATGGAACAGTTCGTACATATTCAGCAATCTCTGATTTTTGGTATTTACATGTAATTAGTTACTCATTTCAAAATTTTTCCTGTAGCGCTCGGTTCCTTTATGATTTTCTCAAATGATTGGATTAAAACTGTCTTGTATTAACACATATATGTGTTTTCTTTCTTGCATCCGGGCTCGCTGTCACTGGCGCGTCTTCAATTAATATAATGTATTCGAAATTTTGACATTTAAGCTAGAGAAGCGTTTTTAATTAAAATAATACGCTCTTCGCACTTAGAGACAAGCTACTACAATGGACAAAAGGCTAATTCATCGTAGCTATTTTGCGTAGGAGCTGAGGGATTATTTCAATAAATTCAAAACATGAAATAACATGTAAAAGCGCAAATTATTTCGATAAATTCAAAACATGAAATAACATGTAAAAGCGCAAAGGTTTTATTTTTTCTTTTTTTTTTTAATGTAAATACACGACCCAGTTGCCTTAGATGAAAGATAGAATGCGGCGTGTTCCTGAATCGTTGTTCCAAAACTTACGATACTCAAGTTGAGTCGTAAATTACCTCGAGTCATTTTAGATTTAGATATTCCTTCGTCTGAAGAACTGAGAAGATATAAACAATTTAGCACAGTTGGCGACAAGCACCTGCCAAAATCGTTTATCGCCATAGCAACCTTTAAGTAAAAAAGAAAAATTATAATTTGGCACATATTAAAAATGTTGACGGCTTCAAAAGGGAAACGTATCGGACAGAAACAAGCTTCGACATTAGACTACAGTGCAAAGAAAATCTTTTTGTACGGTTTTATTCAAGGATTTTTGTACGGTTTTATGGAAATTTCTTCTTACTTCAGTTCACGGGAAGATTTGAAACCGACAGATGGCAATTACTTTTTCAGCGCGGCAAACACTTTGAGCAATTAACGTTAGTGAGATACTTAGTCTCTCCTTTTTTGTTTTGTTTCAGTAATACTAGTAAGGCTTAAACGACGTCAAATGCAAAGCGTGTTTAGGCGCCCGTTGAGGTTTGCGGTTCGGCTTGGAGCACGACCGTATACCTTGTTTGATTTGATGAAGAATCAACGTTATTTAGGCATATAACGGTGTAATGTTTATCATTTGAAGAATGTATTTTAGAAAAAGCGAAGTTACTAACGATGCGTTATACCACACGCGCAGAGGATTTTGCCAGTCTGCAGTGCCAAACAGTTTCTTAATTAAAGGAGTTGGAATCGATAACGACAAACATTGCCGTGAGTTGTCACAGCGAAATGCGAGGAAAACGCTGGAAAGAGAGAAGAAAAGAACTACGAGACTTGAGAAGAAATCTTTCAGAGATATCGCCGTATCCAAGCCGGTCGAGTCTGAAATCTTGCAGGTGCGAATTGTCAACAAAACGGAAAGCCGAAAGGAAGACAACAGTACTGAAAAGTTGACTTCTGCAAAGGAAGGAAAATACGCCGAAATAAATGCAAATTCATACAGGTCGGCATTAACTAAACTAAAAAGTCTTCGGGAAAGAGGATCGCCTCACAGCTCGCAATCAGGATTGCTTAGGAATCACAGAGAACCTAATTTTTACAATTTGTGTAAAACAAACAAAGATGAAGTCCAACACAACACAGAGTCAGCTTTATGTATAAAGCACATCGATGCTCCGAACCAAGCGAGAAGGAATGACAAGATGAAATCGAGTCCTCAATATGGAACAGGTGCCGAAAGATTGACTTCTGAGGAAAACATTGAGAAAGAACCAGAAAAAGAGACAAGTAAACAATGGCAGGGTGACAAATCTTGTACAAAGGCTCACACATTGGAGCGAATGAATACTGCCAAAGAAGGAGATGATCAGAAATCCGTTCGAATGTACGGGAAACGTTACAGCTTGGACTGTACAGGAAAAATGAAAGCTTTAAATTGTGCTTTGAGTCGCAGGAGTCACTCTGTGGACCAAACCCTCCAAGATGAAGACTATCAGGAGATAAATTTTGAATATTTACTCAAATTGAAGGCAGTTTCTCGACTTTCACGTATGTGTGACGTTTCAGTTATCGAGGCAGTAGCGAAGGAAAATTCAGTTAAGGCTGAAAATTTTCGGCTTCCGCCAGTTCTAGGTTCAAGATGGACGCTCAAAGATCGCTACGTGTCAGAATTGAGTTTTAATCCGCCAACACCGGTTTTAAGAGAATATACAAGAATATCCCAAGCAAGGGCTGTAGATTTTTCTGATGCAGCTCTTGGTAGCCAAGTATATATAATGTAAAAAAAAAAAACAAAAACAAAAAAACGAATAAGCAAACAAACAAAAAACAATAATAAAATTTTTTTTTAAAATGATATTTTCGATTTTACTTCACTGTTTTGACTGTAACTTTTATTACATCATAATTTCTTGACGTGTAATTTTAAATTAGTTTTCCTTGTTTATACATTATATTACACATATTTCAGGTTGCACGAAATAAACACACACATTGTTGATAAAAACTTTACATAAATTAAAATTAATTATTGCGTTTTTCCTTACCGAGCTAAAATTCCTTGCTGGAGATTGGAAACACCGGGTCACAGACGTATACACGTAAATAACAAAGAAGTACAACACATAGGCTTAATTTATCTTGCTTTTTGTGTTTTATTCCACCCGCTTTCTATGACGCTATACGCTGTATATAGTTTTTGATAGAAAGGAAGGTGCATACGAAGAAACGATCGTAATATCCTGTCCTGTCACCATGACGACCAATCAATTACAGTCCATTTCGTTAAAGGAATTTCTTAAAACAAAACAGGAAAAAAAAAACCCAAAAAACAAGCAAAAAAAAAATGGCTACGAGCTAAATACAGATGGGGCTTAATGTTCAGTGTAAGGGCAATTTGAGAAAACATGCACCAAATTGAAGCTTCAAAACTTAAGTTATCTTCACCTTTAAATATTAAGTAATATTTCGATTTGACTTTTAAACTCTTACAAAAATTGGTTCGATGAAGTGGTTAAAATCCGCAACTAGTGAGCTGAGCTACCTGACGAGTGCTGTTTCATCTGTTTCGTCACTAAAATGAGGTATAAAGAACCGGGGGGATGGAGGATAGCATAGCCGTATGGGCGGGCTGCACCGTTTGCAACGTCTTTCATGGTTGGTTGAGAGGACAAAGGAGCGAACAACAGAACAATGTTCCCAGCCCTGACAAACAAGGTAGCTGCAGGTTATAAGGGTCCAGTGAAAATATAACTTTTGAAAGGTGCAGGGTTTACTGCTTGGTGTTCTTATCACTAGTGAAGCCGGCATCTGATTACATTCGCATGTCTCTTGTTACCTACGTTGCACTCTGTCAGGGAAACTAAAACGAGTGTAAAACGGTGGGTAGAATATATTTTTCAAGCAATCCAATTCTACTTGAATTTTGAACTGCTGTAGTCTTGTCCTTAAGTTTCAATTGCTTAATATCATCACGGCAATTCATTCAAAGCGCTTTGACGACTCCTTTCCAGTTGAGATCCACTTCCAAGTCCGTTTTCAACAAAGTATTCGTTTTCATATGACGTGACGTCGTCGTCTTCCTCTACACGCTGGGGCGTGGCAACGTTCTGCGTAGGCGCAACAGCATTTCGCCGGCAGCATAACAGCATGCTCTTTAACCGCGTGCTGAACGGAGTGCTGTGCAAAGTGTATACAATTGGATTGATACACGAGTTGAAAGTGACAAGGAGAATTCCCAACTGATCAGCAAACGAGTTTGGGGTCACGTGAGAGCTGAACAGGAGCAGCAGAAATATGACACTGTTTGGGATCCATGTCAAGATGTATATAACACTGATTATCAAGGTCATCCTTGTCACTTTTCTCCTAATGAAGAGTTGAACAAACAAGAGTAACTAAAGGCATATTAAAGAAATGTTAAATTATGTAAGGGGAAAATGTTGTTCTCGCAGGGTAACCATTTCGTTCAGGGTTCCAAAGGAGGGGGAGGGGGGAGGGGAGAGTGAGGAGGTCTTTGGAGTCTTGAATTAGATTCACGGAGCCCTGCAGGGGATTTATTTTGTAGTCTTGAACTTACCTGGCTTTTCCAGTGGCTACTCCTCCAGGAGGTCCCGTCTTCCTTAGCTTACGAACGATCTGCACGTAGAGGTATCCCATCATGATGACAGGAATTACAGCTGTTGTGATAACCCACCAAACAGCCCTGACCTGACCAACATATGGAGATGGCCAGGCTATGAAGCAGCGCTTTTCTTTATCACTGTAGCGAAACAAGGAAATGGTTGGAATGTTCCACACAAAGGCGTAAATCCACAGCACTAGAATGATAGGTTTCAGTCTTGTAGTAACATGTCCAGTTTGATGCCGTAAAGGATACAATATGGCGTAATATCTTTCCACAGCAATCAAAACGAGAAACAGAACCGACGCCAAAATTCCCATCCACATCAGAGGTCCTCCTGTTAACAATTTACAAGCAATGTTTGCAGCGTTACCATGGAGATTCTCGAAAGGGTTGCTGATAAGAATCCTAAGAACAATCAGATAATTTGTAAATGAATCTTAAGAAAGCAACCTCTCTATATTTTAGTATACATGACAGCGGAGTTCCAGAAAGGTATTCCGTGTCAAATAAGTCATATTAATGAAGACCACGGAATAAGCTAAGCCCTAGCGATACGAGTGTTTCTCGTTGTATGTTAACTTTCAAGGGACTATGTCAATTATTTTTAGCCATTTTTACATTTTAGCACTTTCAAAATTCAAAAGTCCAATTCTGTTTAAAGTAACTTTAGTAGTCCACTGAAACTTTTTCTAAGTGTCTTTGCCATGGATGGCGAAAATGGAAATGGCTTGTAAATTTTTTTCCTCTTCTGTCTTACAAAAATTGATATAAACCGATTTGAATTTGTTGTACCTTTGGGCAGATCTACTGGTATCTATCAATTGGTTTCTTTTGTCTAGTGGTGTTATAGGAGCATTTACTTAATGAGAAAAGGTCAGAAAAGGTACAAAGTCAGTTTCAGTACAGGTTTGATATCTAAAAAATGAAATTCCTCATAGGAAATCCTCTTTAACCTTCAAGAGAGTGAGAGGTGCGGTGAGGTTGATGACAGGAGAATCCATAAGAGGAAAACTAAGGGAGATTAGTAACCAGGGAGCTGACTCATTGACCTTTGACCCTGAGAAATAATTTTGTAATCTCGTACCCCGATCTCAGTCGTCGGTTCGGGAATGTCGAAATGGACCGTGGGAGATCTGGGTACGAGATTAATAATTTTGGGGATACACAAGCAGCTGAGCCTCATCGTTGAGATTGGTGCCTTGACGTGGCTGAGTGGTTTTGTGTCCCGGTGACTCTAAGTGCTATGTTGGTGGGGGATTTTACCCCTGGAAGGACCTCCCAATCTGGAAGGTTTGAGAGTGAGGTCCAGACTAAAGTCAATCCCCTGGGGTGAGCTGCATAAAATTTAACGTCGGGCGTAACTGCTAACGCCAGACCCTAATCCCAGTCACATTCAGTATTTTAAAGTCTGACGATAGCATTTACGCCCGCCGTTAAGTTTTATGCAACTCGTCCCTGGTCCTTCAGGTGTGGGCGGTGGGGCTTGAAGCTAACTACTTCACCTCGTAAAAATCATCTGTTATGGAAACAACGACCAGGATAGCCAGTACGAAACTTCTTTCCTTCCAGAGCGCTTATGTGTCAGTAAGTAAACAACTAATTGTTAACTAACCTGAAGGTGGAAAATATACCGACCATCATATCTGCAACTGCTAAGTTGACGAGCAGGAAGTTCATTGTTGTCCTCATGGACTTATTTTTAAGTACAACAATACAGACGAGTGAGTTACCAAGCAGGTTAATGCCCACCATTACAGAGCACAGGGCGTGTATTATCCTGTGTACCATGTTGGACCACTGTCAAATGGCGGAGGAACGAGATCAACAAGTCCACATGAACGTGTAGCTATAGTTTAACAAAGGTGCTATTGAGAAAGAAATATTATGTAAATATAGTATTGTACCTCTGTCAAATGGGATCGTCGCGGGGAGTTTGATTTTTTTTTTATGAAAATGGTGCAAACAATACCTTGGCCCAGTGGCAGAGCAAATTCAAGAACACCGAGAAATAGCAATAAATCAATTGTGTTCTTGAAAGGAACTGACTCATGATCTGCATGTTCTACTGAGAAGACGCCAAAATTGCAAGATTGCAAACGGTGACCGTTCGATATCCTAACTGTTGCTGATTCTGTACAGGGGTAAGCCATATAATCATTTAGTGAACTAAACATTTAAAACAAGGTACTTCAGATGATGTGAGATATGATTGAAAAATTTCAGTGTTAGCGGATGCAAAAAATTCACAAAAGGGCTTTGAATAGTTTTTAGTAAAAGTTTATAAGGGCGCTGGTGCTAAATCAGTTTTCAACTAAAATGATCCAACCAGTAAGAATTATGTCCAATGCATTCAAACAGCTATCCACTTAAGCTTGAGAGGTCAATGGTGTAAAACTCGAACAAGCAGTGAAGATTCAAATCTTGGCTTTAACTTGAAGTGTATCTATGCAATAAATTGCAAATGCGACGCGTACAAATCAATATAGTTTAGAATTACAATTTTAACGTATTTGCTAAAGACCAAAATACCCGGTAAAACTTGCAGCAAAATGTCCTCAACAACGTTTGATGTTATAAAGATAAACTTAATTTCTTCAGTCTAATGTTTCTGACCAAAAAAATGCACCGTTTTTCACGGTTACTCCACTCACGATATTGTAACCATGTCTGCTGCTTTACTCAGAGTGGGGCATGATGACGTATTGCTATTTTGAAATCCTTTAAAGCGCTGCTCGAATGAAGTTAATCTTTGTTTGGCACTCGGAAACGTTTGCATTATTTCTTAAAAACAGCAGTCGAAGAAAATTTCGGAAAATAAAACGCTTGATAATGGTAACAATTGTTATGAAAGGAGACATTTATATCTAATGTTTCAATAAACCTCTATAATACTAATACACGTATGAATCATTGATTCTCTTTAGGCCATTGCATTTATACTTAAATAAAAGATTTACGGTCCCATTTAACCTTGGTGTCTCTTTCTCGTGTATTATGTATACGTTACTCACCTTCTAAAGAACTGAGACGGCGAGGAAACCAGTGGTACCATCGCGGTTGACATCAAAAAGCCAAACGGTGTGAAAACTATTTTGAGAGTATAAAATTTGTCACCGAAATGTCTTTCATCTCAAAGATGAGCATCATTCACTTCAAAGCTATATTTGCAGCCAATCAGCTGAGACAATTAAGGTCAATTTAATATTATATTGCATCGGAATGGCATGAAATATTTCAAAGTGTTGCATATTGAATCGAAGCATCATTGTGAACGCAAGGTAACACAGAAAAAGGTTTGTTGCTCAAGATGCTAAATAGGTTTTGAAACATTTATTTTGATCTTGTCAAAAAAGCAAAACACAATAACTCTATACAAATGTTGTTGATATAACCAAATGGAACTTTTTCTTATAAAATAAACATCATGACATACTAGTCTTTTCAATTTTATTTTTGCCTTGACAATGTCAACAAGAATGCCAAAGTTCCGACTTGGAAAACAAAAGGCCACAAAACTTTATTCTTTATTCTCGACTTAACACTTTGCACGAAGTTTTCTTATTCTGGATTGCATGAGTTTTCTTTTTTCCTGCTGTACAAGTTTGGTAGGAATTTTTTCAGAACCTGTTTATCCAGTATAACAAACATGAATTAAAAAAGATTGCTCAATCGTTTCCATAAGAATAGTCACACTTTGGATCTTATTCATGAGACTCAATTAAAAAAAAAAAACTATCGTTATATAAGCAGCATAATGAAGAACTTGAAGTAATCTACTGGATTCAAAGTACTGCTCAGTATGAGTTATATATTTTTATCTGAGTATTTACACTTCTTGATTGCGTCTAAAGGCTTCAATACGTGAACCATGCAATGCAACTTTCACGAACATAGAGTTTCTCAATTTTCGTGACTCAAGGTAACTAACTGTGAAAATGAAGGCTCCTGATCAAAAAAATATTCCTTGCTTAGCGCATTCATTTCCTCTAGAAAATTAATGACTCAGGGAAATCAAGTGAGCGAAAGATGCATGATGACGTCCTTAGACATCTCTTTACACTGATACAATAAGAGGTAATAGATTGGAGAGAGGTAAATGACTAAGCTAAAACAAGAGTTAAACTATTTTACGCTAACTTACAATAAAATCGTGCGTCACTCTCATTTAGCGCGCAAATCATTCCTGACATTGAGTCAATACGAGGAGCTGCATTTTTATTTACCAGATTGGAATATTCCATTCATTTCCGATGAAGTGTAAATTTTTTTTCTATAAACAGTACAAATACCGTTCACTGTTACAGTGCAATATCTGACTTCTTTGTCTTTTGAAAAAGGAAGCTACTCTAAGAGCCAATAAATCAAATAATTATTAATATCTATTTTTAGTATGTATATACCCCGAAAATGGTTTTATGTATCGTGTGTTTTATCTTTAATTGATTGTTTCGTTGTTTAATTTAATGTTATTTGTTAGTAGGTCCACAAAAGCTGTTGGCCGCAGTTTCCTTAACCTTCTTATGGAATCAAGTATGTCTGTTGTTGTTCAAAGCACGATTAACTTGAAACCAAGGTAAATGAAAACTTTTATAAATAGAAGCATATACTTCTCTAGTGCAAAACATTTCTCCAAAAGATTTTTCCCTTCACTTTTGACTGTTTTTAAACATTGTCAACGAACTAGGGGAAAACCTCGATCGGTTAGGCTTTAAAAAAAAAAACTGGTAATAAATTGCGTGCTGAAAAACGCTTAACAAAGGTGCATGGTCACTTATGAGTGAGAGACAATTGTTCTCTTTAGAGCGCTTTCCATTGAGAGGGTTGGAAAATAATTACATTTGCATTAGGGTTTGCTTTGTGACTGGTTCAAATGCGCAAAATGAGAAAAAAATGAGGCTGAAAAAGAGTGCAAGTTTTTGCATGCAAGAGTTTAACACCCCCCAACTAATAATATAACTAATAAGACTATGTAATACTAAATATGACTATGTAATATATTTTCAGATTTACTGTAGCTCTGCCATTGATTTTGGTCCCATGTGTAACTATAATAATACTTTGTTCTAATTACTCAACTGAAGGAGCCCATTCCTTATCAGCCCGGTGGCTTCCCTTGGGCTTCCTCGCCATTGGTGTTTAAATAATTTTTTTTTTACATTTGTAGAACTTATGGCAAAACAATAAACTGAGCTGAACTAGGCCGGATAGGGTCCGAGTTTTTGTTTTAAACAATAAAACTGGCTTGAATTTGTAACTAAGTTCTCTACAGATGATAAACCTATACGACTAAAGAGGTGAAGTGAGGTTAGGTGCTGAGGAATTATAACATCCATATAAACTCATATTTGAACGTGATAATACGCTCACATGGTAACTCAAAACAAAACACCTTTATTACGTACGTATGCACGCTATTTCAGGTGCAACGTAACAACTTGGAAATCTAAACTTGAGATAAACGAAATTTCTCGAAAGATGACAATTAAGAACAAACTTAGTGTTTAGTTTGAATTGTAAACAACAACAAGAACTTTTTATGTAAAAAAAAAGAAAAAAAATTCACCGCTTTTTTTTTTAACAAAAAAATATTTTAAGTATAATAATATTGCTTCAAGTAGTACACTGTCAACGAAAAAGGGCTTATATGGATTATAAAAGAAACGTTTGTAGGGTTTCGAGGTTAACAAACCTAAAGTCATGCACTCAACTTTACGAAATAGTTTGAGCTCATTTTTCTCTCCTTAAACCATTCTTTTTTTATGTAACGGGTCCAGGTCGAACGTAGAACCGAATTAAAGAAATTTGTGCTCTGCTGGAGCTTTTTGTTCCAAGTTACTACAAATGTATACGAATTATCAAGTTCGTTTGGTTCAACGTTTTATTAACACTCTGCCTTTGAGCGTACAATCATCTTTGCGAATTTGCGTGAAGAATACAGTAAACAATTTGATATCAATATTTAACTTGAAAGAACTACATAGAAAACTGACGACTGTTTCGTGGCATGGGGTTAAAAGTTAAAAATATGCTTTCTTCTTCATACTCTAAAGTCTGCTGAACAGCGTGCTTTGATGAGCAAACACGCGAACCACGCTAGCCAAACAGGTTTTATATTCATGTTATATGCAATGTAATGATGTAATGTCTTGGGCATTTCAAGTCCCCTTCGATACAACAACAGAAAACAATGACTGATGTACTGGTAAGAATCCCTTACTTGAGGGTCCCCAGTAGTCGAGTCACGTGTTTGATGACATATTCATACGCTCTTGGTATTCGAAAGTTAACGTTAATTAGATTAAGGAAGGCATAACGTAACGACTCGTGTTATGCTCGGGCTCTCATACTTTGCTGACTAGTCTACATATCTTTCGATTTCCGGTATCAGGGTTTACATTTCACTCCAGAACTGAAAGATTCCAAAGTCCAAGCCGAGTGTTTTCACAGGTTTTAAAGTTTCATCCAAACTTTCACTAGTTTTTAGTTCCTAAACTCCAGACAACCCTGTGCAATTTTTCCTTTTGCCAAATAGTTTTAGACTGATAGATGTATTTTCATCAAGCGACACAGGCATAATCGAAAAATCCTATAGCAATATGTAGGATGTTTGTCACATGAACCTGGCACGTGAATGGACTTAGCTCCCACGAGTCTCCTGTTGCTCAGTGGTAGAGCATACCTCGAACTAGCAATCGGAAGGTCTTAGGTTTGACTCTTGTTGGGAGAACACAGGAGAACTCTATTTCCCAACATGCCTCTATCACTGATTGAAAAATACATTTATATTAAAACAGAACACATCACATCTCTTTGCTCATAGACTGTTATGTAAAACAGCTATATTGTCTTTACTTTTCCTTTGCGCTCTTTCACCGGCTGAACTGGATCCGATATTAACATCATAAGAATAAAGGAAGTCTGCTGACCGGAAAGTCCTGCAACAGAGGGCTCCTTTGATGTGTTGACGGAAGTTAGAGCTATGGAGGGTATAGATGAAAGGGTTTATGGCTGAATTTAGATCCACAAGAACAACGGAAACTACAAAGTAGTCTACGTAAAAGTAGGAACCGTGCCCAAGGGAGTCTGGCTTAAACTGGGACAACATATATATCACCAAATTTGGCAGCCAACATACAGCGTACATTATGCTTACGACTAAAACCATTTTGGTAACCTTTAGTCTGGCTCGTATTCGCGCTTGTTCTGACAACTGCGTTGCGCGAATGCCACCTTTCCAAAGCTTATAGAGTACTCTTGAATACAGGCATACCATGGTACTAATAGGAATAGCACCATAAACACAAAAGCAGGCAACTGTGAATGCTTTGGCCAAACTTGTATTTGGCCAATGTTCCACGCAACTTTCGTTTACTCCGCCCTTATGTCGAACCACGAAGAATAAGGGTAAATTGTAAAGCAAGGCAAAAATCCAGCCAGCAGTTACAACAGCAATCAATCGACGAGTTGTTAATCGCGGACGACCACTGAGTGGTCGGACCACCGCCAAGTAACGTTCAACTGCTATTACTAATAACAAGAAAGCGGACATGACCCCGCCAATCCAGATGAAGTTACCTCCAGTGATGAACCTACACATGTGGTCTCCTGCAGTACCATTTGGATGATGAAATGTCCATCTGAGTACGTACTGTGGAGCGGTAAAAAGTGCTACCATCATGTCTGAGACAGCCAGGTTTACCAGCAGATAGTTGATTGGTGATCTCATACCTCGGTATCTTAGCACCACCACGCACACGAGGCTGTTACCAAGGAGATTAATTAAAATTATCACAGAGAAGACCACTGTGAGGGCAAGATCGGTTGACGTCATAGAAGGCATTGTTTTACATTAGCTGTGAAAGTAAAAGTATGAAAATCTCTTTATATCAACTGATAATTTACCTCGAAACATTTAAATTTTTGGTATGCAAATTCCATTCAGGTAGAGCCGTTCATTCGGTTATCCTTAAATATTAATGTTAACTTCTCCATGTTACTGATGCAGTATGCAATTTTAATAAGTTCGTCAGAATGCTTGTGGTGGGAATTGACACAAATTTTAATTAATGTTAACTTCTTCATATTACTGATGCAGTATGCAATTCTAATAAGTACGTAAGGGTGCTTGTTGTGGGAATTCACACAAATTTTAAGACTAGACGCAATCCCCTTTACGCATTTTTTGCTGCAGTGCCCTAATTTCAAAATAGCCGCGAATATGTTATTAGACTTGTATTTTAGAGTTATTATGCCGTCGATTGTATATGGTATATCAGTATGGAGAGGCCTCACAAATAAGGAAGGTTTTAAGGCATTAGAAGCACTGCATTGTAGAGCTGGGAGAGTTATCTTTGAGCTACCTTGGGAGACATCTAATGCAGATGTTATGAAAAAGGCTAAGTGGTCTTCCTTAGCCTTTATGTATAAAATTAGCTTAGCTAAGCTTATGTATAAAATCCACAATAACCTGATTCCAGACGCTATGTCAGCTATTATTAAGAACAATGATAACATCAAGCGATATCAACTTAAGAAGAAACTGAAAATTGATGTCCCGCGTTTTAACACCAACTACATGAGGAACTCTGTAGCTCGTCATGTAGAGGAGCAATAGTTTGGAACACGTTGGTTCCTCAACTCAATGAAGATGTAAACAATGTAAAGAAATATGCGATTATGGCAAGACGGTCAGAGACTCTGCTATACCTAGATTTCAACTGTATCTCCCCTCAAACATTAACCAGAAGGGAGGAAGATTTTAAGTATAATTAGTGTTAATAATTAGTCAATACTAGAGTACCACCTTGTACTTTAGAATTTTAAGCTTTTATCGTTTTAGACTTGTATGTAGTAAGTAGCTATATGATTTTAGCTGGTGTATATCCTATTTATTTTCTAATTCATTAGTTATCTTATTTATTATTTAGACACGACCCCACAAGCGAAGCGTCGCTTTATTACTTATCGTGTATAAATACAGATTATTGATTGATTGATTGATTGATTGATTGATTGATTGATTGAATAGCCACTGTTTGCGTGAAGACTCGCACGAGCAGTCAGTTAGCTTTTTAATTTGAATATAGTGTCCAGTGCTGGCCGTGATAATAGCGGAAAGTTTGTTTGTTGAGTGTGTGATTTTGAAGAGTATTGGCTAGTTCCATACACAGAGGGCAAGAACAATTCAATTTGAGAGAAAATTAGAATCAATTTTCAAACAGCACGTGGTCCCAGTTTAGACGTCGCCTTGCTAACGTACTAGAGGACGCATTATCCGTCTGTCTGGATGAACTTGGGAAAACATTTGTTGTTCGTTTGGTTATTCGTCTCCAGTATAAAGACGAGCACAAGACACATTATCCGTCTGGATGAATTTTCTTCCGTTGTTCGTCTACGGAAAATAGTTCGTCCAGACGGATAATGCGTCTTGTGTCCGTCTATGTTTGCCCAAGTTCGCCTAGACGGATAATGCCTCCTCTAGTATAAAAACGGCCATTATAATTTGGCTCTGATTCAGACGTTATGCTAGAGTCATAGGCTGCGTTCAGACTCGCACAGGCGCTAGTCTGAACATAGCTTTTTGTCGGTGCCCCAACAAATTGAAAGTGCCCGGGTACGGGCACCACCCCCAAGGGTAGTATTTGGGTACCATTCCCAGGTACGGACACTGTTATTAACTGGATTTTGTCAGTTGTACAGTAAACAAAATGGCGCCGGGCGCTAAATTGACGAACGTGCTCCTTGGCCGCGACGACTTAGTCTGAACAGGGCCACACTTAATTCAAGATTTACTGAAGGCACGCCAGAATTTTCATCGTAACTCCTCGCGGGATTTCGATCCCGCGAAAATCTATTTATAAAATTTATGAATTTGGCTCGTACGGCAGGAGAACGACGTTTAAATCACTCAGTGCCGTGTCAGGATCGTCAAGCGCGGCGGATCTTATCGAACTAAACTGTAATGACGAACTAAATCCTAAAGTTTGATTCATACTTCCGTGCTTCTGTAGACTGAGGCATCGCCGTCTGAACCGGTCTGAACTGGTCCTCGCCGGACTAATAACAAGAGACGCTCTCCTTTACTTATCGATAAGTAATCGTTCAAAAGACACATCATAAGCATAGCAAAATTAAAAACAACACCCATACCCTGCTAGCTTTATCACTTTTAATCTCTTATTCGTTTCACTTCAGTTATTGCTAAGGATTTTCAGTTCCAAATCCCCATGGTATGCAAATGCTGCAAGTTTGCTTTCTTTGCATTAGATAAAGCACCAGGCTTTTGCGTTCAGATAACATTAAAATCATTCGTCGAAATCATACAATTTGAAGTTTGTTTTGATAGCTGTTCCTTTCACAATCGTTGTGCGATGTGTTGAACTGAAGTGGAGCTAGTTAGAAACCAGGAGAACGATAGCTGCAATTAGACTTTTCCTCGACTGAGAATGAACTCACAAGTCACAAGATGTTCATATACGTAGAGAGCAGCACCGATCGGGCGACCATAAAAAAAGCCAACACTTACCTTGAAGTGAAATCAAATTTCAAAGCACTGCAATTCTCTCGTTTATTCCGTGATCTGGAAATGTACTGCATAGGAGAATACATCCAAGTAAAGCGACCTTTGTCAACAGTTACGTCTAATTCCCCTGCTCTGCTGTTGATCGAAATGTTCGTGACCGCGAAAGGATCACGTGAGGAGGCGTGTTGCCAGGTCACGCTATCACGACTTCCGGAGTGCTGAGGAGGGACAACGACACGGCTTTTATGATGTTAATTTACACCCAAGGGGTACAGTGAAAAAGTAAAATATTCATTGGACAGTGAATAAAACGTTCGAAGTTCTAAATTGAAAAAAATAACAAAAAATAAAATAAAAACGTTTTTAATTTGAAATAAAAATGAAAGTAAAAGTAAATATTCATGGCCGAAAACTGCCGTTCAAAATTTAAAAAATAGAAACATTTTTATTTTCTTTTTGGAATTAATGGCCAAGAGCTGCGGTAGAATACCGTCATGCTTTGCGTGTAGACATGTGCGGAAGAGACTGATACCCAGCTGTTCTGTTCCACGTTTTATCACCAAAAACCGTTCTATTTTAGCCACCGTATTCTTTTTGAATTTCTGTTACTAATTCCTGTTTGAATGGGTTTTTTGGACTGGGAGAAAAAATAACCGCCTGAAAAGGCTTTATTGAGAACGATCTCCCTTTTCAATTTACATTATATTTGCAGGATCTGGGCAGTCTCCCTTTTTTGAATTTACACGATATTTACATCGCTCAAATTTTCAATTTTTCTAGTGAAAACAAAAAAGAAAACAAAACGACTTAAAGGTCAAACTTGAAGCAAGTCACCACAATCATCGACCGGTACACATCCAAAAGGTTTCGGCTCAACTAATAGTTAAGACTAGGCAACACCCTGCAAGGGAGAATTATTCTGCCTGTCAGAGCAACAATAATAACTCTTTTTATTGTCAAACTGATTGCATCAGAGGAAGAAATTGAGATGTGCCCCACGGCAAAAGACAATTTTTTACCAATCAAAATTACTTAAGGAAGCCCGCTACCCATCACTTCATGGAACTGACACCGATATTGTGTTAACGAAAATTAATGCTACGAAGAACAAAAATAAAAGGGTTCATAGCTGTTTACTACCCATGGGGACCACAGATCCAAGGTCAGGAATGTAACCGTAATCGTGAAATTTAGGGTTAAACTGAAACAACATATTATCACTTTAATTTCCATTGTAGACACCTTTAATTAATTTACTATTAAAATCCGAACCTGTTTTGATATTTACGTTTTGTAGATAGCATTTTTCCAAACTTTCTTGAGCAAGTAAGTTTTGTTTGTTAGCGAACGAAACAGCGTATTTAGGCTTATAGTTCGGCAAAACGTCTGCAATGGTCGTGAGAATGAGAAGGCAACGCTTAATCACACTATAAAACACTATGTTCATTGTTTAAGTTCAGGCTAATCCTTATCAGCAAAATATTCGCCGCTAGAATTTCCGACAGAACTGTGTCTGGTCTGTCGGCTAGTAGCTTCTGTTGTAGCATCAATGAAGTCTATTGGCCTGTACTCCTGGCAGGTGATGGCCAACCGGATGGACTGACGAAACTTGGTGCTGTGAAGAGTATATATGAAAGGGTTCATTGCTGAATTGAGACCCACAAGGACAACGGAGACTACAAAGGGAGCAGAGTAAAAGTATGACCCGTTCTCAAGGAGGAGGTCTGGCTTAAACTTGGCTAACATATACGTAACTAAATTTGGCAGCCAACATACAGCGTACATTATGCTTACGACTACAACCATTTTGGTAACCTTTAGTCTGGCTCGTATCCGCGCTTGTTCTGACAACTGCGTTGCGCGAATGCCACCTTTCCAAAGCTTATAGAGAACTCTTGAATACAGGCATACCATGGTACTAATAGGAATAGCACCATAAACACAGAAGCAGGCAACGGTGAATGTCTTGGCCAAAGTTTTATTTGGCCATTTTTCTGTGCAACTTTGGTCATGGCTTCCTCCGTCCGTGTTATGGCGAACCACGAAGAATTTGGGTAAGTTGTAAAGCAAGGTAAAAATCCAGCCAGCAGTTACAACAGCAATCAATCGACGAGTTGTCAGTCGCGAACAGCCGTCAAGGGGTCTAACAACAGCCCAGTAACGTTCAACTGCTAGCACTACTAACGAGAAAGCAGACACCTCGCCACCAATCCAGATGAAGCTACCTCCAGTAATGAACTTGCACATGTAGTCTCCTGCAGTACCATTTGGATGATGAAATGTCCAACTGATGACGTATTGGGGAGTGATAGAAAGCGCCACCAACATGTCTGCCAAGGCCAGGTTTACCAGCAGGTAATTGATTGGCGTTCTCATGTCGCGGTATCGTAACACAACCAGGCACACGAGACCGTTACCAAGGAGATTGATTAATATTATCACAGAGAGGGCCAACGTGAGGCCAAGTTCGGTTGGCGTCAAAGAAACCATTGTTTTGTTTAACATCTGTACCTGAAAATAAAAATGCGAAAAATAATTTCATTTTTTAGAAGAATGATTACTGAGTGTATAATTATTAACCAGTTAAATTACAAGGCCAAAACCCGGGGAATAAAATTGCTACTCATGTAGAAATCACAATTTCAGCACACGATAGCGAAGATTGCTGTAGAGTTTGAAACAATGACGAAGAGAATTTCCTTCATGTAACCTTCACAAAGCGAAACAAAGTTCCTGACTTACTTCATGGACAAATAAGGATGCATTTGGCTGACCGGTTACGAAGAATGAACGCAATTTAAGGACTTTTTTTTTATCACGTCACGCAAAAGCTACCGAACTGACACTAGTGTGGTAAAAGGCCGGTACGAGAGAAAGAGAAAGCCAGTTAACAGCATCAACGCCTTCATGGCATTCCAGTAAAAAAACTTCAAAGATAATAAGACGTATTCTCTCGGTGGAAATAAGAAAAAATGCCACAAAGCAAGGCACGAATGACAGGTAACAAAAATTATACTTGCGTCACGTTTGCCCTCAGATTACCCATGATTCCCCACGAAGTGATATCGAAGCCGGAAGTAACTTTTTGGGAGTTTGATCATTGGCTTTATATTTCGGCCTTAAATAACAAGTTGAATAGTGTATGAACAATTGTTATACCGTAATTAAAATGCAAGTCAGAGGCGTTCATGAGCAGAAACAATTTTGGTGGAAGAGAACATTCGAGCCAATACTTGGAACTCGCTTAAATCATCTCCATTTCATTATATTGCCAAAGGCAATAATATATTATTATTATTCATGCGTAGAACAGAAACATTTTAACCACGCCATAACAATACCGTCCTACAGTCGTTTCATCAATTAGCTTATTCCGGTATTTCGCTTGCACTTATTGCTAAGAATTCTCAGTTTTAAATCCTATATGCATACTCTTATAGTTTTAAAATGTGGCTGATATGACTACTGTTCTGGCTGGTTTGTTATGTTTAATATGCATCGAATCAACCACATCTATGAAGATGAATGACTTTACTTAACTGTCTCGGTTATTTAGCTACATGATTTCACTTGGGGACACTGTGATAAAGTACTATTGTATTGAAAATGATAAAATGCTACACACTAAGCCATGCCCTAATGCAACAATATAAATTTTATAAAATCAAATGAATGCATCCATTGTTAACAGGTAGTATTGTCAGTCTATGTGACATTTCTATTTATCCCGCTACGACTATTCGGAGAGAGCAAATCGGGGAATTGAACAAGAACGAGGAGAGTGTTTTCTTATTAAGGCGGCCGGCGAGCGGACTCTCAGGCTGAAATGTTCGCGACACTTTAAACTTGGATATGGTTCGAAAATACTAACCTTGAAGCGAAATCCAGTTTGATGGGCACCATCCACAATTCACTACTCAAGACAAGATATGGAAAGGTACGGCATAAGAGACAAAACTTAATAAAGTAAGCTTTATAAAAAAAAATCAGTCTCGTCTTGCTGTGCTGAAGAGGAATTCAATGAATTCAATCGTGATGCCGTGGATCGGAAATGTTCGTGACCGTTAAGATCACGTGAGAGAGTGTGACCACGCTGGTCACGGTATCATGATTTTGTTTGGAAGTGCAAAAGTACAATGGTCGTCTTCAGGGCCAGAGTTACAATGAGACAAAATAACGGCTCTTAAAATTGAAATTTGAACGTAAACATAAGTGGATAATGGTTAACTAGTGTACACGACAAAGCGTTGAAGAAGAAAAGTGGTATTAATTGAAATATAGGCCCAAATAAATTGCCAATTCCCGTTTCTTCAGCCCTGCAATCGGTTTGGTTTATTTACATGTAAAGTGACGTCTGGGACGTGTATTTCTACTACAAGAGATCCGGCAACAAAACATATTCAGAACAGTTTATTTCTGCGTCGTGTAGTCTTCTACATTCAAAATATATTTTCGTCCTTGCTAAATGGTTTGGCCATAAACTGCACCTACTGAAGCATCCAGCATCGGTGTCTTTGTGTCAAAATTATGTGATAATGGAATCACTCAAAAGATTGTAAAAATACGTAAAGTGGAGAAGTATATAAATAGTAATAAATGAATAGTAATAAATAAATATGCATATTTGAAAAGTGTAAGCTGACTGCGAGACTGCTAAGTTGTCTAGAAATGTCTCATCATGACTGAAATTGCGTTAGTCTTGAAAAATATCGTTTGATAAGACCATAAAACAAATAGGGAAGACAGAAAAGAACTATTTCAGTTTTGAAGTATTTGGTTCATACTTTCTTACAAATACAGTTACTGTGGTATGCTGATTGATTTAATATTCAAGAATATTGTTAACCCTTCACGCCAGTTGGCAGTTACAGAGTTTTGGACAAGGCTACAGTACTCCAAACTTACTTTAATGTTACCAAGGTTTGTTACATGGCTGGAATCTAAAAAGTCATGAAATTGTGAAGGTGCGAGACGTAACTGTCTTGTGTCGTAGCATCACCTCAACCTCGCACCAATGTAGTCCACTGGCCTGTAATCCCCGCACCTGAGGGCAAGTCTAATGTTCCGACGAAACTTGGTGCTATGAAGAGCATAAATGAAAGGGTTCATGGCTGAATTAAGGCCCACAAGGACAACTGACGTAACATAGGGGACTGAATCGTATGCATAAAGGTTTGGTTGAAATCGAGAGAGCATGTATAGGACCAGATTAGGTAATCGGCATGCTGCGTACAATATACTCACGGCCAACAGCATTTTGGTCACCCTTTGTCTATCTCGAATCTGAGCTTTTCCTGCCAAAAGAGGCGTGGAGCGAACACCGATTTTTAGAAGCTTTAAAAGCACCTTAACATAGAGATAGACCATTGCTCCTAACGGAATAGCGCCAAAAACAACGAAGCAGGTTATGGTGTATGCTTTGGCTAGATTGATATGTTCTGACCAGCGTTCTATGCAATAATCTACTCCGTCTTTATGCCGAACCACGAAGAACAAAGGCAAGTCGAAAAGAAAGGCATAAATCCAGCTTGACATTATAACAATAATGAGTCGACGAGTGTTAATTTTACCAGGAAGTTCACCTAAGGGTCGACAAACTGCGAGGTAACGTTCAACAGCGATTGCTACCAGGGAGAAAGTGGAAGCTGCCTGGCCAACCCAGATAAAATTTCCCCCCGTGAGAAGCATACACATGCGGTCTCCTGCAGTACCATTTGGGTGAGGAAATGCCCATTTGATGACGTACTGTGGAGTGATAGAAAGCGCCACCATGATGTCTGACACAGCCAGGTTAACCAGGAGATAATTAATTGGCGTTCTCATGCCGCGGAATCGTAGTACCGTCAGGCACACGAGACCGTTACCAAGGAGATTGATCAAAACGATGATAGAGAAGGCCACTGTGAGGTAGAGAGCAGCACGTGATGACGTCAGAGACTGCATTGCTTCGCTTACCGCTGCTGAAGCAAGAAAGAAATAATCATTGATTTATCGTCGTACATGTATATGATACACCACCTGAAGCGGACTGTTTAATAAAATCTCCCGCCAGCTTCAGTGCATTTACGAAACTACCACGTATATTAAAGGACGTTGGAAAAGCTGGTAAATTACCGGCAGATGGTGAGTGATTTATATGCATGATGGGCGGATAGGGCCTTTATTGATGATCATGTTTTTGGAACGTAAACAATCACTCAGCTGCTCAGTACGGTGACAAAATACTCGCTCTCCCTCACCACAAAAAACGTGAAGCATGATGCCGTCCTAAAAAACCTTTAAAATTTTTTCCAACTGTTTTAGATTTTAGTGCATGAGTACGAGAGATACGATGGTGCGTTAGATATGCGCATATGCGCCGTTATGAACTCATGAAACGCGAAATCCCCTCTGTTCTCATACGTATATTTGTAATTAGTCGCTAGAAAGGTATGGTGGTCAGGGGTGTAATGAAATACATGGTGACATGTCGTCGCCGAAACCTCATGTTTTAATCTCGCTACTTTTTATTCTGAAATAATTCCTGTTTGAATGGTTTTCTTGGACTGGGACAAGTAATAACCACCTAAAAAGGTATTATTGCGAACAATCTCCTTTTTTCAATTTACATTATATTTGCAGGATCTGGGCAGTATCCCTTTTTTGAATTTACAAGATACTTATAGGATCTGAAAAGCCTCCCGTTTTGAATTTACATGAAATTAAGATCTGGCCAGTCTTCCTTTCAGAGGTTACGTGCATGATATTTACATGGTCATGGTTTTTTCGTGTCCAAACTTTATAGGATCTTTCTGAATATTTACATGTTTCTGCCATAGAATTTCCATGATTTTTACAGTATCTTCCAAATCCTGTAATTAGGTAAAAACTATGTAAATTTTATTTTCAGTACCTTTTTGAAAATTTACATGATATTTATATGGACGCAAATGTTCAATTTTTCTAGTGAAAACAAAAAAGAAAACAAAACGACTTAAAGATCAAAATGAAGCAAGTCACCACATCCATCGACCGGCACGCACCCAAAAGGTTTCGGCTCAACTACTAAGACAAGGCAACACCCTGCAAGGGAGAATTACTCTGCCTGTCAGAGCGACAATAATCACTCTTTTTATTGTCAAACCGATTGCATCAGAGCAAGAAATTGAGATGTGCCCCACGGCAAAGGACAGTTTTTTTACCAATCAACATTACTTAAGGAAGCCCGCTAACCGTCACTTCATGGAACTGACACCGTTATTTTGTTAACGAAAATTAATGCTACGAAGAACAAAAATAAAAGGGTTCATGGCTAATTACTACCCAAAGGGACCACAGATCCAAGGTCAGGAATGTAACCGTCATCGTGAAATTTGGGCTTAAACTGAAGCAACATATTATCACTGAAATTTTCATTGTAGACACCTTAAATTAATTTACTTAATTTATTTCATTAATATACTAATTAACTACCTGTTTTGACATTTACGCTGTGTAAATGGAATTTTTCCAAACTTTCTTGAGCAAGGAAGTTTTGCTTGTTAGTGAACGAAAACACTGAATTGAGGCTTATAGTTTGGCCCCGGTGGGGGGGGGGGGGGGTTACTCCCTTATATGGGCTAT
This sequence comes from Pavona decussata, assembly GCF_977016875.1. NCBI lineage: Eukaryota > Metazoa > Cnidaria > Anthozoa > Scleractinia > Agariciidae > Pavona > Pavona decussata. The sequence goes on from NW_028145639.1 coordinate 963,676, forward strand.
ATAGGTATGTGCGGCGCCAAAGGGTATGGTTTTTCGGCTGTTTTGGTCATAAATAGGGTATCGATTTTAGCCATTTTGCCGCCATTTTGGTGATAAATAGGGTATAGATTTTGCACTCTAGTCCTGAGTTTGTTTTTTTTCGGAGAAGCTACTTCAGGTCATAAATAGGGTAGGGAAAATCGCAGATTTTGGTCATAAATAGGGTAAGGGTTTTGGGAAGCGGGCCGCGCACCCCTACCCAATTTTTTTGGAGTACCCCCCCGGGAGTTCGGCAAAACGTCTGCAATGGTCATGAGAATAAGAAGGCAACGCTTAATCACACTATAAAACACTATCTTCATGGTTTACGTTCAGTCTAATCCTAACTGATCAGCAAAATATTCGCCGCTAAGATTACCGACAGAACTGTGTCTGGTCTGTCGGGTGGCAGCTTCTGTTGCAGCATCAATCTATTGGCCTGTACTCCTGGCAGGTGATGGCCAACCGGATGGACTGACGAAACTTGGTGCTATGAAGAGTATAAATGAAAGGGTTCATTGCTGAATTGAGACCCACAAGGACAACACAGACTACAAAGGGGTCAGAGTAAAAGTATGAACTGTTCTCAAGGAGTTCTGACTTAAACTTGGATAACATATATGTTACCAAATTTGGTAGCCAACATACAGCGTACATTATGCTTACGACTACAACCATTTTGGTAACCTTTAGTCTGGCTCGTATTCGCGCTTGTTCTGACAACTGCGTTGCGCGAATGCCACCTTTCCAAAGCTTATAGAGAACTCTTGAATACAGGCATACCATGGTACTAATGGGAATAGCACCATAAATACAAAAGCAGGCAACTGTGAATGCTCTGGCCAAAGTTTTATTTGGCCATTTTTCTGTGCAACTTTGGTCATGGCTTCCTCCGTCCGTGTTATGTCGAACCACGAAGAATTTGGGTAAGTTGTAAAGCAAGGTAAAAATCCAGCCAGCAGTTACAACAGCAATCAATCGACGAGTTGTCAGTCGCGAACAGCCGTCAAGGGGTTTAACAACAGCCCAGTAACGTTCAACTGCTAGCACTACTAACGAGAAAGCAGACACCTCGCCACCAATCCAGATGAAGCTACCTCCAGTAATGAACTTGCACATGTAGTCTCCTGCAGTACCATTTGGATGATGAAATGTCCAACTGATGACGTATTGGGGAGTGATAGAAAGCGCCACCAACATGTCTGCCAAGGCCAGGTTTACCAGCAGGTAATTGATTGGCGTTCTCATGTCGCGGTATCGTAACACAACCAGGCACACGAGACCGTTACCAAGGAGATTGATTAATATTATCACAGAGAGGGCCAACGTGAGGCCAAGTTCGGTTGGTGTCAAAGAAACCATTGTTTTGTTTAACATCTGTACCTGAAAATAAAAATGCGAAAAATAATTTCATTTTTTAGAAGAATGATTACTGAGTGTATCATTATTAACCAGGCCAAAGCCCTGGGAATAAAATTGCTACACATGTAGAAATTACAGTTTCAGCACACGATAGCGAAGATTGCTGTAGAGTTTGAAACAATGACGAAGAGCATTTCCTCAATGTAACCTTCACAAAGCGAAACAAAGTTCCTGACTTACTTCATGGACAAATAAGGATGCATTTGGCTGACCGGTTACGAAGAATGAACGCAAAATAAGGACTTTTTTTATCACGTCACGCAAAAGCTACCGAACTGACACTAGTGTGGTAAAAGGCCGGTACGAGAGGAAAGAGAAAGCCAGTTAACAGCATCAACGCCTTCATGGCACTCCAGTAAAAAAACTTCAAAGATAATAAGACGTATTCTTTCGGTGGAAAGAATAAAAAATGCCGGAAAGCGAGGCACAACTGACAGGTGACAAAAATTATACTTGCGTCACGTTTGCCCTCACATTACCCATGATTCCCCAGGAAGTGATAGCGAAACCGGAAGTAAGTTTTTGGGAGTTTGATCAGTGGCTTATTTCGGCCTTAAATAACAAGTTGATTTGTATATGAACAATTGTTATACCGTAATTAAAATGCAAGTGAGAGGCGTCCGGGAGCAGAAACAATTTTGGTGGAAGAGAACATTTGAGTCAATACTACTTGGAACTCGCATAAATCATCTTCATTTCATTATATTGCCAAAGGCAATAACGTATTATTATTATTATTCATGCGTAGAACAGAAACATTTTAACTGCATCATAACAACACCGTCCTACAGTCGTTTCATCAATTAGTTTATTCCGGTATTTCGCTTGCACTTATTGCTAAGAATTCTCAGTTTTAAATCCTATATGCATACTCTTATAGTTTTAAAATGTGGCTGATATGACTACTGTTCTGGCTGGTTTGTTATGTTTAATATGCATCGAATCAACCACACGCATCTCTGAAGATGAATGACTTAACTTAAGTGTCTGGGTTATTTAGCTACATGAACTCACTTGGGGACACTGTGATAAAGTACTATTGTATTGAAAATGATAAAATGCTATAGAAGCCATGCCCTAACGCAACAATATAAATTTTATAAAATCAAATGAATGCATCCATTGTTAACATGTAGTATTGTCAGTCTATGTGACATTTCCTACTTATCCTACGACTATTCCGAGAGACACAAATCAAAGAATTGAATAAGAACGAGGAGAGTGTTTCTTATTAGGCGGCCGGCGAGCGGACTCTCAGGCTGAAATGTTCGCGACACTTTAAACTTGGATATGGTTCGATAATACTAACCTTGAAGCGAAATCCAGTTTGATGGGGGCCATCTGCAAGTCACTAATGAAGACAAGATATGGAAAGGTACGGCATAAGAGATAAAACTTAATAAAGTAAGCTTTGTAAAAAATTCAGTCTCGTCTTGCTGTGCTGAAGAGGAATTCAATTAAGTCAATCGTGATGCCGTGGATCGGAAATGTTCGTGACCGTTAAGATCACGTGAGAGAGTGTGACCACGGTGGTCACGCTATCATGATTTTGTTTGGAAGTGCAAAAGTACAATAGTCGTCTTCAGGGCCAGAGTTACAATGAGACAAAATAACGGCTCTTAAAATTGAAATTTGAACGTAAACATAAGTGGATAATGGTTAACTAGTGTACACGACAAAGCGTTGAAGAAGAAAAGTGGTATTAATTGAAATATTGGCCCAAATAAATTGCCATTTCCCGTTTCTTCAGCCCTGCAATCGGTTTGGTTTATTTACACGTAAAGTGACGTCTAGCACGTGTATTTCTACGACAAGAGATCGGCAATGGAACATATTCAGAACAGTTTATTTCTGGGTTGTGTGGTCTTCTACATTCAAAATATATTTTCGTCCTTGCTTAATGGTTTGGCCATAAACTGCACCTACTGAAGCATCCAGCATCGGTGTCTTTGTGTCAAAATTATGTCATAATGGAATCACTCGAAAGATCGTAAAAATACGTAAAGTGGACAAGTATATAAATAGTAATAAGTGAATATGCATATTTGAAAAGTGTCAGCTGACTGCGAGCCTCGCCGAGAAAACTATTTCTGCCAAGTTGTCTAGAAATGTCTCATCATGACTGAAATTGCGTTAGTCTTGAAAAATATCGTTTGATAAGACCATAAAACAAATAGGGAAGACAGAAAACAACTATTTCAGTTTTTAATAAGTACATTTGGTTCACACTTTCTTACAAATACAGTAACTGTGCCAGTGGTATTCTGATTGATTTAATATTCAAGAATATTGTTAACCCTTCACGCCAGTTGGCAGTTACAGAGTTTTGGTCGAGGCTTCAGTACTCCAAACATACTTTAATTCTGTTTGCAAGGTTTGTTACATAGAATCTGAAAAGTCACGAAATTGTGAAGGTGCGAGACGTAACTGTCTTGTGTCGTAGCATCACCTCAACCTCGCACCAATGTAATCCACTGGCCTGTAATCCCCGCACCTGAGGGCAAGTCTAATGTTCCGACGAAATTTGGTGCTATGAAGAGCATATATGAAAGGGTTCATGGCTGAATTAAGGCCCACAAGGACAACTGACGTAACATAGGGGACTGAACCGTATGCATAAAGGTTTGGTTGAAATCGAGAGAGCATGTATAGGACCAGATTAGGTAATCGGCATGCTGCGTACAATATACTCACGGCCAACAGCATTTTGGTCACCCTTTGTCTATCTCGGATCCGGGCTTTTCCTGCCAAAAGAGGCGTGGAGCGAACACCGATTTTTAGAAGCTTTAAAAGCACCTTAACATAGAGATAGACCATTGCTCCTAACGGAATAGCGCCAAAAACAACAAAGCAGGTTATGGTGTATGCTTTGGCTAGATTGATATGTTCTGACCAGCGTTCTATGCAATAATCTACTCCGTCTTTATGCCGAACCACGAAGAACAAAGGAAGGTCGAAAAGAAAGGCATAAATCCAGCTTGACATTATAACAATAATAAGTCGACGAGTGTTAATTTTACCAGGAAGTTCACCTAAGGGTCGACAAACTGCGAGGTAACGTTCAACAGCGATTGCTACCAGGGAGAAAGTGGAAGCTGCCTGGCCAACCCAGATAAAATTTCCCCCCGTGAGAAGCATACACATGCGGTCTCCTGCAGTACCATTTGGGTGAGGAAATGCCCATTTGATGACGTACTTTGGAGTGATAGAAAGCGCCACCATGATATCTGACACAGCCATGTTGACCAGGAGATAATTAATTGGCGTTCTCATGCCGCGGAATCGTAGTACTGTCAGGCACACGAGACCGTTACCAAGGAGATTGATCAAAACGATGACAGAGAAGGCCACTGTGAGGTAGAGAGCAGCATGTGATGACGTCAGAGACTGCATTGCTTCGCTCACCGCTGTTGAAGCAAGAAAGAAATAATCATGGATTTATCGTCGTACATGTATATGATACACCACCTGAAGCGGACTGTTTAATAAAACCTCCCGCTAGTTTGAGTGCATTTACAAAACTAAATTGTAGGAGATCGATGTCAAATTCTAATCTGAAGTATTGTTCGGATTGGTCGACGCAGTTATGTTCCCTCGAAACTGATAATAAATGAAGTATAAAATTATACCAACAAAGTTTCTTCGATTGCGAGTGAGATTATCTGCAGCTACAGCTCTTTTTGTCGCTTATCAGCCTTTGCTGTCGGTCCAACTTTTGCGCAGAATTATCTACGGTAAACCTAATGCTACGCAGGATAGTCCGTCACGCCATGGTTTGTTGACATCAGGAAGAACTACTGAAGTCCTACTCCAGAACGAAAGTAATAATAAATTTATTCTTCGAAGTTCATATAGATCATAATGTTCTGTGTGAATAAACCAGCGTAAAAGTACCACGTATAAGGACGTTGGAAAAGCTGGTAAATTACCGGCCGATGGTGAGTGATTTATAGGCATGATGGTTTTTCTCGGAAACTGGAGCCTCCATTGATGTTTTGATGATCATGTTTTTGGAACGTAAACAATCACTGAGCCGCTCAGTACGTGGACAAAATACTCGCTCTCCCTTACCACAAAAACGTGAAGGATGATGCCGTTCTTGAAAATCTTTGAATTTTTTTTCCAACTGTTTCAGATTTTGGTGCATTAGTACGAGACGTAAGCTGATGCGTCAATGCGCATATGCGCCGTTTATCAGCGTTTATATGAACCCATGAAACATTTTTTGCGAAATACTCTCCGTTCTCGTACGTTTATTATTTTGTAATTACTCGCTAGAAGGTACGGTGGTCAGGGATGTAATGAAATAAATATATAGACTCATACCTGAAATCTCAAGCGATGATCCGGAACAAAGATCGACGTACTGACTACAGGGAATCAAGAACAGCCTGCACTTCTCGGAAATAAAAATTTGTATTGACGTCATCCAGAGCAATAGTAACGCAATACGCGTTCCATCTCCTTTCAGCAACCCGTTTGAGTTCCATTTCTTTCATGCTGCCTTTTCACAGATTTCATAATCACTCTAGCTAAAACTGCGAAGGAATCCATTGATCCGACATAACTTGGAATTGAGGTAAGAGCGAAGCATGTAAAATACAGGCATTAAGATATAGTCCTAACGAGACTAAGACGAACCATTACTGTACTTTTTTGTCTCGTGACGGCCAACGCCAGATCAAATAAAATCGTTGGTTAAACCTTTTTATAAAATTGCTATAGCATCTTGTTCACAAATCAATAATCTTTCTTTAATTAACTACCAATATTCTGTCTTGCCGTATGAGATGTTTCGTGTGTCCGTTCAATGTTTATACCGAGGGACCTCAGCTCGGCTATCACTTGTCAGCAGGGCGATAAATTAAAACGAATTATTCGACGACTGTTACAGGCAAGATAGAATGAAAACATTTGAAGCAAAAATTATGACAATGTGGTGATTTTTGGCGTCATTTCTGGCCGAACTTCTTTTTGCGACATCTTTTGCGTAATGCTAGCCCATCACGCAAGTTCAGTGCTATGTAGCGTGACTAGTAGTAAGTGAAATCAGTGCAATCCCCTTACATTGTTTTAAAACTCCGAAGATAAAAAGTAATTCGCCGGCGTAACTTCTGAGTTTCGTTATTCATTTCTCGTCTCGTTCTTTAACAAAATATATTCTAAACCCAATAACGCTGGCCGATTCCTATAATACCTAGCTGTTATCATTGTTCTAAGAGCTTTCCGGGTTTGGGGGGTAGGGGCGTGGTTGGGGGGGGAGGGGGTTGGCGGAAGAGAGCACTGACTGACTGGTTATCAAAAATAGAGTATAGATTTTTGCTCTCTGTGGTTGGAGTGAAATTAAGCTGAGGTTCATGCCCTTACCCAAATGCAGATAGGTGTCGCGAAATGTCGCGAAGTAAGACTGAATCACCAAAATACCCTGAATCAAATATTTGCGGGGCAAAATTTAGTACGATTTTGTTTTCACTTTCACAGCTGTTAGGGAAACAATGACATCGTCATCTGATCTCGGTCTCACGGTGGCCTTCTCTGTCATCGTTTTGATCAGTCTCCTTGGTAACGGTCTCGTGTGCCGGTTAGTGCTAGGATACCGCGGCATGAGAGCACCGATTAATTATCTGCTGGTTAACCTGGCTGTGTCAGACATCATGGTGGCGCTTTCTATCACTCCACAGTACGTCCTCAGATGGGCATTTCCTCACCCAAATGGTACTGCAGGAGACTACATGTGTATGTTTCTCACGGGAGGAAATTTTATCTGGGTTGGCCAGGCAGCTTCCACTTTCTCCCTGGTAGCAATCGCTGTTGAGCGTTACTTGGCTGTGGTTCGACCACTCAGCGACCGTTCGCGACTAACAACTCGTCGATTAATTGCTGTTGTAACATCTGCCTGGATTTATGCCTTTCTTTTCGACTTTCCTTTGTTTTTTGTGGTTCGACATAAAGATGGAGTAGATCATTGCATAGAACTCTGGTCCGACAAAAAACTAGCTGAAGCGTACACGATTGCGTGCTTTTTTGTTTTTGGTGCTATTCCAATGGGTGCAATGATATATTTATATTCAAGAGTGCTCTATGAGCTATGGAAAGGCGCCAAAGGTGGAGTGCGCACTGCACTGATATCAGAACAGGCCAGAATCCGAGCCAGACTCAAAGTAACTAAAATGGTATTGGTCGTGAGTGTTATGTACGCAGTTTGCCGATTACCAAACCTGATCCTATACATGTTGTCCCAATTCAAGCCTGAGCTTTATGCATTCGGTTCAGACCCTTATGTTACGTCTGTTGTCCTTGTGGGTCTTAATTCAGTCATGAACCCTTTTATTTATGCTCTTCATAGCACCAAGTTTCGTCAGCACATCAGGGGCGCACTCTGTTGCAAGACATACCGTTCAGCGGACCTCCTTGGTGCTAGGTGATTCGGTATGTAGTGCGTCTTGAAGTGAATTCAGTTTCATTCAGGTCTGAGGTAAAAGAACTGTGAAATGATGAATAATCAGATAATGAGCTCAACATTTTCACGGACTCCAACGCCGTTTGTACGGATGAAGAGCACTGACTCAGTTTCTATGTAGAGATACCTTTATATTTTCTACGTTTTGTTTGTAATCTGTTCTAGGAAGACAAACATTTACAGACGCAAAGTCTTCGCCTTTATCACGAACGCCTCCCTAATACGGACAGTCAGCCATGTGTTATGAAGGTGTTCAAAACGTGCGGAAGGGGCGTGAAGAGGGTAAATATCGGCAGGTGCGCTCCTTGGGGGTGGGTTTTGAGGGGGTTGCAACCCCCGCTACAAGGAATTTAAGAGAAAGTCATTAGTGTCCCGGAGATTTGGTGTCATTTTAAAAACTCCAAAACATTTTTGTATCAACACAAACCTAAAAATAGTGGTCCTGTTTTGCTATAAATTACCACCCCAGTGTACTAGAACTGTCCTTTTTGTTCAATAAAAGGACAGTTTTAGATGAACTGGATGAACTGACCATAGATGAACTGGGTCGGAATGGATTGTAACTTGAAAAGGTTAAGCTAACGTTTTTCAAGTTCTCGCACTTTCGTCTGCAAAATGCGCTAGAACAGAGCATGACTTGTTCCTTTCAGGAAGGTTCAAGAATCGTTTTGCAAGAGACCTAAGATATTGTTGTAGAATTTTTAACCAAAAGTTCAAAATCATCGTGACACTTCCCTTTAGAAATACCAGGTTTGCTCTATTTTAAAACCTACTTTTTCAAACATTTCTTGCGTAGTGATCATGACATTTCCATCTTTCAAACCTTTCTGTATCTGCCCCCTACATGGAAGGTGTTCTATTGTGAATACACGACCGGTACATACATCAAAGCTATACCACTGACTCGAATTCAATCCACACCATAATATTATTTTTAAGTCACAGGGTAGGGATTTCGAAAACAAATTATTTCGAGAGGGTAAATTATGTCTAACATCTGCCAAGCCTTTACCTCCCCCTGCGGCTTAATACTGAAGTTAGTTATTGATTTTAATTATGGTAAGGTCCATTTATTGAAGTTTATATTTCAAATATTGATGTCGCCACATAAGTGGATCGTTTTCTGAAGTATAGTTTTAAGGGAAACAAATAAAACAACGAGAGAGATAAAGAGGTGCTATCGGAGACAAACTTAAAAGGCGTGAAAAGCTTTGAGGGTGTATAAGTTGTAATGAGATAGAGTAATCTAATCTTAGTTAATGGAACAAAGTCGATTTGAGAGAAAATGTTTGTTTTTCATTAAAAAGCGTACGCAATTTACGTTATTTGGCGTGAATATATCTTTCGTAAATTACATTGCCAGGTTTGTGAAAGTGATGTCCAGTAGCTATCAGTTCCAAAAAAAAAATATAACAGCGTTCACTGAATCCAACTTTTTGCAAGCAAAATGTCCGTATTGCTCGCCATAGCGTTCTCTTTAATATTGTTCACGTTTACTCTGCGAGTGATTGATATCTTTTCCTGATTAAATAAAAGTAGGGCAGCTGGAAGAAAACTTTAGACTTGAAACAAACACGGGCCAGTTGACAGTTATTGGAGAGAATTTGGATATAAGGCACGCTCATTTACTCACGTCGTTTGCCTTGAGAATTTCTTTTTTCGAATATTTTATGCTGAATCATGTAGATATTACTGTCAGTCAATCATAATAAGGACATATATTGCAATAGCCATTGTTATTGATTGTATTTCCCACCCGCGAAAGCTTTTTAGATATCGTGAATGTTAGTCTCGCCTGCTTTCTTTGTATGCCGGTTTAATTTTATTTTTAAGCTCGAAATATTCCATATTCCGGCTTATATTATAATACGGACAGAAACGACAGAAACATGCCGGTTTAATTTTATTTTTAAGCTCGAAATATTGGTTCATATTCCGGCTTATATTATAATACGAACAGAAACGACAGAAACATGCACAAACGCATTATTTACTTTCCAGTTGGTGGCCGGATAATGTTGAATGTTTGGACATAGCGAACCAATCATATTGCGTAAAACGCCAAAGTCACCGAGTTGGCATATACTCAGAAAAATGATATTTATTCCCTCCGCTTTCTGCTTCCCATTTTTGTAACAAACTTCAAGTTTACAAATTTGTAAGATTTAGGAAAAGAAGATGAGAAAACAACAATAGCAACATTATCAACAACAAGAAAACAAACCAACAAATACAATGAAGCCTCCCAAAGAGTCCAGAGAGGCGAAGGGAAGTTAATCCGTCATAGTTATTTTTCCTCATTTTCTGTAAAATATCATATTTATTTCATTTTCCGGTCATAAGCCGGTGAACATACTTCATACTATATTAAAATCCGCTCTGGTTAGTGAAACATTTCCATGACAAACATAAACCACATCCGTTTCCCAGTCATTTTCATTAAGACAACAGACGGTCATTTCAATGTTGTGTTAAGAGGTAAATAAAATATAAGCATAGTGCTTGAGACTATGAAAACGACACTTTCAGTTTCGGCGCCTTTTAATGAATAAACCCTTGATCATATCCTGCTGTTTATCAGTGTCTATTTATAGGACTTATATAGGCGGCACTAAATTCTCGGCGATTTACGCCCCCTTGAATATTAACACAAAATTGGTTGTTGAAAAATTGATTAGCGTTTCTCCATTCAGGATGTAGCACGTACAGACAGAACACAAAACACGACTCATTTTTTTCTTGTCACGGAAAAAAGCGTAAAACCCATCGACCACAATCTTTCCTGTGCAAACGTGAAAACAAAATGGCTTCTGGAAACGACATTGCGCTCGTGATTGCATTTTCAGTTCTCTCGGTGACGGATTTTGTTGGAAATGTCTTGGTTTGTATGATTATTCTTCAACGGAAACGATTTCGATTTCGGCGCTCTACTCTCGATTATCTTTTTCTGAACTTAGCCGTGGCCGATTTGTTGGTAGCTGTGTTCGCAATTCCACGTTATGTTTTACCTGAACACGTTTTTTCTCATCCTCGAGGATTCACAGGGGACTTCTTGTGTCGTTTTATCACCGGTGGGAATCTCATGTGGACTGCGGGAGCCGCATCTGTTTTCTCCCTCGTCACCATCGCGTTCGAGCGCCGCCATGTTGTTTCAAGACCATACGTTTTCACCCAAAAATTTTCAAGGACAAAACTGCGTGCGTTGGTCCTAATGTCGTGGACCTGTGCATTATTGCTTAATCTGCCGCTGTTTTTCATAATGTCTTATGATGAAAAAACCGATTTTTGTGTAGAAAATTGGCCGAAACCTCTGCTTCCAAAATTGAATGGCGCCCTCTGGTTTACAGTGGTCGGAGTATTGCCTACATTTCTCATGGGAATTTTATATTCCAAGGTGGTTTATCAGCTCTGGATGAAAAGATCGAGAACTTTAGAAGTTAATCGCAGAGCCATTTTACTACCAAGAAGGAAAGCCACCAAAATGGCCATTACATTAACAGTCATTTACTCAATCTGTTGGCTGCCGAATCTTATTCTCTACATCCTGGCATTTAACATATCAGACTCAGTGTACGGCTCGCCGCTTTACAAATGGTCAGTGGTACTCACATGTTTGAATTCCACCGTTAATCCCTTTGTTTATACTCTTCAGAGCCGTCGCTTCAGAGTGTCAGTAAAACGGGCCTTGATGTGCAAATGAGAGCCAGTATGCATTGGCCGTGAAAACAAATCACGTGTTTACTTTAGTTTTGGTGCGTTTGCTGAGCTCCGTTATTGACTGCTGTTATTAGCAGTCAGAACAAACACACTGGGAACCATGCTGGTCTTCTCACGTGTTTTCCCGCGCTTGGCAACAGGGGCGTCATGCATGGTTGTATTCCATATTCTGATTGGTTCGTTGCGTTGTTATCGTTTGTTGTGATTGACGAGACGCCGTTGGTTTGGTTTTGACTTAATGGGGGGAATGCACCGGAAGACTGATCCTAAATTATCGTTTGCTTATGAGAAAACCGCACCAACAATTGAAATACAGTTACTGCTGATTCAGAAGTCAAACATGAAAACTGTTACTTCTGATCAGTTCAAATTAGGTGGAAACATTTAGTACTCACTGCAAATGGGGGAATAGTGGAACAGTAATTACCGACGTCGGAAGACAACTGATCCAACTGATTCAAATACAGCCGGAAAGGGATAATTTTACAACAAAATCTCTGTTCTTCATAGTTATGGCACACATTTTTGCTTTTCGTTGAACGCAAAATTGCTCAAATAAAAGCTTATCAGTGCTAAGTCAGGCTTTAATTACAACCTGATTATAATCACGAAGATGATAGCGTTCAGTAAGCCACTCATTAGCTAAGCTGACGTTTTGGCACAAAAGACTATGAGGTAAGAGAGCGAATCCCCCATACATGCCCCTCTTCCAATGAAAATTTTTTTCAATCTATTTTTGTTTGCGTTGCTATTTTAATGTCGACATCTCATTGGTCAGTTAGAGTGACTTCATTTAATTTTAAACTCAATGGCGGATTATAATTTCCCAAAATAGCATGGCGCGAACTAAAAAAAGATTGAAAATAATTATCATGGGGCACAGGGATTCGCTCTCTTACCTCATAGTCTCTTGTTTGGCATCAACATGTACAATATCCAAATACTCTGGAAACAATAAAATATAGTTGCCGCGTATAGCTAAGGCTTATTTATAATACGTGTAGCAACTAGCATTAAGGTATAATAAAAAAAAAAGGCATTACAATTCATTTCAGTGTTTTGCAGTTAAATGTGTAATCTTGCTATTTAGTTGTGTTGTATATATCTATGGCAAAAAGTTCATTCTTTTGAATTAAAACCATTCTATCTTTTTTGAATTTAACCCTTCTTTTTCAGAGTCGGTCTAATCGAATTACGAAATTTCTGTTTAAAGTTCCATATCCTATACTTTGACCATTCAAATGAAATTAAACCACCAAGCAACACTGCCCAATGGTACTGATCACCATACATAACACAACTGGATACACGGTCCAGACTGATGCCTTTACTCAACGAACAACGTTTGAAACGGCCTTTTCATTAAACCTTTCTCTACAAAATGTCCTCAACTTTTTATTTAGACCGAATAGTTACCGGAGACAAATTCGTCAAAAAGGAGTGATTTGCAAGTACATTTTAAAGACGACGGAAGCTAGCGTTAATGTATTTGAAGTGAATTACAAGTAACTGTCAAATTCGCTTCAAATGCATTAACGCTAGCTTCTTTGAGAGGCACTTTCTCCTGAAAGAATTTACCTCAGATTGGGTGCTGACTCCAGGCTGTCAAATTTATCACGAAAAAGATAAATTGAATGTTTATTGTCATGGTTGACAATAAACTAGTGTGAGAGGGTTCATCTCTTTCAAGAGATGAAATGCTGGCTTTTGTCGTTAATGGATGCGGTATGTTACGGACAGAATTTAATACGAGCGATAAAACTGTATTGATAAAACCTGTGCCGTAGGGTTATGTTGGGGAACATTGGTAAACTCTAGTCCGAGAGCACATGTAGACCAGAAATCGTCTGCTTATTAGCTCCTTTACATCTGATATTCTTTGTTCAATTTACGAATAAAAATCAAGGCGATGAGTAAATCGGCAAATTCAAATATAGTCATTAAACTACAGCCAAGGAAGAGGCCCATGTTTCCGCCAATCTCACCTGAAAAAAAACCCCCAATCAATCAATCAATCAATCAATCAATCAATCAATCAATCAATCAATCAATCAATCAATCAATCAATCAATCAATCAATCAATCAAGCAAGCAAGCAAGCAAGCAATCATGCAATCAATCTATCGATCGATCGATCGATCCATAAATCAATTAGTTAATCAGTCAGTTGGTTAGTCAGTCGTCAGTCAGTTGATTGGTCGGTCAGTCGGTAGGTCAGTCAGTCAGTCAGTCAGTAAGTCAATCAACAATTGTTGGGAACTAATTCGAAAAATGGGCCCCAGGAGTCATATCATATGTCGGTAAGTATAATCATCCGGGTGACTATAGACATGAGAACAACTGTTATTGGTGACATATACATTTGTCCTGGGGAGCGTATTTTGACTACGGGAACCTGACTGGAAGCCAACATCACTGAGAGTGAAATAACCTGTTTATCGTCAGCTGTAGCAGCACGCCTCTCGTTATTGACCTGGTTTGTCTCGGAAGTCCGATATGATCGATTATCTGTCAGTGATGTTATTCGCATTGAAGACTGTAAAAGGTGATAGGTTCGTTTCGATCCATTAAGTCTGCAGTCAAATTCAATATTTGAGGAATTCAGATAGTAGGTCATATCCTCTCAGTAGAGACGTCACGTGCTTTTTTGATGAGAAAGTTTCTTAAGTTTTCGTTATTACGTTAACAACAGTTTCTCATTTTAGAGGGTTGTCTTAGTAAATATCAATAGCCCATTTCCGAGTGAATTAAACCCTAGCATGAAAGCAAGGTTTCGTGCACAGTTTTTATTATGAAAATTAGTTTCGTTCATACGTAACCAAAATAAATTTTCATATAGGAAAGTTTGCACTAAGCCTGAAAGTAACTCGGAAATGGCTTATTATTCAACTCAATCTTGTTGGCCATGAGCCCGTGTTTGATTCGATTTTGTAGAATAAACCAAATCAATCAGTGAACGGAATAAAATAGGAACGAAGGATAATTACCTAACAGTGCTTCAGTGCCAAAGGCAACTTTCTGTTCATGTAATTCGTAACTAAGTGCCTTGTAACCAATTTGAAGAAACACAAAGTTTTCGCTGCAAAACAACATAATCAAAAGTTTCATTGCATAACTGTTAACAGGAAAATTAATATGCATCTTTCTGTGTGAAGATTACTGACCAAAAAAAAATGGATAAGCGACAAAATATCCCCAATCATAGAAAAAACCTACGCCTAGGGGTTCAGCTAAGCTCAATATCCTGAAGATCAAGTGTAAGGTAAACGATAAAGAAAGACGATTGGCTTCTTAACTTGATCGGTCAAAACCACAGGCTGTTTTACTTCGAGCACAGAATGGATTGTTCCGAATGGACGGGGAAAACATATTAAGACATCTTGAGGATTGGCATAACAGTTTATCGTACTTACCGCATGTACTCAAAAGGCACGTTATTTTGTGTAATCACAGCAGCTGAGCCAGCATCCGGGAACTGAGAATAATGGACCTCTGTCGTGTATCTGGTCTCATGACAGGGGACTGGACAGTCGCATTTTGATGGCTCCAAGTTTGCTGGAAATGTGCAAAAGTAAGTGATTACTTCAGTCGAACATAGGCACGTTTTGCGTGCAGAATGGATGAGGTTTTTGTGACTAGTGGTGAAATGATTATTGCCGCATGGTATGAAGACAATAGATACTTACAGGAACCCATATCTGTATTAATTCCCCGAGTTGGTTAATTTTAGAACTGCTTTTCCCCGCGAAAAGGTACGACGTATGACAATTTAATTGTCATTCACATGTGCTCTTTTTTTATTTGCGACCCGTTCTACAAGCAAATCTACCCAGGAAGAGGTTGATTCCAAGGCTTAGTGTGAGAGATAAAGGCTCCGGATCATGGGCTTCTGATAATGAGTATCAATTTATTTCAAGGCAAACTTAATAGCATTGATGATATGGAGTGTTTGTTTAAAAAATCGTTTTAGATATTTTAACATATTTAATATATTTCAAGAAAAATGATTTCAAATAAAATAATGTGTTCTTACAAGTGACCGTGTAAATACACTGCGTATCTATTCTCGCACATGTCCTCAAACTAGATGCCGCTGAAAGAAAGGAAATAAAAATACAATACATGAGTCAACTAAGAATAACGCATGAATCTGAATGACTGACTGCCTGAATGAATGAATGAATAAATGAATGAATGAATGAATGAATGAATGAATGAATGAATGAATGAATGAATGAATGAATGAATGAATGAATGAATGAATGAATGAATGAATGAATGAATGAATGAATGAATGAATGAATGTGGGAGCAGGGATGGCGCAGTGGTTAGATCGAGGTTAGAGCACTCGCCTCCCACCAATGTGGCCCGGGTTCGATTCCCGGTCTCGGTGTCATTTTTGGTTGAGTTTGTTGTTGGTTCTCGTCCCTGCTCCGAGGGTTTTTCTCTGGGTACTCCGGTTTTCCTCCCTCCACAAAAACCAACATTTCCAAATTCCAATTCGACCTGGACCTGGAAACAGTGGAGCGAAGAGCCACTACGTGGATTCCACTGGAATTCCTATTTATTATTTATTTATTATTTATGAATGAATAAACTGATCAAAATTAAATATCCATCTGGTTTTCATCTTTAACATACATAATCCCATCGATATCATCTTATTACTAGCTAACTAATTAATTAACAAACAAACAAATAAGACGATAAGAGGCAGAGAACTACACCAGTAACAATCATACTCCAAAAGAGCTTCAGACCTGCATATTCACCGCTACGGCATTTACAGGTTTTGATGATGGCTTCCACGATGCACTCGTACTGACAGGCACCCTTTGTGTAGGTTTGGGCTATCTTCAATTTCTTGTTTTGACATTTTGTCTCGTAAGGTTCCTCTAGATTTATTATCTGTCAAATAAATTGGGAATAATATGATAAAATGGCCAGAAACATTCTCGATCGCGGATTTGAGAAAAGTTCGCCAGAACTCAAAGCAAATCCATGTCAACCCTGACGCCTGGAGCGAGAATTCGGAAAACGCTTATGAGGAAGTCACACTGTGCGTTGGATTCACTTCTACCTTTTTATGCAAAGTATCCAACCCCCCCCCCCCCCCCCCATTGACTCAATAGAATGGAGCGTATGCATGCCGATCCCTGAGAGATTCAAATAACAATGTCGTGGCAGTCATGTTGGTGTACCATCACAAGGAGAAACATTTTGTTGATGGTACACCAACATGGCGGCAATGACGTCACGCATACGTTGCATACGTTTATTAGAACTCACCCTCTGTTGATGTAAATTGATGGTGGCTTGTGTTCCAGGTGAAACATTGATTCCATCCCAAGGAGTGAAAAAATCTCCTTGAGGGTGGATTATTACACTGAACCCCTCCGACAGCCTTCCTATTGTCTGGTCCTCCTTTTGTGTGTCTAGTAATATGTTTAACCCTCCGGCGGGCCCATGTAGTTGGGCCTTTATTATGTCATCAGGGCCTGCATTAAAGGTGTAACATGTACCCCAGTCTGTTAAGGTGGTCGTGAAATTCGATGGTCCGCATGGGTTTCCTACGTCAGCATCGAACATACACACGCCAGGACCCAACATTTCGTCGATTCCCTGTCCGTAATTTTTGTAAAACCTTGTACTGTCATAATAGCTTCCAGAGGTAACTTGTGCGGTCATGAGACTTTCAGCATAAGCGAATGTGCAATTTGGAACGATTTGTGCACCATCAAACAAGTAAAAGCTTACACAACAACACATCATGGCCGCCCCACACGGCATCCCGTCACGAACCGAGGCAGTAGCTGAACAGAAGCTGTCGTTTAGGCCGTACTTTACGAAGTTTGGGTCATCGTCCAAGGTAAACATCTTTTTCTTGCTAACAAGATTTAACGGGCAAATTGACACGGCCGGAAAGTCGAGCTTATCTTCGTACTTTTGTGTTATAACAGTATTTATAGGAAAGCTGGCGAATTTTTTGATGGACCCGTGCGCTGTGAACAGAAAATAAGCCGTGAATGCCAATAGAATAATAAGCCAGCCCATCCTTGCCCAGAGAGGTCTCCTCCAGAACACGTAACGGATACCATGCAGAGAAGTGGCATCAAAAAAGCTCTTCCATATTTCATAGGCGCTTGGTACGTTATTGTTTTCCTTTTTTCCATCCTCGATTGCCACTTTCAGTGGGTTGAGCTCAACCTCCTCCAGTGTCATTTCTCCTGTAAAAAGGAAACAAGGAAATGAATGATAGATGTATTTTTCAGCCATTGACACAGCCATACTCGGAAAAAGAAAATTTGAGCTCTCCCAACAGGGATCTAACCTATGACGAGTCTCCTGTAGAGCATTCGAACTAGTAATTGGAAGATCATAGGTTCAACTCCCGTTGAGAGAAATTTGATTTTAATCCTAGTTCCAAGTATGCCTGTGTCACTGACTGAAAATACGTCTGCTATTTATTCACCAGGGCCCAGTTGTTCAAAGCCCGATTAAGCTAATCCTGGGTTAACGATAACTTTGATTCGAGTATATTTAGTAATCCATAAGGATTCGTCCAAAAGATTTTTGTCTCTAAGTTTTGCCATAGACTTCTCTTTACCATTAACTTAAAATGAACTTTTAAAAATCATCTTTAACTGGCGACATAAAAAACTCGGTTAACTTTTAATCGTGGAGTACCTCTAACCGGCTTTCGAACAACCCGGCCCAGGCTTACTGACATAACATCAAATTCCTTTCAAGACAGCTAAATGAATGTTTTCCTTTACTCGGAGCAGCGGTTACGCGCGTGGGAATGACTTTGCGCATGCGTACGTGTATCACGTAAGTTAGGATTTCGTAAATTCAGTTAGTAGTACACTTACGCTACTTAGAGCGGTTTCCAATTGAGTGTCGTAACACCAAAACCAAAGTAATTACTCTGGCCAATCGCAACAGATGTAAACAACACAACGAGCCAATCAGAATACGAAGCAAATACATGTAACTGGCCCCAAGCGCGGGAAAACGCGTGCGGCCAAAACACGATTGGTTTTGGTTTGGGTTCCCATTAGTTGTGGAAGTGGCGCGAGTTTTGTTAACCAATCACAGAGCGTAGTAATGCAAAACCAAAGCAAACGCGAAAATACTTTCGACACTCTATTGAAAACCGCTCTAATATGGTCAAACATAATTCTATTTTAAGTGTCCCGATTCCTCAACCCAGAAACTGTGAGAAGACTGGTACGAGTAAGGGATTGTGGGATCGGGTAGACAGATGGGCAATGCAGTGTCAGAACATGGACAGAGTCATTTCTTCGACTCCCGGCCATCTACTGAGACGAAATAAGAATTGCTTTTTTGTTTTCCCTCTTTTCATGCAAGTGACAAAGGTCCGCTGACATCATATTACCCTCACCGCACGAAAAACCTTTCCTGATCACCACAGAATATATAGTTGACAATGGAATGTTATATTGAGTTTACCAAGGGAGTTTGCTTACACACATGCAGAATATTCATACAGGAAATATGAAATTTGCATCCAGATTGCAATAAAAGGTAGGGATAAGAAGTGTATCGATAACTACCATTCCATCTCCGTTTTACCGGTGGCTTCGAAGATCTTGAAAGAGCCCTGCAAACACAGCTCCTCCAACATTTACTGAGATAAGTCCAATCAGCTATCTCCCTTCCAGTGCAGTTTTCAGAAAAATCACTCTACCCAGAACGCGGTAACATATTTCACGGATTGTATTGACGAGGGTTGCGTTACGGCAGCGGTGTTTGTCGACTTATTATTCTTATTTTTTGACTTTCGTCGTTTCCTTACGAGTCAGGGTTAATTGTTAATTGGTATATATAAAATAAAATAATTGAAGGCATTCTGTCTTTAAAAGAGACGATGATCAAGGCAGTTTTTACTCACTCGAAATCCAACCTGTGCTGTTATCTATCTTTGCCATGTCGTCTGCTTCCAACTGATGCAGTTTGTTCAGTGTCTCTGTAAACAGCTTTGGTACACTAAAACAGAGTTAAAAGCAATAGCTGTTAAAAGAATAACTCGACTAGCTGTTAAATGTAAGCAACCCTTTCTGACCACCTCGATCATTTTAAAAATGGAAAATCCTTGTTTAACTATTTTTGATCAAATACTTTATTTGCACGCAATAGTTGATTTCCTTCGATCGGAAATCGACCAATCGACCGTTTAATTTACACACAGTAGATTCTAAAAAGAGCGAGGCCATCGATGCCTCTCTTACTCTTCAGTTGTAGGATAATCAGGATATTACTTTCCATCAGTATGTCAAATTCCTTTGATGTTTGCTGGGTTGTTCGTTTATATGTTTTATAAAATTGGGTGTCGAGGCTCCACGAGTATGATGTAGTTAGTTATCTTGAAATTCATTGCATAAAAAAGGACACAACGTGTCAGATATTACACGGTGAAGGTCAGTACTAAACAGTTTACCTTCACTGACTATGATGTCCATCATCTACCTTAGGTGTACAAATTACTGCAGCTGTCAATACTCGATTAAACGCCTCTAACGTTAACATTAACAGCGTTTATCGGATTGGGTGTTTTTAAATTAAATTCAAATTAATTAAAATTAAAATTCTGGGGCTCCCAGTTTATTAAACACAGCTGTCATTTTCGTCCATTTTCCTCCAGTACGTTCCAGTAACAGTTACCAATTCAACAGATTTGCAATTCAAAGAAAATACCGTAGTTTGCGTTCGAAAAACCCAGGGTACGTGCATGCGCAAGCAGCACTCTCTGGACGGTTCGTTTCGGTCAGAAAATCTGTTTGCAAAGCCTTAATCTTCTCAGAAATTCACATTGTAATGAAAAACTAGTCATAGAACTCATCTACCAAACACAGGTTGCTTCCATTGTATTTATATGTTGTATGATTGTATGTCATATTCGCCTTTTTTATTTCAACCTTTTGCAAAAAGAGGAAGTTGTTGAACGGTACTGACTTTCAAATGCCGGTTTTGAAAGAAAATTCTTAATGGCCTGAGAAAGAGAGTGCTTCAAAAAGTCTCGGCACTAATCGGTCTGATCCCTCGAAAAGTTTGATGTTCTTTGCCCGAAAGCACTTCGCTCGGGCTAGTATTTGTGTTTAGGATATCACAGGCGTCCCAAGCTCACGTTTAGAGAAAGCGAAAAATTAATTATCTATTTATTCAAATATGCGTCACGGCTGTGTGAGTTGGAACGTGACCTTTCATCTTGCGCGGTATTAGGTTACACGAGAACCGTTGAGAATTTGAGCGCTTTATAAGACGTTGTATGGGGAATAAAATATCGTTCATTTAGAACGCTAAATACATTAAAATATCCTCATTTTTTACGTAAGATGATTAAAAAAAACTCACCTCTTGTGTGTCCGTTGTGCTTTTTCGTTATTTTCGCTGTTTTGGGCTTTTTATGCCACCACTGTTCTGGGGATGCACAATCTGCGGGCTTATTGTACTTTGCGAAACGAAATGGAACGAAACGAAATGGAAATCTGTACTTTGCGAAATGGAAATCTGTAATTTGCGAAATGGAAATCTGTACTTTGCGAAATGGAAATCTGTACTTTGCGAAATGAAAATCTGTACTTTGCGAAATGAAAATCTGTACTTTGCGAAATAAACAAGTAACAAGTCGAAATTCGTCGTACCGTACAATCCACTGAAATGAACGATCCTTGTGTGATGTCTCTGCGTATCTGTTGCTTTCCATGTCGCTTCCGACATCACCCCAGCCGGATATGACACGCTAGCAAGAAAATCTGTACTTTGCGAAATGAAAAAACGAAAATCTGTACTTTGCGAAATGAATAAATGAAAGTCTGTACTTTGAGAAATAAACAAGTAGCAAGTCAAAACGTCGAACCCGTACAATCCACTGAATTGAACGATCCTTGTGTGATGTTTCTGTGTATCTATATATAGCTGTTGCTTTCCCTATCGCTTGCGACATCATCCCAGCCGGATATGTCACGCTAGCAAGACAATCTGTACTTTGCGAAATGAAAAAATGAAAATCTGTACTTTGCGAAATGAAAAAATGAAAATCTGTACTTTGCGAAATGAAAAAAAAAAAAAAAAAATGAAAATCTGTACTTTGCGGAGTGAATAAATAAAAATCTGTACTTTGTGATTTAGACAAGTAGCAAGTTGGAATTCGCCGTACAGACAATCCACGTTCCTTTATCTTTGTGTATCTATTGCTTTGGTCTCGCTTTCCCTATCGCTTGCAACATCATCACAGCCGGAAATGTCACGCAAGCAAGAAAATCTGTACTTCGCTGTTGAAGTTGTTACTTTTATGAAAAGGACCATATTCCAAATCTTGCTGTTTTGCGTAATAAGAATAATAAACTGTAATAACAAAACATTACATTATTTATTCATATGGAAATATCTCCAGAAATTGTCAATCGAAATTGTGATAGAAAAATATTTCCCCAAAACAAGATAAGCTGCCAAAAGGGAAAAGAAACAAACGAACAAATTGAATTTAACAACATTTCTCAGAAAAAATACATGTGATCTAGATATACCCCAAATAGTAAATGCAAATTGGAGAGTTAAACTGAAACTACTAAACTAACTACTGTTGATCTTATATGGTAATCGATCGACGCTTATATAATATATGTATACTGAACTGAAAACAGTAATCATTTTTTCAAACAATCCATTTCTAAAAAAGTTCAAATCAGTTCTGGCCAATGATAGATTGTTAAATTACAAACAGCCAGTGGGATGTAACCCGGAACTATAAACGCGCATATAATCTGTTCATAGATGTTGAACTCATTACTCTACAATGACACTAACAACTACTTGAACCGCTCAACAATTTCGATCGTTTGGAATTAAACCAGAAAGTATTCGATTACTCTCGGATCTCAACATAATAGCAATTTTGCGGTACTTTAAACAATTCGAAACAGCGATCTACCTGGACATTTTGTCGTAAGTGACATTTGACATCTCAAGTCACGTTCACAATCAGCCAAGGATCATGGAACTGTTGTGAAAATCTAAATAATAAAGCAATGCATTTACGATTGAAATTGTAACAAGTTAAATGTACCTCAACAATACGCTTTGGTTTTCGTGACAGGGAAAGCAATAGATACACAAAGATAAAGGAACGTGGATTGTCAGTACGGCGAATTCCGACTTACTACTTGTTTAAATCACAAAGTACAGATTTTTATTTATTCACTCCGCAAAGTACAGATTTTCATTTTTTTTTTTTTTTTTTTCATTTCGCAAAGTACAGATTTTCATTTTTTCATTTCGCAAAGTACAGATTGTCTTGCTAGCGTGACATATCCGGCTGGGATGATGTCGCAAGCGATAGGGAAAGCAACAGCTATATATAGATACACAGAAACATCACACAAGGATCGTTCAATTCAGTGGATTGTACGGGTTCGACGTTTTGACTTGCTACTTGTTTATTTCTCAAAGTACAGACTTTCATTTATTCATTTCGCAAAGTACAGATTTTCGTTTTTTCATTTCGCAAAGTACAGATTTTCTTGCTAGCGTGTCATATCCGGCTGGGGTGATGTCGGAAGCGACATGGAAAGCAACAGATACGCAGAGACATCACACAAGGATCGTTCATTTCAGTGGATTGTACGGTACGACGAATTTCGACTTGTTACTTGTTTATTTCGCAAAGTACAGATTTTCATTTCGCAAAGTACAGATTTTCATTTCGCAAAGTACAGATTTCCATTTCGCAAAGTACAGATTTCCATTTCGCAAATTACAGATTTCCATTTCGCAAAGTACAGATTTCCATTTCGTTTCGTTCCATTTCGTTTCGCAAAGTACAATAAGCCCAATCTGCGAGCCAGCGAGGCATGCGAGGCATGCGAGTCAGACGTGCGAGGCACTCAGATTAGCCTAAAAAACACTCCGGTTAGCCTAAAAAGCACTCCGGTTAGCCTAACCATATATATATGGAACAGTCAACGGCGAACTCAAACTCCTTCAAAATCGCTCAAAAACCGCTTTTGAGGTAAAAGGACGACTATATACCACAGATAAGGTAATTCAACGTTTATTTATCATTGATTTGTATACATAGTTAGCGATATATCGCTATAGGTGAAGCAAACGGTAAATCCAGTGCATTTACTATATAATAACAATCGGCTACACAGACACATTGTGTGGGCCCCCTGTGGTGTAACCTAACACCGCGCAAGATGAAAGGTTCCAACTCACACAGCCGTGACGCATATTTGAATAAATAGATAATTAATTTTTCGCTTTCTCTAAACGTGAGCTTGGGACGCCTGTGGAACACCTTACTGTTTAATGACACTCAAAGGAAATTTAGTGGTGACTGTAATGATAAAACGGTTGTTTCTTGAATAAACATTTCAAGTTCAAGATTCGACGTTTATGAGTTGCCATTGTCCAATCAAGAATAAGCAGCATGTAAACTCTAAATTTTGGGTTTATTTTACACACTCCAGAACCTCAATATACGACCATAACAACCATCAAATTTGAAAATAAATACAGTCAACTCTCTCAAAGCGAACACTTCTCGTAAGCGACCACCTCCCGTAAGCGACCACTTCGTAAACCACCGTTTTGTTTCTCAGTTAATACTGTTTCAAGAGCTCTCTCGTAAGCGACCACCACTCAAATTTCTAAGGGACCGCGACCACTTTTTATGCCAGAAATTTGACATATTCTTTTATTCGCGTATGATCTGAGTAAATAATTACTCAGAAGTAACAAAAGTTCAATTTTTAACGACGCTACCCCGGACAACTGACAGTTTACAGACAGAGAAGATTATTATAAGCCTATAACTAGATCTGTAGGTAAATGGGAATTGTTACAGTGATCCGTTCCAAAATGTTACACAAAGTTTCGTCAGAAGAATGAATAGATGTGAAAAAATCAAATAAATTAGTTTCTATTCGCCTAACTTTAGCCGCTAGGGTTATATATTTTTAGGTAATAATTTATCAGTCCAGCATAAGGCTTATTTTGTTAATCTTTCCCGTAAGCGACCACCTCCCGTAAGCGACCACTTTGTCGTGCACCAAGGGTGGTCGCTTACGAGAGAAATGACTGTATGTCCAAGTTGACACATGTGCTGTTTTAAATAATTTTATTCTAATTTCAAATACAGAATCGACAGGCTTAGTCAGGGATGGGGAGGGAGACGAAGAGCTTGAAAAAGTGAGAGAAAAAGGGGACTAATCTTACCCCCTCTCCCTGTCCGGTCCTCTTTTTACCTCACACATTTTCTCGCGCCCCTTCCACCCCCCTTCCCCCTCCCCTCCTCCTCTTCGACTACGCGTGCTACAAAGGCTGCAGGTGTTTAAACTCTCTTTTCGTTTTCTGTCGAGATCTGATATAATCACTAATTATGCGATCCCGATCTTCTATTTTGTCATCACATCGAATAATTACGAACTCATTGACGATGATAATTGGTAAGCAATGCCGTGACAAAAAAACAAACAAAAAACCATTGGAATGGAAAAGAAAATTATTTTTTAAAGTTCCATAGAAGGAATACCTCTTTTAAATTTTAAACCAACAAAATATATTGGCATTTTTATTAGTATTTATATAGTATTGAATATTTTAGAAATGATCATTGAATCGTGTAAATCATCCTTGAATCGTTAATCATTTAATTTGCAATCAGTCTATCCGCTGATTTAAAGCAGGATAAATGCGTTGTATTGCTTCAAGTCAAATTTGAACTCGAACCTTGCTTGGACAAAAATTCTAATCTAACGGTATTTCACTACTTGTTTCGTTTGGGAACGGCTACTACCTAATACATCAATAACAATGCAAAATAATCGTGTTATCATGGACTATCATGCCAAGAACTGCTCACACAGAAAATACCACTTTCTGTTCAATACACTGTATACACAGACTTGAGTGTGAAGATGAGTCGATTATTTGTGTTTCTTACGGCTGGCTCTTATAAGGCTGTAGTTTCCGGATTAGTCCATTCTTACACCTTACAAGTTTATGGTTGAATTAGAGACGAAACATTTTCCGGAAAGGTCACGGATTCATTGAACAACATCATTTCAGCAATCATTGATCACGAACGCGAACATTTTTAATCTAGGAAGGTTTATGACGGTTGAAGAACCGAGTCACATTGACTTCTAACAGCGCACGTGCAGCAAGCGAAGGCCTCATTTGAAAGGTATAAAGAAAACGAGCCTAAAATCAGTTACTTGATGGCAACAACATTGTTGACTACATGAAATGATAATTCGTTCGGAGTCAAAGGTGTATACATATACATGTCCATAATACAAGTAAAACAGCCTGAATAATCTTACCTTTGTCTTTGGTCACGCAATGGCTCAATATGTTGAGTTTTTGTTTTTCTTTTACTTTGTTATTACATTTAGTTGAAAAACACGAGTCACGGTGGGCCACGGAACGTATGTAATAGATGTTATGATGTTGTTATCGATGTTTGACTTTGTAATTTGCGAGATGACGTCAGCCGGAAAGCTGATATTACATCGCCTCAGATCAGTGGTTTATTTTGTCCGGATCTTTCCGGGCAGAAAACGAAAACAGGCACGAAACTGCAGAAAGCATCGTTATTCTCACTTTGTGAATAATAATTATTCAGGTCTTATTAAAACTACGGTACATTTTGATACTACAGCAAACTCCCTTAATTTCGCTTTTGAGAAATATTGTAAACAGCATCACCGACCGTCTTGTCACTTCTGGGTGGCACGGTTAAAATTCAAAGTTTGTCTCTGGGAGCAAAAGCTTGGATTAAAGTTGCCTTTTTTTCTTTCCTGCAGCTTTAATAAGGGACGGAAAACAGGAAAAAAGAGTGCGATTGTAAAGAGCAGTGGGTTTGCAAGGGGGAAACTCGGAGAGAAGAGGGACTGGGTCAGGGGCTCTTGAACACTGGGCCAACGAAGGACAGAACGTATAAGAAGGACCTCAACTGAGGGTGTAGAAGATGAGACCTTCGGGCAGAGCCTTACCTTGCACATGCATTTATGTGAAACTGCAGTGCTAACTGACAAACGAACTAAAGTGGAAACTGTTTTCCTCTGGTGTCATTTCAAGGGACAACTGGAACTATTACTGCCACACATGTTCGCAAACTTGATATATATAGAAGAACTTTGCCGTAGATATTGTCTGCATTTTGCGCTATTCGCATATATCAGAAAATGTTGCACATACTGCATAGCCCATTCAATACCAAAAAATCGATTCCGTATTAACCTAAAGCCGGAGCATGTCAGACTTGGCTTTCAAAAGCTGTGAATTTATCGCGGACCTAGGTGGCACTAAATTACAACCCAGACTGGCCAGACAAACATTATTTGTAAAATTAAGACACTTAAAGATTTATTTAGCTACTAAAATGTACGATCTCAAGACATATCCGCCGTTCGACTTTTCCACAGAGATAACGAATAAGCTTGCCGATCATTTATTTGTAGCTTGTTTTGTCGTTTATGCTACCTTGTGATAATGATTAGTAGCGAACTATTTACGACAATTTACTGGCTTAATGAAAATATTCGAAACTGTTTCATGACAAACTAAATAAATGTAAGGTCATTCAAATACTATAATAGAATTTTACATTGCAGCAAATTGATTTTATATAATTTACATGTAACTCTATAATCAATAATATACTATGGAATTATTTTCTCTTGTTGGCTTAAACATATCTGCAAGGCATAACTATATATGTACTTCTAGCTTACAATATACATAACTTTATACTGAAAATTAAGATACCATGACCAATTAAAGACCAATGTTTTCTGAATATTAATCAACATCCAAAATTCGCCGGGCCTTAAGTGAAAACAACATACAAATTCGCTAACTTATAAGACGTGGACAAGTGTACAGTAAGTATCACTCAAAAGCTGATATGGTTCAATTTTACGCTTGAACTATTGTTTAATACCCTTGGCTAGATACAACTTGAAAACAATTGGCCCAGCCGTTGATCGGCGAAAGCTTGGATTTCAGTTTTTAGTTTTTAGTTTTTAAACAGCAGTGTAAGGCCTCAATTGAACAGTTTTTATATAATTGGCCCAGCGTTTTCAAGTTCAAGCACTTTGTCTTTTCAAAACCATCGCTAGTGACCAAGTTTGGTTTGTTCGTGGATTCAACCTTGGTCCTCCTAGATTAAAAGCAACAACTGCCATTGCCCCTAGTTAATATGGTTTGCCTGTGACCGGTAACAAAATGATTCATAAATAGGCAAATTATTATCATCCGAGTTCATGAGTGTAGCCCTGAGAAAGATCAGACTATATGAGATGACTGACGGACGTTTCGACAACTTGTGCGGGAGTCATCATTATCATCAAGAAACTGCAAAACTAGTGATCTTGTATTGACGTCAAAGCCCTACTATCGCCAGTCTCCCGTCTTGCGCGGTATTGCACCCGAAGGGAAGTGAAATTTAACGCTTTTATACGCCTCAAAAGCAGGGAAGAAAAATTCATAAGGAATTTTTTTCAATTTTCTAACGAGACAAGCATGAACATTTGCCAAGCAAATGAAACAAAATTCTGTCATATACACTTTGAATCTCTTTGACCAGTAGAATCTGGTTCTCATTCGCTTTGGCATACACAAATGAACCGTATCTCTTAATAGCAACATTTGTTTCTTTCAAGTGCGGAATTTAAAGCATGCTTTTACAAAAAGCAGCATACTGACCAACTACAAAATACAATCAATTTCTGACAGCAGATGTCACTCCCAAAGTAGTCTAGTTCGCTTGCAACACACATCCTAACTTACTTACTTCCTGTATGTATTCAAAACTAAGTTTTCTTTTGGCTTCCAAGTTCACTTGTGGAGTAAAGAAAACAGGAGGCGGTGGTGAATGTTCTTTAACTATAATGCACTTCATTTCAGGAGTTGATTGTGAAACAATGAAATTTCCATCTGAATGACGTCTCTTTGAAATCTGCGCCGAGAAGCTGGCGGGTATCTGGGTTTGGCTGACCAAACTAATGTATGTAGAGTCAGGCTTACGACCGTGACACATTCCGACTTCAAGCCGAATCTCTGGAAGCGGTTGAGGTTCCTGGTCGAGATAGCTTTCATCCGGATGACTCTGCTGCAGCTCAAACGGCGCTGCATTACAAGGTTTGGGCAAACCGCTAAGGCTGGTTCGCCTTTGGCTCTCATTGTCGTGAATGCTTCTTATTGCTGCTTCAATTTCCTCACCAATAGTTATGGTGTTCGCACCAGCAATAGATGAATTCAGCGCACTTATCTTCTCTAGCCAGTCACGTGATACCCTGTCCTCTTTCCAGTCCAACTTGTGGATTCGAGGAATTTGTACCCTGAGCGCAAGGAATTTAAGCTGATCTCTTCTGCTGAGCATAGAGATAACGCTGTCTCCTTGCGCCATTAGCTCGGATAGTGTTGAAAAAAGTTGTCAACTGTCTTTAAAACTTGGGCTTATTTGTATAAAAGGAAAACTGAAAAGAAGGAGTCAGTTAGGACGGTCTCTGCTCGTGACTGCAATGATCAAGACAGGATCTGTAAGCCGAAGACTGTACTGAAAAAAAGTAGAAAGTAAATAGTATGTAAATAATACTAAGTATTAGATATGAATTGTAACACAAGATTAATGATTTGCATTACAAATGCCAGCTATAGTTATGAAGCGCGGGTAAAAAGGCAGTACTTGTCTGAAACCGATAATAACGTTTCGCATAATACGCTTTCTTTCCCTTCAAGGATCCGAACAAAAGAAGAAAAACAGAAATCCAAAACCGTTTGAGTTCAATACAACTCAGTTGCCAGCGATCACCTTCGAAGCCGAGAGCCTAACTTCTTTAATTCCTTTGGTTTTTTTGAACGAATGCTCGTGAAGGAATAGGGAGCTCGTACTAGGATGACTCAAAACTATTTGAAATGTTATCAAGGAAAGCAGAAGATGGCCACATTCACGTAAAACTATGACATGTGATCTTCAACAATATCGACGAGCGATCGTGATCGTCATCTGCTCCTGGATATTAGACAAGTAAAGTATGGACAAATGAGCCGCATATAAATCACGTGATTACGGGACCAAATGGAAGAAATATCCTTTATACAACAAATTGACGCCAGTGATTTCTGCTGGAGTTTTGCTAACTGGTTATGGGAACTCCACCTAGGCCGTATAAAAAAACTGAATGTTGCAACATATAATGATGCAACAACATCAGTGTTGGTTGCATCAAACGAAAAGGTAAAAATGCAAGCGTCGATTGCTCCTAGCATTATTGCTGGTCGAGCTCCATGCCGGCCCAAAGTGTTTGAGGGTTGCGACACCATAAAGTTTTTCTTTGTGAATCACGGCAAAAAAGAAGAAAAGAAAAAAGCCAGTGCGAGTCAAAACCTGCAACATTTTCCATTTTTACTTCCACCAGTGAACTGACGAAAGCTTTGTAAAACTGGAATATAAAGAATATAATTTCAATACGCAAAGTCGAGAATTAAACTACTGCAATTGCCATGACTCATTGCGAAGGACTTTCTACTGATCTGTACGTCTTCAAGTATAAAACTGATTGACCCTCTTCAGCGTTCTGCTTGGTGAAACCAGTAAAAGGCAATCGTAACAGCGAAAATAGAGGTACTTCTCATGTAGTTGTTTGATTTGAACGGCCTATCACTGATCAGACTGATACTCTTCAGCAAAAGTGGGCCGGAGTATACTTAAAATTGTACTTTAGCGTCGACTGCTGTAATCTCCACCACAACCAAATTTTAAGACTCTAAATTCTTAATCTAACCTTATGGCGTGCAATGACATCTGACTTTTCAAACTGTGTAAGAGTTCAATAAAAAACCAAATCAATGATATCAAGAAAAAACTAATATTTTCACTTACCACCGAATTCACGCTGTTTGTGCGATTTAGTTATATACCTTGAGGAATTTGTAAGAGTATAGTGTGCGGAATCATGAACCAAACACTTTTTGAATTGTCTTTCAAAACTGCTGTCGCTTCACTGATTTATTTCGTAGCTACCGAAGCTTTTAAAAATTGTACAAAAGAGTATTAACAATACAGCCATAAAGATACAAATTAGAAGTGCTCATTAGAAGCTCATTTTCTGGCCGTTAGGTCGGTCTGTTTTGACCCCCAAGTGGAGACTGAATAATTATAGAACTATTAAAATTTTATATCGACAAATTCAGGGCAAGAAAGAAAGAGAAACGATACCGGTGCCATCTGCCATTACTTTCTTCATTTCTCCAACGAAAGTTCAAGGTGGACCACAAATACGATTGCCAGTTTGACAGTTTGACTACAAGTGTTTACTTGAGTTCGATGACTGATACATCTTCACTGATACATTTTTTGAGAGATGTGCTTGAGTGATAGCGTAAGACACGGATCATTTATGCTTCATAACAGTTACTATACTCAATATAAACAATACCTTTCTTTATTGATTTCAATTCAACACGATATCCGCCTAATTTCAGCACAACGGTGGAATTTCTAGTCTTTTAATGACAAAGGCTGCGGCCAGATAAAACGATTCGGAGTACAATGGTTGCTAGCGCCATGAAATCCATCTTGTACTTTAGGCGCTTCTTAGTTTTGTTTGTTTATTTTTTTAAGTACTTTTGGGCCCGCGACACTCGCGTGCGTGTAAACAATAAACAAACATTACGTTGAAGAGTCCACTCTGAGAAAAAAGCCAATACTGACGACTGCCTCTAGTTACCATGGTAACTGTTTGTCATTTCACGCTTAATTAGGGAGTGTTAGTCAGCAAAAAGTGCAAAGTGCAATTATATTGGGAAGACTTAGACTGCAAGCAGTCCCTTTCTGGATAGTCGAGAGGTCGCGCGAAATAGCCGAGCGCGAAAAAACTGGAGCAAACGAGCGGAGGGGAGCTTGGGGAGAGGCGTGAAAGTTTATTTCTCCTCGCTCCAGTCTCGCTGCGCTGTGAGCGCACCCTCTCGACTGACCAGAAAGGGAGTGCTTGCAGTCTAGGGAAGACTTTAGAATGTTCAGCGCAAAAGATCAGAGAGGAGGCCATCGTTTGATGAAAGATTGTAAAGTAGTACTTAATCTACGACATCTTTACATGATTGTCCATTTCTTAGAAGAGAACGAAAGGATCTTTGTTGAGAGACGATTGCACAATTTGTCTTACTTGACAAAGAAGGTGCAGTTTTGCGTTTTCAGTTTACGGCACAAAGACACATTTTTTTTTTTAATCGCGGACTTGCCTATCTATTCCTAAGTGTACCTTACTGCAGTTCTACAGTAGAATTCGTCTACTCTTCTTAGAAAGTATTGTTCCTGTTCTCTGATACAGGTGCTTTGTGCTGGGCGGATTGGCTACTCGTGCGGGCACGATGGACCGACCTGCCTTTGCTTGCCGCCCGCTCGGCTAGTGGTATCGATCACATGATGCTGGTATTGAAGTCCACTGAACGGCTGAGCGAACAAAGCGAACAATGAAAGTCGCTCTTGTTGTTTTTAAAAAATAACTTTGATATTTTCCCGAGCAAAAGCAAATAACGATAACTTTATACTAGCGCACCGGTAACTTTAATAGTATTGTTACGTACGCTTCATAATACAACAGTAAAAAGAAGGGAATTGTCAACATAATTAGAGTTAGAAATCTAGTAAAAGGAATTACGAGTGGAAGTGTCTTACTTTTTTGACAGTGATGATTTGTTGATTGCGCTGTGGCTGCCCGTCATAATTTTACTTCTCGGATGTATTGAACAAAAAAGGCACTGCTTGAGCCGGAGGGCCACTGTACGTTTGGTGCCTTCAGCTTGTTTACTTCTCCTCCTACTTTAGTATCCAAAGTGCTATTTCAGAAAACAGCATTGCCAATAAAGGCTAAATTGCGGTTTCCTTAGCAACTGACTGGTTCCAATTGTAATTGAATTGTGTTTCTTTTCCTGCAATTGACACGGACCGACATGAATGCAGATTATTTGTTTGTCGTTGTGATGTGTTTGATCTATTTGAAGTTCAATTGATTTGGAGCCGTCTGTGGATAAATGAACCTCTATGAAGCATGATTGACTTTCCTGTCATATCAGCATGTCTTGTATTGTTTTCGTCTACTTTTTCACCTGATAACCGAGGGTTCCACTGATTCTCGGTTACTTTGCCTGAGAAATTTTGTGAAAAATAAAAGATCATTCTCTCGTGGCTTTCTTGCTTCATGTTTGGGGGCACTCTGCTTCCATGAAGTTAATTGACGCACAACAAGAGATTAAGGAAACTAAAACGATGTCGATGTTTCTTTCCAATAGTAATCTCTTTAACTCTTTCAGTGTTGTCAGTGTCTCCTATCAGTCTATCAGTTCATTGTGTTCATGTGCAATGCTGTGACTATTTAACCAACCGCATCACAGCTTTTCTTTTGTTTTCATCCTTGCTGATGAAAAACGGCGCCATTGAGATGAACATTTAATAACAATATAAGTGTTTTCGGCCCTGCTTTGAACTGAACGAAAAATTAACGGCTCATATAACTCCCTAAATTACTGGAAATTTAATTAAATCTACCTTTTGTATCCAAGAGAGAGAACAAACGGGAAAAAGGCTAGGCTGGCTTAAAGTTCAATAACGCGTCTTTTAAGCTGGCCTTTACCTCCAGAGGCGATTTTTGAGAAAAGTGATTGTAATATTCGAGCCTTTGGATAAAATCCAAATAAAGAGTAATTGGTACAACTTACATGTTTTGTTCTTTATTTTGCTTTATAAGTTTGTTCAAAATTTTTATTAAGTCTGAGAATGAAATCTTAAGTTTGGATAGCAGAACTTTCTTTTGGAGCTTAGATCTCAGCGGGTGGTATAGTACAAAAAGGTAAAACAAAACAAAAGCTTTTGTCCAAAAACGACTAACACCATTGACTGTACCTGCAAGTTACAATGATGTTTGTACTGTTATTAATTTAAACCTTAAACCTCAAACTGAAAACAGTTTAGACTTTATGTATTTTTGCTTGTAGTGTGGACCGGCCGTCTAGCTTTACTTAAATATGCAGCAAGTTTTTAGCGTACCTATTTTAAGCAACTTTTTATTTTAATTAATACACACCCGATAAAGAAACGCATGTTAATCATAACGTCTTTTTATCATAAATACAGAAAATAAATAGCTAGGTAAAGTTCCACACGTCTGCTAACGAATAATTTGTAGCACCGGTCTTAGCTGTTACTACAAAAGTTCCCCCAAATAATTTTTATTTCTTTGTCTTTGAACCAGTAAAAGTTCTTAGTTGTCGGTAGCCGAATATTTTTTGGCCAATATTTGCTTTCTTCACTGCAAGGCCAACACAAATAAGGCAATATACATTATTTTTTGGGTTTAAAAAAGATCAAAGGCGCGATATTTTAAACAAGTCCGATTGCACAGAAGTACAATTAAACACTATTGGTCAGCTGAATACCAAGCTGTGTGTACTTCTATTGATGTAATCCCTAACTGGTGATAATGATGAGCAGAACCAATCAACGGATAATCCCGTAAGCTCTCATAAGCAATAGCTTTGTTCTGAATCTTACAAAGTCCACTGAATATTGTGCACAAAGAGATATAAATTGTGAAATATTGGATGCATTCGTGTCAATCGACTGATAATTCGTGGTAAACAGACCGCCATCAAGAAAATTGATTCGAGTATTTTATATTGTGTGTTTTTACGATCGTTCGGAAAGGTGAAACATTATCCAGAAACCACTAGAGCTGTTTGTAAACAAGGACGGCGAGGCCCCGGCGAGGCTGAGAAAAACTGATCTACTTCGAAATATTTTAAAATTATATATCTTCCAAACTGGTGGTTATCTTTTAGCAAACAGAAACATCTTCAACTGATGTACGGAGTTTCCCCGACAAGTACTCTTACAGGTTTTTACAGGATAAATATTGGTATCGTGATAATATGCTGTAGAATTGCTGTTTCTGCTCCACTGGGAAAAGCCAGACCGCCTGCGTTCCATTATTCCAGGCACTAAATTATTAATTGCTTCCTCTAAACTCGGCTCGTGTTACAGACTTTGGAAATACGGTTTATCACGACGACCTGGATTTCTCGGGCGATTTCTGATTGTGAAGTATAGAGTCCAGTCACAGCAAAGCGATGTCAAGGTGTATAAATCTGCTTCCACGGATATTAGAAGAACGGGAAGTTAACGGCGACGTCTTGGCCCTCGAGTCACAAATGCCGGCTCAAATCCAAAAGGTTTCTTGGACAAATAACAACGTCTCTCCCGAATGGCTGAAGCGTATGAGTTCTGTTTTCACATTTAATACAGGAATATATGGTAACATTTCTAACGTCGCTCCTGTAAGCAGACCGAAACGGGTATTACAGCACTGGAACATAAACAATTGTCATCAAACAAGTTCCAATGATGTCCTGACTCAATCTGATGTCTTCAATGAATGTGATGAAAGGTCAGGGTCCGAGGAGTCATTTACTGCAAATTTATCGGCTGGTGATGAAACAACAACGCCGCGTAAACCAGACTCAACATATATCACTTTGATTAGTGGAATTACTGATGCTACATCGCCAAGCCCGTCATCTGAAGAAGGATTAAACTGTGCTAAGTCCCACATAGAAGACGAAAACTGACAACCTCTATGAACATGTTGAAATATTCCAGGTACAGTCGCACCTCTTTATTACGGACACCAAGGGGACAGGGATAAGAGTCCGCATTATAGAGATGTCCGTTTTAGAGAGGTAGGCTTTATATGGTTTTCGGTCTCTCAGGGATCAAGTGAACTGTCCGTAATAGAGAGGTGCCCGTATTAAAGAGGTGTCCGCAAGGAGAGGTTCCACTGTACATACGTCCGGGGATGAACTTACTGTCTTAAATAAACACTGATCATCGGCTTAAGATAGGGGTCTTTGTTTCTAGTTCACTGCAATTAAATCAATGGTATGTTTTTTCTATTAGAAAATAAACGTCTGTCTGTCTGTCTGTCTATCTATCTACTTGCAGATCTACCTACCTACCAGCCTGAACTGGCAAGGTCGGGAGGAAGGGAGGCAGTTTTGTTAGTACTACCAGATAGCTAGGTAGGTGGGTGGGTCGGGTAGGGATGATGGAGTCCCTGTATTTTAAGCTTTGTGTGGGCCAGGGAAATTGGGTTCAAGATAGTGGAGGTTTGAGATTCATAACAAATTCGAAGAGTTGCCCTGGTACGAATTACAAAATGTTCATACTCCCAATAAGGTATTCATAGCCTCCATACTGTTCCACGACAATGGGACTGACAACGCGGGAAATGATCACGGATGCTCACGTGTTCAGTGTGCAACACAATTCGTAAAATTTAGAGCGATACTACACATAAAAATATCGATTACTGCAAAACTGACGCAAATGCTTGCGACGATACTACAAATAAAAATATCGATTACTTCAAAACTGACGCAAATGCTTGCGACCTAGTCCACTGAGACAACGGGAAGCTCTAGATTGGCCAGGTTAATGATGACAGTCAAGAGAAATTAGCCAAAGCAGAAACAAAAAGTAAACAAAACAAAAAAAAAGGTAGAAAATGTTTAATTAAGACTACAACCAAGCTGTTAAAAATGTTATAATTAATATTTTTATTCCGTTTCAAGAAGCTCAGCAAGAGCGAGTCACATAATGCAAATTTACAGCATAAATCTACATAATTTATGTTTAATTAATCTATGATTTCTATATTTAATCTCCTTCCAAATGGCTTAAATCTAAAGCAGCTTATAACAAGAAAAATCCACATCGTCGATTTATAGCACAACCTTTTTTTTATCACACAATTAATCATACAGCACTACTCAAGGGAAACTTACGATTTTCTTTCCAAAGATAATCTAAATCAGATTATACATGCCGGCTGTTCAGAAAAAAAAAAAAAAAAAATGGTTTGTTCGTTCTCAGGTAAGTCTTATTTCTCCCGTAATGACATTGCACCAGTGAACGTTGGTTCTGTAGATCTACCATCTCATTTTTGCCCTCGTCAGATATAGTTAACACTTCATCGTATCATTGAAAGGAAGTGTCAGGTGATGTAAGGTGAAAACCACGAGTCTGTCAAATGCCCTGGGGTAGGTTAATGCCCGACCCCCAGGACGGACAATGTGGAAAAATGTCCCACTACTGCCCGGAGGGTACGGACACTTCTGGAATTGGCTGATGCATTACATTCATGAAATTGTGACACGTTTTGAAGTACTGTAGTTCCTTTTCAATTCTATTAATTGATCAAAGCCTTGATGGGTTGAATACTACTTCATTCGCGCACCTATTATGGTCAGTTTCAAATGGCGTTTTGTTTTTTTTTTTTTTTCATGTCAAATTGACGATGACGACAAAAACACTTACAACAACAACAACTACAACAGCTAAAACAAAACAAATAAAGCGCGATATCTCAGGCAAGAGCTATATTTCATCGCTTAATTTGTAAACATGGTTTTAATTTAGCGCAACTCTGGTCAAAGACAAGCCTTAAAAGATTTAGAAGGTCGCTGCATGAAATATCAGTTGATCGGGGTAAAAGGTATGACTGGTGTAACCGCGTTATAACGACATGGTCATAGGGCGAGGTTCCGTGTTCTTTGCAGAGTAAGCAATGTTTCAAATTTTGACCCGATAGTCGCAAATGCATCATATTGCATGAAAGGGTACACGTACAAGGAGACCATGCAGCATTGTAGTACCGTCATGTGTACTGTCTACACTGTCTAGCATCCCATCTGCGGAATATATTCTGAACTGTTTGAAATTTGTCCACGGACGTTTTGCCGTGGAGAAGAGCAGAATAGTTTCCTTGGAGAAAACGCAATACATTTCAGCTTTTTACTGTTTTTCTCCCTTTTCAGTTCAGAGTTTGTTGCGAGTTTATTTATTTCAGGGTCATTCGCCCTGGACTGCGCATGTGCTTGCTGCCATTTCTCATGCGTGAAGCCGCTGATAAGTGAAATGTAGTTTGAATCTGGCTTGCGAATGTGGGGAATGTTCGTCGTAATGGCGCTGTTAACTTCCCCTACAGCTTTAATTGTGTGTTCCACTGAATCCCTTTCACGTACTGTTGGAGAATCTTGACCTGAGGCTTGTGATTCAACTGGCGCTTTGCCACTGACACACATTGTTACAGTGGGTTTGGTTAACTGATAAGGTGCTTGAGTTTTGGAAGAGAGACCAGTCGCTGACAAAGTCGATCTTAGCAAGTTGATTTTATCTAGCAGTTTGTTATCAGTCCAGTTAAGAGTTTGCAGCTGCGGCGCCTGTGGATTTGCCATACCAGGAATTTCGCCCACTGTCCGCGTTTCGTGTTCTTCAGTTACACGTGACAGAAGGTTCACACGCGTAAGCCACGCGTGTGAACTCGTTTCCACGCATGGAAACGAGTTTGAACGAGGGCGACAATGTTGATTCAGTTTGGGCCATGACGAATCCGCCAATGCCAAAGAAGATCTTAATGAATTAACTTCGCTAAGCAATTCCAGTGAAACCTTGTTCTCCGTCCAGTTTACTGTCTGGACTGATACGTTAGATTCAGATGGATGTGTCCCTGGTGCGCGCGTTTCCTCCAATGATTCATCCTCCTCTATGACCCGCGGCAAAGGACACCAACGCCTAATGAATGGGTATGAGTTCGAACGAGGGCGGCCACGTTTAGCTTTGGGCCATGCCACGCTGCTGACTTGTTTTACATAGGATCGAGACAACTGTGAGGAACACGTCAACGATGATGGAGAGTTTAAAACATCCACTTGCTGGATGGGAAGAAGATTCTGTACCAAGATATCGCGCCTCAAGCAATGTTCTTCCCGGAGAATATTACGTTCTGTCATATTGCACGAGATAATCTTCATTTCTGCAATGCAAAAGACATTTCGGATTCGTCAATACACAGTGCTTAACGAGGCAATCTGCTCCTTAGTAAGCGACCACCCAAGCAGCCACTTAAATCAAGATTAACAACACCTTTAAGTTTCAAAGTCTTTCTGGCTTTTGATACTAAGAAGATAACTTGCAATTGTTCACTGAGTGTTCACCGAACAATGGCTGCTATCTGAAGGCAGGTTTTAAGTGTCAGACAACAAAAACGAGCGGAAATCAGCGACATCATCTATCAAGTCAATTAGTTTGAGTACGTTGAAGAGAGCAGAATTCGCCGGAAGTCTCGGATGCGTCAGCCATGCCACCTCAGGGCATCCGTGTTGTATGATTTTTCCACCCTCAACTCAGCTGTTTTATACCATGCATATCAATTTAAGAGGATAAATTTTCGAAAGCTGACAAAGCATTAAACTTTCGCTGAACAATTTTTTATGAAAATAACCCAGATGCCCTAACTGAAGGCTAGCCGGATTGTCAATTTAGTACAGTGAAAGCCCGCCTTGCGACCACCTCGTTATTTTGAGCCCCGAACGAACTGTAAGTCCAGTCGCTTCCTTCGTTTTACAACCTCGTGAATGAGACCACTTCGTTATTACGACCACTTTTTCACGGCCCGAAGGTGGTCGTATTCACGGGTTTCCCCTGTACTCCACTTTGTGGCGTTTTGGCATGTTTTGGGGGAGGGGGAAGTGAAAATTACAGTACTCTTTATGCTGCCACCCCCCCCCCCCCCCCCCTTCCTAAGTGCAAGCAATTTCTTT
Organism: Pavona decussata; assembly: GCF_977016875.1. Lineage (NCBI taxonomy): Eukaryota > Metazoa > Cnidaria > Anthozoa > Scleractinia > Agariciidae > Pavona > Pavona decussata. The sequence continues at coordinate 1,002,980 of NW_028145639.1, forward strand.
CAATGTTAGTTCTGAGAAACTAGTTTTGCACTGATCAAGACATTGTACTCATGAAATGATATCAGGAAAATTAGAACTTGACCGGCGTTATTACAAACAGGAACACATTTTTTTTTAGGAGAACCCTTGCCCTCGCTTAACACTTCCAGGACGAAAGATGACATATGAGTAAATATCAGTTATTAAGCTTTTTGAAGTAACTTGAAAAGCCGGCGGCTCAGCAGACGAATTTACATTTGGCGTTTAACTCAACCAATTAACCTGATACATCCTGTGAATGGCAGACTATTTTGTTTTCCACTTGAAACAAGCAGCACTTATAGAAAGGTCTGCTCCGTAGCTTTCATTTGAATGGTCAATAGATAGCTTTCATTTGAATTTAAATCAACATGTACGAAGAAAGAGGGTATATTTTTTAAAAAAAATTCGAGCTTAGACTCTAATAAAAAGAGGAATACGATGAAGATTCGAAATGTTTAATTTTTTTATATTTCCAAGGCGACAGCGCTTTCGACTGTCTGAGACAGCTGAATTAATGCATTGATCAAACTCCGATTGATTAAAACGATTTCTCAGCGTATCTAACTGATCACAGGACGCGACTGTCTTTAATCCGTTGTCAAGTCTACTGGCGTTCTGTACTTTTAAGAAAGTCACGAGATTTCGTAAATCTAATATTCAACCATGATTCAACCATATCTTTCCCACGCAACGAATTCAAAGCGACTTGTAAATAAACTTCGGTCAATATTGCTGTCGAATTAAATCTTCCTTGACAGCACATTTGCATTCAGGAACTTGTGGTTCAGCTTCCATTCCATGTAATTCATACGAAGAAGTTTAGTCTGCAATGTTGTTTCCTATCAAGATCATCTTTCTAAGATCTCGGCTTCAGACGGCTTTAAATGTACCCATCAAATTTTCAAAGATATTGGAATATTTATCGCGTGATATTTTGTTCTCTGGTACTTTCCGCACGAATCGATTTAATAAGTTTGCTTTGTATAGGGATTTAAGTGAGAGGCGTTTCAGCTCTTATTCCCTCCGGTGTAACCTTCTTCCAGCAAAAAACAAATTAATTGAAAGACCCCAAAGACTGAGGAACTGCAGAAATCCTTTAATTCACTTAGCATCGCATGATAAACATTCTTTTCAGTTCGCCGGCCAAGGGCACAAATGCGTCAACATGCATAATGCAAAGCTCTATGGTAAACAAAAACAACAAAAAAAGGTGAAATTATAACTTGTTATTTCACTCTTCACACGGAAGGCAAATATCGGCTTGTCCTTTGGGAAAGGAAACAATGAAACCAGGGAAAATATTATTTACTTTATATTTTTTTAGCTTCTATTTCTTGTGTTTGTTTGAACACGGAAGCCGGCTAAACGGATTTCGCGCCGGTTGAGTACAATGTAGGAAGAGGAACATGACGTGACAATGTGAAATGAGAACGTAAACCTTAAATTGTTTTTGAAAACTCGCAGAAAATAGATGAAAATCATTTAAGAAATTAAACTGTGATGATTATAGTCTTAGCCGGTTCGAACTTCAAACTATTTCAGTTCACTAGTCATATAATGTATAAGCTAGAGGATAAGCCGACGGTCTAAATATTTTAGGATAGCAGATACGCTTATGCAGAATATCCAAGAACTGCTTCAAATTTTGTTCGTATTTAACCGCTATCGACACTAAAATGACTTTATTGTTTGGTCGCATTTTCGCATTTATTCCTCTCAAGAATATGTTGTGCTTCCATGCATGCGTGATATAAATATATAATAATAATTATTATTTATTCCATGAGGAATTTGAGAACTTAGCCGTGCCGAGATCTAGTTTGTTCCATCGTTTCACCTACAGTTCTTTCAAACCTTTTACCTCGTTTTCGCCTTCGTTTATAGTTGTGCACTCATTGAGTATTTATTTCACTAAGGGCGAAAGGAGTTAAAAATATTTAACAGGTTTCAAACGATAACGATAAAGCCAAAAAGTATTCGATACGTGTGACTGACACGAGCCACTAGCCAATTCGCGAGTAGCCACAGTGGTTGTTCTAGCAGTGTTAAAAACTATCGAAAAAAGGTGCTTACCTCTATTCAAAATATTTCTTCAACTTCTTTATCGATTGCTTTCGTTTCTTGGAGTGGCCTTCTTGTTCGCTGTTCGGAGATGAACTGCAGACGTGATGAACAGGACGGCTAAATGTTTTGAATTTGTAGATGGCTTGACAGATATCGACAGGTGGAACAATAGCAGACTGACACGTCTATATTTAGATAACCCACTCGAGTGGTGCATGAGAGAAAGGTCGATTTTCAGCCTAATGGTTATGTCAGAGTACATTCAGAACGGAGACATCAACTTTGTCAGCAGGCTGCAAGTATAGCATTGGTTGAAAAATAAGTAAAATTCCACATCTTTGCCCCGAGTAAAGTCGGTTACATGTGTTGATAGGATATTTTTCTTGTATTTGTTTTGGAAACATTCAATTGTTGGCGCTAATATTAAAGATCTTCCGAATGTCTCCAACTTAACTATTTTGTGCCAAGAAGGCTTCAAATATGGCTTCTGGTTTATTAGTATTGGAAGCATTACAACAGCAATTCGAGATAAGCAATTACTGCGTTTCATAGTGACAAAAACGCATTTAAATTGGATAAATAACGAGTGATATTTTGCTTTATGTTGGACGAAAAAATATGCGGATTTGTACCCACGCCTGATTAGGTAAAGGATAAATAGGATTTATTTTCAATACAATGTGAATTTTAAAGAGATGAACCACAGCGGGGCGTTGTTGGTGATCACGTTTTACACCAAACTACACAACTAAATACAGATTAAGGAGATAAGTTAGTCAAGAGCCACGCTTTAAATACCCGGCTAGAAGGAAAAATAAAAAACCGGATATTCTGAGGAAAAAAAAAACATTGTAAAGCCGAGTTGCGATCGGTTGTGCATGGTTGAAATTACTTGTGTGAAACAGAGCGCATACGGTAATTTCTCTTTTCCGCCATAAATGAATTAATCGAGCGCAGTTTAGCTCTTCCTGAAAACACACAAATGAGACACTGTATCGGCTGCCGCAATGAAACGCAAGATTTTATGTTAAAGAATATACTTACAAAAGCACTGTAACACGACAAGCTTCATATACCTCAATTTAGCGAAGCATTCGCTATTTACCACCTGGTACATAATGTTAGTTTGTATATTTTATTAATTTTTTCTACTTGGGTAAGTGTTAATGTTTCAGGAAAATTTTCCTGAGTACGATTGCGTGAGCCACAGTGCATGCTATTAAAAATGACCATGACAAAATAATTAAATGCATGAAGAATTTTTAATTAAAAAAATGTAATCGTGCTCAGTAAAATCGATAGCCATATCAGTTTTTTTCAAGAAGTTTCCAGTGAGTAAACCTTTTCCTTTTATTTTTTCGCGAAGTTTATCAGCTTTCGCAAACAGCTCGCAAAATTTTTATATTTCCTAGAGGCGCAGAGAATTTTGTCGGTAGACATTTTTATTAACAAAGTATACTAATCTAACCTTTTCTGCGCCTAAATTTGGCCTGTAGCGTTTCCGAACTGAGACTTATCGTTTGGAGCAAAACGTTTGCACATTTAATTTAACGATCTCCACTGATGAATTGCAAACATAGAGCTCTTGCCTGCGAAACAACAGGCACTCGGGAAACGCGGGCGCGGAGATTAATTCGATCAGGAATTCAGTGATCGACGCTTTTCTGTTTCTCTTTTTTTTTTTTTCAGCACGTGTGGTGTTGAGTGCACAAACTGAGCTCACTACGTGACTAAGTTTTGAATTGCGTGCCTGATCAAATCTCCTAACTGCATAGCATAAGGCTTATCTTTCATCGAAACTTCGTTCGCTTTTTGCGTGTTGACATGACTTACCGAAGAAAACTTCCGAAGAAAACGTGATAAGGCGTTTTACCCGTGTATCTTCTCTCTTTTAACTGATTAACCGTGTTAACTTTTACTCAAATCACGCAACAATACGCTCAATAGTTTCAAGAACAAATTCCATTGTAATATGACATATGTATGATCCTTTTTTGGAACTGGGAAAAAAACTCTTTCCCTTTTTCACTCACTGCCTTTCAATCTGCAGTAGCCGACTTTAACTGAAATATGTAAAGAAATGTTTCATCGCCTTTCTTTCCAATAAGTTTCAATGCAATTTTGCATGAGGAAACTCATGTTGACGAAAAGGTTTGGTCCACTTTAAATCTATACCGGAACAAAAACATTTTTTTCGAGAACATTTTCACCTGTACATGTAATAAAGAACAGGATAATTAAAATAGTCGGCGTGACAAAGTTGTGTCAATCTTAATTTTCAACCTTTCAGACAAAAATACGAAATTTCCAATTTTTTTCTCCAATGACAAGAAACGTATCACGTTTACATCCATGACCTGCGTCACGAAGGCCACTGAAAACTTCCTTCCTTATTTACAGGCCCAACGTTTCAAAGTAACTTGCCAAGTAACTGTAGACTCAGCTAAGGACTAATAGTTTTTTTTTCCCATTACTATTTCCCTGAGTCTGGCTGCACAACTGAACAATCTAGACCTCAGTTAACAATCAACAATGTCAACAGTCTGAAACGCCAAGAAATATGTGTTTTTGAATAACGTTAACAGCCGGGAACCGGATCAGTTACAAACACCCAGTCCATTAAGGACAAAAAGCAACCGGCTTGAAGATTTATCTTTTATCGACGTTTTATACGCCCTTTGATATTTCTTACGTTTGATTGTCCGCACTAAAATGGCCTTCTTCACAAAATTGTGACAAGCGCAATGTTACATTCGGGGAAGTGTTCTGGCAGTTGCTGAAAGCACTCTGAACATGCTGAGTAGAGTATTCCTTTTTTGTGAAGCTATCAGCGGTCTTCTGCAATAGGGCCTGACACGGTTTTACGATTTGAGCGTGTACGTTTCGGAGCATACGTATGTTTTGCCAATTGGTAAAATAAAATATGGTACATTTGAGGTAACGTATTTTGGCAGATTGCTTACAAAACATTCATCACGTACGATGCCTTTGGAAACAGATGCGTTTCGGAAAGTCGGCACGATTTTTGCTATAAAATGATCAATTAGCGTTGTTTTGCGTTAGTAGGCTATGAAAACAACAATTAGACAAGATATCGAATGCGTGAGTTTTGCACTTGAAAAACGATTAAATGAAGCTACCGGGTGAAATTCATCGACTCAATTGAGAGAAAGAAAACTAACATGAATGCTTTTTTGAAATTAAAATGTCGAGTGTCGAAATAGTTGTTTTTTGTTTTTTATTTTTCGTTAAGTAAGTTCAGAGGATAAAGTATATCACAACAGGAAATACGTGGGATGTAACAGACTTAACGGCGGAACTTTTCGCGGTAACTTCCGCCTTTCATTCTCCTGGAAATCTGGAGCAAATTTGACAGAAAATAACTAAAATTACAGCGCTAAATGTCTGCAAAATATATCTATCCAAAATGTTCTAAAGGTGGACGATGAAAACTCGAGCGCTTTTCGTGAAACGACACCGAATCGCTGGTCTCATGGCCGCGAGGAGCAGTAGAATGATGAAAAAGGGAGAAGAAAGGGGAAAAAAGAGAGAGAGAGAGGAGAGGGAAAAGACTACGTATATTGGCAACTTTGAACGACAAAAAACTTTTCCGCGCACGTACTGTCGAGGAAGCATGACTTGAGTGGACCCGTTTTCAAAAATCCGGGTTGATATATATTAACTAGAAAGTTAAAATACGTGACTGAATAAAACTCGTTTTATGGAATAAGCCGAGCGCTGCAAAACGCGTCTCTATCGCGTTTTTAATTTTTCCATACCGTTTTCACTGCTGTCAAAACCCTGTCAAGAACGGCGCGCGAGAAAAATTAACATAAGTAAAAGTTTGAGAAAACCTAACTATTACAGTCAACTCTGGCCTTGCGGACACCTCGCTATTACGGGCACCCCGATAATACGGACAGCAGCTAAATCTCTGGTAAAAACAAATTAGAGACGTTTGACTGAAATATATTCCCGCTATTACAGACTCTCGCTATTAAGGACACTAACTCGCGGTCCTGAGGGAGTCTGCAATAAAGGGAGTTGACTGTATTTAGTCCAACCCAATTTTGTCAGAAACTCAAGTCAAATTATGCTAACCTCGATATTTTATCAGAAAACTCTTTATCAGAAATCGTAAAGTAAGATTTGATAGTTACCTTTCTCAGGCGTAATGTATGGTACATTTCTTCCTGTCACCATCCCCCCGGAAAAAATCCGGTCCCTCTAGCCCGGGAGTGGAGAATTTCTCCAAGTGGTCTTGTCCCTGAGGTAGGCGGGTGGGGCAATTCGAAATGACTACTCGCGCAAAGACGTGAGGTGAAACACAATGGCGGCTAACCTAGTAAAATTCTTTGATCTGATTTTCGTTTTTTTTTTTCCTATACACTGAAACATATCTTCCATGTTTGCCCCCTACGTAAAAAAGCGAATTTTACCCGAAAAATAAGCAGCAAGCAAAGTAGGCCTAGGCGATAGCAGTGAGCAAGCTGTTAGTACACTGAGTGCTGACCAAAATGACGTGGTTCTGAAACTGCGTTCTTTCGCCATTATGGCAAATAGTTCATATAAAAGCGGCCGGAAAACTGCAACCACCATTTTCATCAGTTCATCCTTCTTCTGATCTTTCAATCAGGATCATGTTCTTGTAAGTTGCTTTCTACAGGCTGTTAAAGATCATATATTTTGATATACGCTATTGCACGACCCCCGGGGCGCACACCTCCGCCAAAATTGACCACGGGATCCCCTCCCCCTCCCCTTTCCACCACCTCCGATCTCCCTGGTTGAACGTCTGAAATTCTTTAGAGATTTTCGCTCTCCTCCTTCCGGGGGGAGAGTTTGGTGTAGACAGATCCTCAAGGGGACGAGACTTAGTCTTTATAATATTGATGGAAGCGAGGAATAGGGAGAGTGGTGGGGGAGGGGGAAGGGGGGGAGGTGTTCGGTGATTTTATAACAAACCCCTAGAACAGACCAGAGCATAGCTCGTTCTGTGGGACAAGTTGGAGTTAGTTTTAACGCCTATACATGACATATGGTTCTGACAGGAATCGGTTCCTTTTTTTTTTTTTAACATATTTCACTCTGTATTAACCCTCTAAGATCGAGGTGCCAGAATAACTCTAACAAAGGTGATTTCAGATTGAAACATCCTACCAGTACAACACCACGAATCATATCCCCCGAGAAGGTACAACTAACATTCCCATCACAAGTCACGATGAACAAGTCCCCTCCCCCTCCCCACTCATTAGGGATTCTTATAACACGTTTGTAACTCTGGCCCTGTAGAAGACTAGAGGTATCTAGATAGTTGAAATATTGGCCCAATGGCGTCACCCCTGCAATCATTTTGGATTTTTATAAATGTCTTTGGAAGAAGCAGGTTTTTAGATAAATTTGAGATTAAATTAATTTAAGTGATTTAAGTAATTTTTAAATTATTTCTTTTCTTTTTGATGCTTTTCGTTTCACGCACAAGTTTTAACGAGTTTTTATCACTCCTAGATGTAGCGTGGGTAAATAAAGAATTGTTGTTGTTGTATAAAAGTATACATGCACCCCAAGCGTTCAAAATATAATACCCGGCCCGTGAGTCTTAACAATCCAAAACAAAATTCGTTGAACACATTAACAAGATATATAATAAATCGGCTTAACTGAAAGTCGTGATTAAGAAGTAAATACCAGATTATTCATGGGTCGTAGAGTTTTTATAAACAATATTCAACGTCACACTTAATGATCCTGAATGCGTCGAATAGTTTACAGAATAATTCCAACTCCACTCGACGCTAGAGCGGTGAGTGAAAAATGAACTATTTATTCCAACTTTTTTTTTAAGATGATTGATCGATCTGCCTGTAAGGCGGCGTATTATAAATATTTGAATAAAGAGAAGAGATTTGTAATTAAAACAAGTGATGGCTGACTCGATTTCGTTTCATTCAGTTGTCTGCTGTATTCACGGACTAGTGTAGTCCTCTTTGAATGCCCGAGGAAATGCCAAATTTTTCTAAATTGGTAACTATGAATTAGGAGATTACATGTGATATACCATTAAAGAGGTATTTTCTGGGGTATCACATATTAGAGTTAGAAGTGTCCAACAACATCAAAAAATTTTCTACTTCTTGTACTTCTTGGGTATACCCCTAAACTATAGCTTAATGTCAGCTCTCAGTCCATTGCTTGTTGTAAGATATCAACTGGACCCTTAACGTACGAGGGAAAAATTTCCAAAAGTTTGAGGGATGGTAAACTTAGTCTCATATAGGAAGGGGGCATGATATTATGCCTTCAATTCGAAGATCTTCCCAAGATCTTTTGGTTGTGCAAATTTCACATAAGGTGACCAAATATTGAGCTCTTAATTGCATCTTGTGCCATAATTGCATCTTGGCGCTGTTGAGCATTAGAGGGTTAAGCTTGTAAGGTAAATACCCAAGAATAAACCTTGAGTGAGATCTCAAGTTTCATTCTATAGCAAAAAGAAGAAGAAAAAGCTTTCATTTGAATGGTTGTGCATGGCACAAGATGCATATTCAATTTGTGACTTGACCTTGCTTACAACCATTGTACAATACCTCACGAAGCCCTAGTTTAAAAACGAATTATGTTTAAAATATATTAACCTATTAACCTTTTTATGGTTGCGGGCTTTTACCTATAAATACATACGTTTTAAGATAATTTAATCAACATAATGTGATTTAGTATATAATAAGGAAAACATCCTGAACTACTGTGAACTAGCGACAACGTCATCACTAAGTTGCGACAATCAAACCATGCTGTTTAACGAATAAAGTGGATATTCGTAAGTTTGTTTCACGCTCATTAATGGAACTGAATCACGCAAAAAGGAGAACTGACATATTTACAAATAGATATTTGTTGTTTTGAAGAGATAATCAATATGGGAAAATAGAGTGCGTTCCAGGCTTTAAGCACGCTGCCAACATTTTGCTGGGAATTAATTAAAAACAAAAATACGAACGAGATTGAGCCACTGGCGGCAAGAATCTCCCCCGCAAAATTTCGAAGCAAACCACTGCAACAACCGGTGTCACACCAGAAAACCTTTCGACTGAATGTCGACAGAGCCGACGTAAAAAAATAAGAAACGCCTGTTTTGAGAGCTCGAAGCTAAAAAGGTTACTAAAAAGGTTTCAAGTGTTTTCATAGTAAAGTGTGCGGAGACTGGTCAGCATAGTGCGTCTAAAGTGGTTTACTGTTTGCATGCGTGACATCCTGAAAACAGTTCTAATCTAACGCATGCGCTGATGTTTGACCGCGGAGTTGGATTAAGGAGTTGGAGCTGATCAGGAAGGTTAGCTCCAAGCCTCGAAAGAACTCAATTGGCTCGATACGCGCGTAGAGGCCTTGGAACGAAACCAGTTGTCAGTACACATTAATTAACTTGAACGAGTGTTTTTTGGATAGTTTTTGATTAGAGAGCTAATATTTTGACAACAGTTTTTGTTCGTTGTGGGATTTTAATGGTTTCCTTTTTAACTAACCAATGAGCGCGAACGTGTCAGTTGACAAGCCCGCTTAACTCCTTGACTAGTTTTCGCATTGTGAGAACTATCCGCGAGTGTATGAGGAAAATTCAAGAGAAAAGTGGATAGTATGAATTTGAGCCAATGCATAGACTTTGCCAAAGACGGCTTTTAGCCTTGTACAAGTATGCAAGGATGATACGCATCAATAATTTTATTTGAAAAACTGATGTTATTAGTTACATGACATTGCATACAGCTAATAAGGACACTGACAGCTGGGTCTAAATGTTCTCTTATGTGTGATATGAAAGTTTTCTGTAACGGATTACCTTCTCAAGTTCTCTTACTGAAGTTGGCAACTATTTGGGATCACCAATGCCTCATTATCAACTGAGGGAGCGCCGCTGGTTTCAGAGGAAAGAACATTAACATAATTGTGTCTATGTATACAAAGTCAATAGTGGAAGTCAAACTTGCGTAGTTTGTTAACTTAGAAACGAAGCTTTCTTGCTGCAACTAATTAGTAAACTAACAAAGTGGACGTCTTCGGTTTCCGCAAGGAGGAACGCATGCGCAATTCACGTATGTTCTTTTTTTTGTTGGTATTGTCAGACGTGCTGGCTTGCCTTTCAAGCCAAACAGATTTCGCAGGGATTTTCTGAATCTCTCGCTGTGAAGACTGTAGACGAACGGATTAACTGTTGAATTCAAGCAAATAAAAACGGTGCCAATCTGGTATGCAATAGAGCCGTACGTGAAGCCAAAGTAAGAAAGGAAGGAAGCCACTGTATCAGGTAGAAGAAAAGTCCCGTGAAGTAATGTAACAGTAAAAAGGAGCAAGGTGACCTTCTTCCTTCGCCGCAGCAACACAGCATGAGTAGCCTTGCAAAGATTACTGTCCCAAAGTTTACGGAGCACCTTTCCATACAAGGCAGTCATCAAGGTAAAGGGAATAACGAAGTCTATTAAAAACCTGACTACGGTATATGCTCTGGCCTGGCGAATGTCCGGCCAGTCCTCGATACAAAGGTTGTGTGACACGCTGTATCTCATTATGACAATTGGAGGGATCTCTGAGGCTACTGCCACCAACCAACTCGCTAGGATCCCAAGTTTTGCTTTCCGCGGCGTTAGCTTTCCTTTGTGGCTGTGTGGGAACATTACGGAGTAGTAGCGCTCAAAGGCGATTGACACAAGAGTGAAGACTGAAGCTGCTGAACCGATCCAGGTCAGATTCCCTCCAGTTGCCACCTTGCAAAGAAAGTCACCAAACGGGGGACCAGGGTGTCGGAGAAAAAGACGGAAAATGTGCTGGAGCATTACGCAGACGGCCACGATCATATCAGCAATGGCTAGGTTCACCAAGAAGTAGTTCATTGGAATTCTCCTAGTTTTGGTTCGGAACACAACCAGACAAACCAAAGTGTTACCCACCAAGTTTATTGGGACGAGAAGGGAGAAGATTGTCAGCAGGATAAGTTCTGTTGGAGACATCGTGTTGGTATATGTATTTCAAGATCAGTGTGCTGAAAAAAATGTTTTGAACATGAACAACTTTAAACTGAAACTTGTTATCCTTCCATCAGTTTGTCTTACGGTTAAATTAACTATGGGAGCTTTGACAAGCGCGCCCCTCTCTCCGTCTCTCTGACACCGCTCGTGCGCACAAACTCGGAGTGCGCCCATTTTATATTCCAGAGCCTTTTAATTTGGATCGACTGCTTCAGTCTGCGAAAAAGGGTACATGAGTGCTCTGGTTCTCGGACAAAACGCAGCGAATTTATAAACGCCTTAACAACGAAACATTTTCATTTTCAGTACGAATATAAAGTAGTATTTGGCTGTATTGCTCAATACCACACGGAAATCCACTTTTTCTCATTCATTTCTGAGAAAAATATGTACCTACATACCCTACAAACAGAGTAGCCGGATGCCGAATAAGTGAGTTAATAATAAACTTTTATTGAGATGACTTTTTCATATAAAATATGGTTTTCAAAAAGGATCCGGAATTACCCACCGGTCGGGGCATAATAAACCAGCCCTCTCCTAGATATCTCATATTTTCTTGAATATCATGAGAAATATTAATAGTCTCACTTGCACCAAATTTACAAACTTCATTGCGGCATACCCTTTTCTTGTAACATAAAGGAATTGCACCCGTCAGTGACGGTGTGTTTTGCAAATTAAAGGATGGAGGACTGATATAGTGGAACCCAGCTTAACAAGGGCAACTCGTTATTACGAACAGTTTTATTGGTCCTGCCCCATACATTTCTTTAAAATTAACTCGACTCGCTTAATAAGTACACTCCGTATTACGGGCACCTTTTTTGAACCCAACTAACGGTGTCCGTATTAATGCATTTTAACTGTAAACAAGTCAATCTTAAACTTCTGAGCGTTGTTTGAAATTTGCAGCTACTGATAACAGTATGCAAATTACTACTCGAACATAGATAAGCGTTAATTTAAACCAGATCATAGCTTTACCGAATTCCTATTTCATTTTCTAGAACAAAAGGTATTTATATTCAGATAATTTTTGCTTTAAGATTACTGAATCTTTATCGGAAAACTAGAAGATTTGGTAAGAGAACTTTCAGATAACAGCAAGAATAGTGCTGCCCCATAACGTTACCCTGTCTAAAAAATTAAAACCTTTGAATTTGGTTACTTACAGTACTTTAGGACGGACGCCGAGTGATTAATGGGATAATACGGCAATCAAAGTCGACCAATGGTGAACTGTGAGGCAAAAATGCATATCACCAAAATGTATGTAGAGGAACTATGAGGAAGCCTTAAAACAAACCCCAGGAGTTCCGCGGTTACCTTATTGGGAATATTTGTGTAACATCCTGACCGTAATTCGCAATTTTTGTTTCTAAATCTTTCCCTTTCTGAACAAATATCATTTTCGCGTAAATTAAATTGACTTCTTTTAGCATCTCCCGGGGTAAGAACAATCATTGAAGACAAGGTATATAACAAACACCTGAAAGAGTGTTTCATCCTATTTCCGATTTCTTGGAGAAATTCAATCCGAAAGTTTAACGTGAATTTTATGATAATTAAGATCACATTTTTCAAACTTCTTTCACGGTAGTGATTTCTTTTGTTTCCTCTTCATGAATAATTAATAACTTTGACAACTACACCCTTATACACTGCTTATTCGAAGAGCTAGTTTCTCATTTATTTTGCCTTGCAACTGAACGTGAGGTGACTGTATGGCCAAACTACAACCTTCATGACTGTATTGGTAATGGTAATGTATTTATATACTGCACATATCACATAGTCTCATGGTGGTTTACAATTCTTCTGTGGGGTGAGCTTGGACGTCAGCATGTAAAGGCGCTATCAGTCCATATTTTGATCTCACCCACCCACCCAACCTACGTATGATTGTGAAAGACAGATTCAATCAGAGATAGAGATAGACCACACCGGGGACTACGTCCCCTACTCTTTTCGAACAAGGCTGTGAGTCCTTTAACGTCCCAGAGATTATTAGTCGGGAACAAGTGTTGCAAGGCGGGACCTACGGTTTATCGTCCTTATCTGACAAAGTCTAGCCATTTGTAGATATCATTACAAGGGAAGCACTTTCTTCTCAGTCATTTAAAGACTGAGCACGGCAGTCCGGTGCACTGTGCTTTGGAACATGCTGACTTCCAAGTATACTGATCTTGTTGATACAAGCCGTTATAATCTTGCCAAAAAGCTCAAAACTTCGGAATTTTTTAAGGCCGTTAAATTCAACGTATTATCAGCCTCGACCGCTAGCTTTGAACTTGAAGATTTTGTATATATTTGAAGGTAAGCTAATCTGTTTCAAGTCGCACTGATAGCACTTTAATATGCTTCTACACTGCATTTAATTGTATTTAAGATTTAGTTCTACTTGTATTTAATTTAGTAATAATGTATTGAAAACGACCCCACAAGCTTTCAGCTTCATATACATCGTGTACAAATAAAGGCAACCTACCTACCTACCTACCTACCTACCAACTGAGCTAACCACTTCCATTCATTCATGAAATCCATAGGGTTCTCCTTCAATTATACAACTGGAAAAGGACACGCAAGGATACATCACGTAACATAAACACCGAACTTACATTACGAACCAACCGATTTATTAGTGCCTATATTTTGCAGAGCTCCGGCGGTAGCTGCCGTTTAACAAAAACGGACGCTTTACGTCAAAATAACGATTACAGCTATATATACTCAACTTCAACGTGGGGTTTAACAATTTCTTCCACGATTATATTCAAATTATTCCTCTAATTATTGTTACGATTGGCAAATGCCAAAGTGCTTTGGTCATTTAAATGTACATTTTAAACTTGGCTAATCTAATAATAAGATAGTAAATAATTGTCAATAGTTTTTACTCCAGTAAGGAACTCACCTACCTCTGTTTATTTAATCAAGGCATAAAGCTGTCCGATCTCCTTCTTATAAGTGTTGTCAGACACACATGGTGTTTCCAGAATCATAGGAATCCCATTAAACCTTGGGTCTCTCATCAATCGTCGAAATGCCTCCACTCCAATCTTTCCCTTGCCAATGTTCTCATGCCTGTCCAGATGACATCCTAGCTCACCTTTGGAGTCGTTCAAATGGACTGCACGTAAGTACTTCAGGCCAATCACAGTCTCAAACTCCTCCATCATTTTGTTGAAGCCTTTTTCTGTGGCAAAGTCATACCCCGCAGCAAAGGCGTGGCACGTGTCTAAACACACACCCATCCTGGACTTGTCCTGCACGCGGTCGATGATACCTCTTAGTTCTTCAAACTTGCCACCAATCTGAAGGAAATGCAGGAGAGAAATAATCACAACAAGTTGTGCTTTAGGCTATGTCTACACTATGCTGGATAGCATTTTATGCCGTTGTGAAAAATAATCCAACCTGGTGTGAACAGAAGTGGCCCAAAACCGCTGCTATCTTACCCTAGAATCCAACCCTTGCTCCTCATTGTTGACTTTCGTTTCGGTTCGATTCTCTGTTCACACTACTCAAGAAAGTGTCACAAAAACCTATCTGATATGTGATGATTCACTTTCAAGACCCAAGCAGCGTGGCATCACTCCGGCACAAAAATAAATCCGAAATTGGCATTTTTTTTTTTGGTGCCAGCACAAGAGATATCCGGTATAGTGTAGACATAGCATTAAGAGACGTTTTTTTAAGCAACACTTCAGGCAAGGCAACCTACACTGTACCCTTGATCAAGGAAATAAGATACTGTATAGTCTACACTAAAAGCCTTTATTCAGCAAAAACTGGTTCATTGGAAACCAGTAATTATAAGAAAAAAGGATCATTGTACAATGCAATTCCAGGAATTTGATTGGCTTAGCAGCCATGGGATATGAGCCATTATACCATGCTAAAGAAATTATAGCAACCATTAAATTGTCTTCTGGTTGTTTTTGCAAAGCAAAATCAGCAAGACCTAGCAATATTTCTTGATTGGCTTTAATAAAATAATTATTCCACTCACACTTGTTGAATATGATGATGATAACCAATGAGGTGCATAGCACCTTATTGGCTATCTATCATCTCATATCCAACAGGCACTGGTGGAATAATTCTAAAGTAGAAGGGGGTGGAATGGGGTTTGAGAGTGGGAGAGAGATTACTAGACTAAGTTTGGATGCTCTCCCACTGAGCTTGTGAAAATATCAATTTGAAATTTCTACTTGAAACAAAGTGCAGAGTTTATTCTTGAAGCTGACAATATGAGAACCCAGTGGACCGCCTTCAGAGATCTAAGAAGGCCCTTTCCATTCGAGCTGGGGTTCCCAGATGTTTGAGCTTTCCAGACGTACATAGCATCAGCATTACTTTATCACATTTATTAATGGCCTTAAACTACATGTATAATTTCTACACATTAAATTTTACAAATTTCTCCAATCATTGATTTAATGTTTACCAACATAAATTCATCAGGCTTGTAATGAACCAGATGTGCAAAGATTATGTTCAGAAAAGTCATTCATTAGTCAAAGCCCTTAGTAAAAAGGGGCATAAACCTTCCTTGGCATAGAATGTTTACTATGTTTGATGCTGCTGTGCAAATTCTGTTCTCAACATCTCATTTCTTTTTCTTTTTTTTTGGGGGGGGGGGGGGGGGGGGTGGAGGGGGAAAGCACAGGCTGCACTCCAGAATACAAGTATTATTCCTAAAGATGGAGTCAGTTTTAAGGCAGCAGAACCCAAAAGAAGGCACCTGTGCTTACATTAAATGAGCCTGTTCAGTGGTCACATTCACACTTTGCCGACTAAACCTTAGTCATGAGCAATCTGAGACGGTTTTGTACCCCCCACCCCCAGCCCCACCCATGCTATCCAGTTTACACTTAAAGTGGAAAATGTTGCAGAGTTTTGACCAAATCCCGGATCATAAGTAGTATACTTGCCAACTTTTTCTGAGTCAAACGCGTGAGATTTTTGCCTCAACATGAGCGGGATTTCCGAAAACGTCCCAGCCACTTCCGAAGATTTTTGACGATTTTCCAAAGACTTCCGAAGGTTGCCGAGAATGTCCAAAGATATTTCGATGACCTTTGAACACTTACGATTCGAATGGATTGTAGACATTTGAAAGCTTTTTGGGATTGTTATAAAGGGCAAAGAAATAATACATAACAAGTCTGAAATGAAATGAAGCTTTTTTAGAACAACTCGTCCGGATTTGTGAGTCAGGCGTAAGAAATTGTCCTTGATGCGTGAGATCGCTGTCTTTAGTTTGCAGGCGTGAGACTCACACATAATGCATGAGAATTGGCAGGTATGAAGTAGAATTCGTAGTATTTTTGTCTGGATTCCTTCCTGTGAAAGAGATTCCTTTTCGGGAAAGAGCCTTTGTGCACACATTAGGAAACAAGGTAGCACCCTCCAGATAACTTTTGCTCTTGGCAATGAACTTATGCAGTGTCAACAGTTGACCATCATGCAATAAACTGGATATCAGTAAATACATGTACCATGTTTTATTTTGAAAGGAAAAGACAGTTTTACAGCCTGCTAACCCTGAGTACAATCCAGGATGAAAGTAAAATGACTGGCTGAACTAATAGCCCATGCAGATCAAGCCAAGATTAGTGTTCCAGATAAGGGAGGGGTCTCAGGTTAAAAACCCGAGAAGCCTAGCTTCATGACCCAACAAAATGAATGGCAAACTTAAGAAGATTTAGAGAGAACCAGACCTATTGACCCCTCAAAATTCTTCATTGACTCTCTGATTTTGAAAGTTATCTGTAGCTTGTGTACAGCTGCCCCCTCCCCTCCGGAAAATCGATTTTTCCAGAGGGGAGGGGGTGGCTGTACACATGCTAGTTATCTGGAACACTGCAAGATACGTTAGTGCTACACCAAATCACAAAGAACTCTGGGTTTTCCGTATCACAGAATTTCCCCCTCTGTGACTTGAGGCCACATAGAGGCAAACAGTTGTAAGACCTACTCACCGTATTTCCTTGGCAACTCATATTTTCCAAAACGGTGACAACATATTTTGTTTCCTTGTGTGCTTGATCAATACTCTCTGCAATCTTGTCAAGACATTCGTCAACTCTGATCTTACCACATGTGGAACCAGGGTGAAAATTGTACAAAGTGAGACCCAACTTTTCACAGCGCTTCAGTTCATCCACAAGAGTAACACGGCTTTTGGCGAGTGTCCCCTCTTCAGGAGATCCACAGTTCATGAGGTAAATACCGTGTGGAAGGATTGCATGCGGTAAAAAGTTGCCTTGAACACAAGCCTCTCTAAACATCTCAGCAGTTTTGTCCTCCAAAGGCTTGCTTACCCACTGTCGCTGAGACCTCAAGAACATACCAAAAGCTTTAGCACCAATAGCCAGTGCTTCAGACACTGCATTGTGGAGTCCCCCACTAATTGACACGTGCGCTCCAACAAGTTTCTCCTGCAAGAATGCCTGCTGGATATTTTCGTCGGATTTTGTAACCGTGGCGTCACATTGCTCGGTCTTCACCCGTTTAATTTTGGGTTTCACCTTCTCTTCAGTAATTTCTGGGCTGTTAAGCTTATTTCCTTTCTTTTTATTCTCGTCGCGGTCAGTTGTGCTGTTCTCTCGAGTTCGCTTTGCAGATTTTGATTTCTGGGTTGGTTTCTTTACTGCAAGTTTTCCTTCTTCCATCATCGACGTTGCCCCTGATTTCTGCGATGACACTGGACTAGTTGCAGAATTTTGAGAAGTGGCTTCATTAACTACTCTAGCTGCTAAACGAACGCTTCGTCTCATTTTGAAAATGCAATGGAAAGAGTCCACCAAAGTATACTCTACGCAATTTCGACCGCCATTTTTTTTTAGCAGCGAAAAGGAGTGGATCGAGTAAACTCCAGACCCAGTCTTCCTCGTGTATTATGTTCGACGAGAAATATTCAGCTCGTAAACGTCGTCGTTTTGGAAGGCCCTTGAACACTGTTGAAGGTTAGTTTTAGTCATATTTCGCCTTGATCTTTAGTGAGATAAATAGTTACAAGGGAAAGGAAGGTATAAGAGTTCTTAGACGATCAGAAGGCGAAAGCGTACGAGTTAAGTTGATGTGCCTGACTATTGTTACTGCGCATCTCGAGATACTCGGGTTTCCTATGGGTGGTGCCTGCTAAAACAGAAAAATTTTTGCGCGGTTTAAAACTATACGGAGAAAACAGAACGTAGCATGTGCTCTTGCCCGACGTAACTAATCGAACCAAATCGAACGTTCGATTAATCGAACCCAATCACGCGATCGGGTTCGATAATCGAACCGGGGGGGGGGGGGGGGGGTACTTCCTTATAAGAGGCTAATGGGGATGTGCCGCTGGATGGGGTCACATTTTCACGACTGGATTGACTAGAATGGGGTTGCATTTTCAATAGAGTTACTTGAATGGGGTCGCACATTTTCGGATTTTTGGGGTAAGAAAATTCTATTAAGGTGGCTTACTACAGTTTTAATGGAGTATAAGGGCACAACTTTTAACTCTTTTAAAAAAGGTTCCAAGCTGTTTTTCCCTTCACTATTTACTGTTTGCTAAAGTCTTTTATGATTCTATGTGAAATTTGAACAATTAAACGTCAACAAATAGCCAAAATGAGCGACCGAGTACCGAATGAGAGACTGGGCACTAGTAGGTTAAGTCACGTTTTTCTCAAATTCTACCCGTATTACCCCACCTGAAAATTTCAGGAATAAGAAATTGGGTCTGATTTAACATTCATGCAAAGTAAAATAAAAATGTGTAAGACAGTTTTTGTGCAAACTAAGAGAATGTGAAATCAAAAATAGCTCAAAATCTGTCTTACAGATTTTTCAAAAATTTTGGCTCCAAACGTGATTCACCCGAACAAATCAACCGTGAAAATTTCATCATAAGTTGTACGGTAACTTTTCGAGCAATCCTCGATCAAAGACAGGTTTTTACAACCTCAGACGAGAATTGAATTGCGCATGCCCTTTATTTAAGCGCGCGCTCATGTAATGCCATGTATCGCGTGCGAGAAAGGTACAGTAAATTAGAGCTCTTTTACCGAATGTTTATCAAACTTTTCTGCCATATTTTTTGGCCCTAGGCTTGATTACATGTTTGAACGGAGTTTTGAAACTATCGCTACAAACACCAAAGAGATTTGACGCTTTTCAATTGCTGAAGTGGTTTTTGTTACTTCTTGAGGTAACTTGCGTCATTTTTGCACGCGCGACAAATACTGACGTGTGGCAGGCTATCATAGCGCGCGCTACTAAAGCCGCGGCCACACGAGCAATTTTTTGCTCGCGCAGGTGATGCGATTTTTTCAAATTTTGTCGCGTCGCCAGCGCGAGAGGGTGGCTACACGAGTGACAAATTCTAGCGAGTTTGGCGACAAATTGAAAGCCGCGTGAATCGCATACTTCAAGAGACCTGGCGCTATAAACAGACCGATGGCGGACGGCCCTTTCGGACTGTCCGAAGCGAGGATATTGTTTTTTGCCTGTTTGCATTTTTCTTCTTGATGAAAAAAAGCAAACGAAGGAAAAAAAATTAAGAAAAGGTCAACGTGGGTCTCGCAAAGAGAAAGGAACAAGGATTTTACCATCAACTTCTGACGGAAATTGATATCCCGGCGTTTCCCGAGGACGAGGCTTAGTTGCAGGGTGGCTACACGGGCGCTATCTCTACGATTTTGTCGCGGAAATTTCAATTCTGGCGACTTTTTTCTTGCAATTTTTTCACCTGTCGCGTCGCAAGTTCGAGGATGGCTACACGTGCGATTTTCATCTCGCGCTGGCGACGCGGCAAAATTTGAAAAAATCGCATCACCTGCGCGAGCAAAAAATCGCTCGTGTGGCCGCAGCTTAAGTCTCGGAAAAACTGTAGTAAGCCACCTTAAGTAGGGATTCAAACTGGTCTCGGTTAAAAAGTTCAGAAAGTTGTTAATTAAATGTAACAATCACCTTGCATTACATTCCGCAACCACAACTTCAATATTAACCAGTTACACAAAAGCACAAAACAACCGCTCCAGAACTAAGTCCATTCAGTTTAGGATGACCTATTTAAAGGATTGATAAAGTAGATGCATAAATAGACAGTGACTTAGTTGGGATCGCGAAAAATTACATTCCCCCCCCTCCCCGGGAATTGAACACAATCGAACCCTTACAAAAAGATTGGGCTAACTGAACCAACTCAAACGTTTGAATGGGTTCGATTAGGTTCGATTGAATTCGATGGGTTTCATTGAGTTCGCGGATTAGGTTTGATTTTGCATCAGTGAATATATATTTTTCTGGTTGGATTCACCGGGTCCGATTGTTAGCTGGAAATGGTGGTTGGAGTATGAGAAACACACACTGTTTTGGGGATGACTCCAGCAACAAAAAATGTTGATTTGTTTTCTGTTTTGACGAATCCATGCACCGGACAGTGTCATTTAACATTCAACACTGCCACATAAAGCTCCAAGCTAAGCCTGTATCGGCCAGGTGGATCTGGAAATACGTGCATTTGAACAATGGTTGCTATTGTGAGGGTGCGAAACGCTATGAAATCAAAGCTATCAACGGAAGTCACCTTGTGCAACCGACAATCATTCTCTTTCTCTTGGCAACTAATTTGCATTTATCTTATAGTCCGTTGAACTTATCATTTTCGATTTTACAGTAAACTCACTGTTTTTATTCCCAAAGGTTATTTCAATAAAGTGATTATTAATTATTGTTATTAATCTTTACTTATGTACATATGATCACATATGCTAAGACAGTCCCGCCGCTGTTTATATCGTTCGATGAGGTTCGATTGGGTTTGGAAATTGAACTCAATCCAACTCTCACACAAATTTTTTGGTTTGATTGTGTTCGATTTCCGAACCAATCGAACCCAATCGTTCGATTAAGTTCAATTAGTTTTGTCAGGGCTCTTGGTATCCCAAAAGAAAATTGGGGATAATCATGCATTTTTCAGAGATAATTAAGCTTTAATTTAGAAAAAAGTCCCATACATTGCTTTATATTTTGGCACTTTTTGCAAAATTTTTTGTTGCTTAATTATCTCTGAAAAATGCATGGTTACCCCCAATTTTCTTTTTGGATTCTAATACACCTTGCTAAGATCTTCTTTTCCTGCATAGTCATAAACCGCACAAAAATACTTCTTTATTATTAGGCACCGTCCTTAAGTGCCGGAGTAGGTGTTGGTGAGGGTAAACGCGCTTTAGTGGCTAGACAAAGCTAGCGAATAGGTGCAGGGGGTGGTTGTGACGTGAGGGGGGTGGAAGGTGATGAGGACATGGGGGCGATATTTGTGGGGTGTGTGATTTGTGGAAGTGGTGTTAGGCTGTTTACGGCGAAGAGGAGGGGGCATGGTAGATGTTCCTCCGCTTGGACGGTACATAGGGTGGGCCCGGGTGGACGTGGGTAGAGGTGAACTTGGGCGAATGGGTTTGTGGGGTGGGTGAAAATGTGTGCCACTGTTGGCCGAGTGAGTGGTGTAAGTGTGTAAGTGTGGCCTTATACCAGAGAAAAAGTTGAATAAAATTCAGTCTAGTGGGGTTGTGGTGGAAGGTCGAGGGTGTTGGGGTGGATGTGGTGGTACTTGTGCCCTCTTCGTGTGATGGAAGCTGCCTTTTTGGCATTTTCCCAGTCTAAAAGATAAGCAACAAAAGAAAGTCATCATTGTTTATCGAAGAAAGGCCCTGGGAAAGTCACGTCTCATCTGCAAACTACTGTAAGGCCTCCAATGTTTATCCCCAAGTTTCAGTGTGTAACAATAAAACCGTTAAAAGTTATTGTAGCCTTGTTTTGGTGCTATTCAAAGGTTTGCAAAGGCCTGCTGGATAGGAACTTCAACTTTAATAACTTTCCATGCTTTTAATTTATCTCAGCCAAAATGGCATGCATGACAAACGTGTTGAGTAGTATCTTTAGAATCAAACTGCTTTTCCCAGCACTGCGTACATGAAACTATTAACCGTCTAAGTTTGAACTAAAACGACATCATAACTATGCAACAATGTAATTGATATTCATAAAAATTGATTCATTGGCTTTCTTGCAGTACCATGTGTACAGATGAAGCAAAATACAACATCAAACATCGTTAAAATGCCTTTAAAATCTCACCAACAGTATGACAGAACACCCTTAACTTCTGTCAGTTACTGTGCACAAGCAAATTGATTTGAAGTGTTGAAAACACCTTCAACACAGTCACAAGCACCTTATATAACTATCCGGATAGTTGAATTGCGTCTGCACAGTGTTTTGAGGGTGAAAAATAAGCTAAATAATGGAGCAGCAACGTGTACATAAGTATCTGATTATGCAAAATAGCTGAAATTAACAATCTGCAGTACCGCTTGAATTACAATTTATCCAATTTATGTGCCATGCTTTTACTTAGCAGTGTGGCAAAACCTTGTCTAACTCCAGTTTGGCTGAGGTTTTTAATATTTATAATATTGGTGTAAGTCCAGCAGTAAATTGCCTTTTCATAGGATTTTAATTTTTTTATTTTGTTGCTGTCCATGCCCCTCTGATAAGAATTACACCAAAATATTTTAAGTCCCCTTATGTATTTTATGGACCATCATCTCTTTCTTATGGTCTGTGTGTCAAATTCACATTCCAAACAAACTGTATATGGACCATCAAAACAATTCACCCTATTCTAAATCCCCTTAATGACATGCATTTATGGACTATCATCTCCTTACAGTCTGTGTGTTCAGTTCATGGTCCAAGTGAACTGTACAACTGTCAAAATGATTTACCCTCCTGAGAAAAACCCTAAGAAATATTGCAAGTCCCCTTAAGGACATGCATTTTACAAACTGTCATCTCCTTCTCAATGGTCCGTGTAGTTCATGGTCTGAATGAAAATGACTGCACAACTGGACAATTACAGTGTGGGTGTAATGGACAACCCTGCGATTTACTGTGTGCATGCATGCAATGTTCATTTTAAGCAATTTACAGGGGGACCAAATAATTGGCTTCTAAGAGCAATCCTTACCTCTGTTTTGTTATTTATATTAATAAATACTTGTATAATGTAGTAATTTTGTTCAATTGACATCGGTTGTAATAAAAATAACAGCACTGTGTTGTGTGACAACCCAAATCATGAACTGTTGTGGAGAAGACTTGGCTTATTATTAATTGATTTATAATTGATTAGATATATCTTGGGTAATACATTAAATGATATTCTGTAGGCTGAGTTAGTTAAGGATGGTGCCCCCTTTTGCTCACTGCCCATGTGCCTCTTGGGATGGTCCTGAAGACTCTGGATTTCTTAAGGTTGTTGCCAAAAGTATTTTTAAATCTTGTGATGGTTTATAATTTTGTGGGAAAAGCAGATCTCAGCAAATGTTATTGAAATCCAAAAAGAAATTAGGTTATATAACTTCAATTTGGAAACATTCCCATACACTGTTAATATGTATTTTAAAGTTTTTTAGAATAATTCTAAAAAACTTTAAAATTGCTTAATTGCTTAATTATCTCTGACAAAATGTACTGTCACCCCCAATTTTCTTTTTGGATTACAACAGCCCTTTCTTAGATTTGCTTTTCCCATAATTATAGTCATCAGCCCTTTCTTAGATTTGCTTTTCCCATAATTATAGTCATAAACTCAGTGCACAAAAATATGTCTGTATTAGGTGGCACGTGCATACTGTCCTTAATTAGCAAAGTAAAAATCTGCTGGGGTTTCTGTTTCTGATACTTAACAGCACCGGGCTGTAAAATGCACACTATAGTGAATGCAATGCAGACAGTGCCACGTTGTGTAATGCACCCAAACAAGTAGTGGAGAGAGTTTAATCGTCAACATGATTGGTTTTATTTTTTCAGAGTGAGACATCATGATAACCTATGTAATAGCAGTTGGAGTCGTGATAATATCATGTACCATGTTATGGAAAAGGTCATCTGTCAAGAGAAACAGGTTCGCAAGACAGTATTCCCATGACAACGGACGTCCACAGGGTGTAGTGGAGAATGTGTGGACAGTTCTTCATGATTTGAATGGGGCCCTGATTATTGCAGACACTACAGTATTAAGATCCAAGAGCCAAATTCAAGCATCTGTACTAAAAAGAGCCATGGAGCTACTGATGAGGAGACATCCTTTGTTGCGTATGTGCATCAGAAGGAACAAAGATGGAGAGTACTGCCTGCAGAAAATGGAAAATGTTCATTTGGATCTGCGCCAGCTTGATTCTGAAGACTGGAGGAATGTAATGGAGGAGAGTTTGTTGGAGAAATTTGACAGTGAAAATGGTCCACTTTGGAGGGTAACTTTCCTACCAAATGCAAAGTATGAGCCACAAACTGTAAGTGTTGTCAGTGATGTGGCATCCCACCCACATGAGTGCATTTGCATATTTAACTTTCATCATGCCATAATGGATGGAATGTCCCGTTACAATTTGATTGGAGAATTAATTACTTATGTCATCAAATTAAACAATAATGAAGAACTGGAGGTTAGTTCAATGGCAATGCTGCCTCCTTGTGATGTTTATATGAATGAATGTATCACACGTAGATGGTACCACCACTTTATAAAACTAACCTTGGAACTGCTTTGCCTCATACCTGGGTTCCCTGCATTTGCAATCAGGGCAAGTGGAAGAAATCTCAACACCACAGGAGGAAATCCCTTCACCAGAAAATATGGTGCGGAGATCCAAAGAAATCCGCAAATTCAGCCAAGAACCAAAATAATTCCTGTAGAGTTTACAAAGGATGAGACATCATGTTTATTGAAGAAGTGTAAAGAGTTCCACACTACTGTGCAAGGGGCTGTCCAGACAGCAGTAGGTGTTGCCATGGTAACCATGATGGAGGAGCAAGAATGTAAAGTAGAGTTCGGTGTCACTGTTAATCTCAGGCCATTCTTCAAGTCCACTGTACCAAATGAGTATGTTGGGTCATATATAGGTAGAATTATTTGTAACGACGTAGTTGGTGTATCACTCGCTGGCAACAAGTTTTGGATTATGGCAAGAAATGCATCTGAAGACC
Organism: Pavona decussata; assembly: GCF_977016875.1. NCBI lineage: Eukaryota > Metazoa > Cnidaria > Anthozoa > Scleractinia > Agariciidae > Pavona > Pavona decussata. The sequence continues at coordinate 1,028,137 of NW_028145639.1, forward strand.
TTCATGCTAGGCTGAGGAGGAATGAACACATAGAAGAGATGCTGATTTTTACCTACTATTTACCCTCAGCATTTGTTCGAACCATGATGGAAGCAGGTACAAACAATGATGAAAAGTCTGGTCAGCGTTCCAGACACTTAGTTGACTTTACCAACCTTGGCAACTGTAAATTTCTTGATGGATCTCCTGATGATGATGTCATCCTGCAAGCCAGATTTAGCTGTACTGCTCAACACCAAAATGGAGCTGTGTTTGCCAACAGCCTGGCGACATTCAATGGCAAACTGTTTTGGACATTTGTGTATTATAGTAACATCACCAGTGATGAAACAGCCCAGAAATATGCTGATTTGGTCAAAACAACGATTCTAAATGCAATCCTTTAAATTAGAAATAGGAAAATGCTTTTAATATCACGTGATCGTAGGGTTTGTTCTCAAGAGGATTACTCAACTTTATTTTTAATAGTGATAACAATAGAAAAACAACAACAGAAAAAAGAACTAAAGAACTGAAAAGAAACTGTAATTTCCCAAGGAGACCTCCCTCCTATACATGTTGTGGTTTCAGGAGTCTTCTTGCGATTCTTATTTACTTTGTATTTTATATTACAATTAATGATAACTTATAGCTAAATAATTCTAATAGCAGTTAGTAATAATTTATAATTAACAAGTAAATAAATAAGTAAATTAAAAATTGTCCTCAGTTGTGTAGGCCATCAGAAGAGAATTAATTTCTGTTTGTTATTGATAAAGCTGTATGTAATGAGATGTATGTATGTATTATTTGAGGAATTTAGGCATGTATATCCATGTGCAGTTATATATGACTTTGGAAGTATTTACATATTAAAGAGAACGTCCTTTAGTATGTGAGTCAGTTCTCGGTCATTACACTGACTTAAATAGAGCAATGACTCAAATAGCAAAAATGCTAAAGTTAGTTAAGAGGCGACACCTAAGGTGGCATTTAAACACCTTAACCGATTTGCAAAAGTTTAAGATCGTTAGATAAGGAATTCCATTAAGTAACTGCTCTATGGTAAAAAGTCCTTTGGCCACTTGCTGTTTACAATTTGTGACATTACATCGTCTAATGTTTTTCTATTTAGGCCCCGTAGGGTCTAAGACTCTTGAGCATAGTTCCTACTCAGGTTTCCTGTTTTTTTTTTCCTGCCATATTATTGGTTTTTTGTGCAGGTTTTTCCTGACCACTGAGTATGTTATTAGAGATACACACACAATTCTCCAGTTTTCTTGCATCTTATGAGTTATCACTTATCAGTTTGCTAGATAATTGTTAGTAATTGAAGATTGTTTTGTATCTCAGATAAGTAGTAGTATGTATTCATAAGGTGTAATATATGGCCTACGTACTATGGCACAATAATCTAGAATATTATTATACTTGTCATATCGTCATTGGTTTTGGGGTTGTAAGTGAAGAGTGGGTTGTTAAGAACAGAATACATATTTTTGTGCCAACTCTTGTTTATTAAGCAAAAAGTCATGAGTCTGACTGACTTTTCCATTTTCTTGTCTAATCGCATAATTGTTTTGGTTTCTTTGTTTGTTGCCTTCGAACATTTAGGAAAACTGAACTATCCCATTAAATGACAATGGCATTATTATTTCGTGAAACATCTGGTTGCATTGTATTGGCAGTTCAAATTGAAATATATCTATGAGCCCAAACACAGTAGATCTTTTCAAGGTACATATTTCCAGGATTGTGTGTTGAATATGTAACAGTGTCATGCAAAAATGATCGCCCTTAGTTTTAGAAAACATTGTAAAAATTATTGCCACAAACCTGATGCTTGTTGTGTTTTCACTATCACGCTTAGAATAGGCAGGCCATTTCCATGTTGTTTTTAACCTCATTGCAAAAACGAGGCTTTGTACATAGTTTTATTATGAAAATAAGTCTCCTTCACATGCAAACAAAACAAATTTTCACATGAAAAGCTTTGCACTTAACCTTGCTTTTCTAATGAGGTTCAAAGCAACTCAGAAATGACGTATTGGCTGAACAATAATCTGTGCTTTTTTTTGGTAGAAACCTGAGGGTAAATAAAGTGATTTATTTAGTTTATTGTTGGTGTGACTGGTAGGTGAGTAATGAAATTATTTTTATTGAGTGCTGTGAGCCCTACTGTCTAAATAGTTCCCCGGCTTGCTCACCCTATAAAGGAAATGTGAACTTTTCTTTGATCTCAACAGGATATGAACCCACAACCTCTGGAATAGATCGCTAGTACTCTAACCAACTAAACTAAGAGGTCAGCTGGGGGCTGGTCGTGGGAATAAGGTATTTAATTCGCCGCAACTGGGATAATGAAATACTACAAACTGTGTGAGCCACATAAAACCCATGTAATGTTTATTATTTTAAATTTATCGAGCAGTCAACTCTCACCTTGTTGTTACGGACACCCTGGTAATACGGACAGTAGCTAAATCCCGGGTAAAAAATAAATTAAAGATGTTTGACTGAAATAAATTCCTGCTATTACGGACTCTTGCCATTAAGGACACTAACTCGCGGTCCCAAGGGTGTCTGCAATAAAGGGAGTTGACTGTGATAGAAATGGAATTAATTTATTTTTTGAATGCCATGAGGACTACTGTCCCTCTAGTTCCCCAGGCTTGCTAACCCTGTGAAGGAAATGTGGATTGCTAAGATCAAAGAAAATCTTTGACCTCAGCAGGATTTAAACCCGTGACCTCTGGAGTAGATCGGCAGTGCTCTAACCAACTGAGCTATGAGGTCAGTCATCACAGCACTCAATAAAAATAATTTCATTCCATTACTATTGCATTACATGGGTACTACACGGCTCGCACAGTTTGCACTACTTGAACATCCCCATTGCCGCAAATTAAATACCTTATTTCCACGACCAGCTCCCAGCTGAGTGACTGACTGACTGTCAAGGTGATCTTCTCCAGAGGTCGTGGTTTCAAATTCCGCCGAGGTCAAAGATTTTTCTTTGACCTTGGCGATCCACATTTCCTTCACAGTGCTAGCAAGTCTGGGGAACTGGTAGGAAGCTGCAGTGCTCTCGGCACTTAATAAAAAAAGTCATTCCATTGAACCATTGTTGTGCATACATTGTCCAAGTCACTGTAATCATGCTTGTTTTTAAATATATAAATACTTTATTCAACTGAATTCATGATCAACTGAATAACACGTTCAAGTTGTTTCTACATTTACAACCACGAATTCTAAGAGGTAAAAGGGAATAATTAACAAGTACAAGATTTCACAAGAAATTGAGCTTATTGTTACAGGTGCAAGCTTAATTATAACATTTAAAAATGTTATAGATATATTGAATTATACAGGAATGAACTTCCATTACCGTGACATTTTGGCCTTCGCCGGCTTTGGTCCTTGGCGTCTCCCATTTTAGAAACCTTCAAACACTTGTATTCTTCAATATATTTCGCTAAAACAAGCCAAAATCACGCTTCAAAAGATTAACACACATTCACAGTCAAGTGAACGTCCAGCTTTGTAACCGAGCAACTTTCCACACTAGACTCTTCCTGGAATGAAATGGGAAAGAATGACAAAAAGTTGAGAGAACTAATGGGAAATAAGGTTTTTATACATTTTTCACGGATCTAAAACGCAAAAACGATTTGTTAGTAAGCAGAGTTATAAAGTCTACTGGGATTGGTCGCATTATTTTTTTTTATATGAGATTATGAGATTTGGGGAAACACTTGAACTGATTTCACAAACTAATGACAAATGTTACGCATTTTTCCGACGTTCCGTTCCGAACGGGAAAAGAGGAATACCGACAATCTAGAAATTCTATGATCAATTTGGAATCCAGAGAAACACAGTAGCAACTAACATAGCTTTTCACCTAAAATACTTGTAGCAAAACCACAGGATACCGTTTTAGGGGGGTTAGTTTCTAAAACAATAGTGCTGTGTCGGTTGGGAATGAAAATAATATTTGGTTTTATCAAGGCTGAGTTGATACGCTAATTTGAAGGGGAATTTCTAAGAGTGGGAGGGGGGTCACAATAGGCATTACCTAAGACCCCAAGAGTCGCGCCCCCTGCCCCTCAGTCGAAGTTTAATTTGTAACTGAATACGAGGCTTTTCGGCTGGAAAGGGATGAAAACAGGAGCCAATGAGCTCCTTATGAGAAATAGTACAGCCTTTTCATTTGACACGGAGAGTTAACGGAATTACAAACCGAAATTTTTAGCTCTTAAAATGCAAACGTTAAAGAGCCCCCTTTTTTTGAAGCGGTGAACAGACACTTTCCCGCCAAATGACCACCCGCGGTGCGCCATTTCCCGCCAATGACGCCCGGCGACAATGCCAAAGGCCAATCATAGAACAGAATCTTACACCACGTGATAAAAAATCACGTGGGTTGAATGTAATGTTGGCACCGTCTTCCCCCAAAAAGTTCATTCAGCTGCAGAAGGAAGACAAATAAGCCACGGCTTTGTAGGAGGAGAAAGAAAAAGTTTTTGGCGATAAATATGCCTGCTTTTCCTGCACGTCTTTGTGAAAAGACCTACTTTGAGGCAGCACAACAACCACTTAGCAGCAAAAAAGGTAAGTGGTTTTTTCTTCACACATTATTTAAGCTTAACTTTGCACCCCACGCCGCGCCGAAGTTTGCACAATTTAACATTTGTTGTCAAAATTCGTGTATTTGGTAATTGAAATTGCTGTTTTTTGCAAATTGTTTGGAATAATTATCTTTCTCGTAACTGAAATTTAATTATCATTTCTTTTGCAGCAGATTTTTCTTCTGCCGAAGCAAGAAAATTTAACAAGATTGAAACAACTTATGTCGGCGAACACGCGTGGCCTTGAAACATTGAGCTTCTTTTTCAAGTTGGAGGAATTCAAACAAGAGGTAATTGTTGTTCTTTTACTTCCAAACGTTTAGTAAAGATTTTAAAATCGGGTTTTTCTAATCGACCTTCAACGATAAAAGACTTCTTCGAGCTGTTTTTTTCCATAAATCGCTGTTATGCCTAACGCGCGCGATGATTTCTTTAGCAAACAGCATTACAAAGAAGTGTGAATTGAAGGCAGGCAATGTTTCTGTTGAACTATTATTTTAATAAAACATAAAATCACTTACAAGTAGCAAAGTAGTAAAGAACGATACCAGAAATTTTTCTCACAAAAATTTTCCCTGTTGTAAAGAAAACAAGGTATTCACCATTTGTCGCGGGAAACGCGGTTCACAAAAAAACTACACTTTTTGCGTCTAAAAAGCTTGCGTTAAATGTTTGCGACTTCTTCTTTGTTTTAGAATGTAAAAAATGTTTCTTTTGAAAACGCCGAAGCATCGGGAACTGGATTTTCGCGTACTTTTAAACAAGTCACATTTTTGTTTTGATTTGTTGTTTTTTCTTTTTTGGCGGGAAATATTCTCAAGTTAAATGAACGTTGATTTAATTAATAGAAACATCGTTTAGCCCATAACCTGATAGTTTAGTTTTGTTTTTATAAGTTTTTATAATCAATAGTTACGTAGATTAAGTACGTATTAGTGGAAGGACTTTGTAATTTACTGTTAATTTTTTACAGTGGCTTAATTCAGTCAAACAAAACCTTTCCTTGGGGGTTGGGGAAAGGGGGTGGTTGAAAAGAATAAGCTTTGGCGTCTTTAAATATAAGTTACAATGATCTTATTTTATTTGTACTTTAAGACCACACTGAAAGAAGAGGGTTGTTTTATGGTGTGCTTTGCAAATTTTGCTCTTTGGAATTCAATCTGGTTTCACTAAGAAATGCTAGAGGTCTTCAACTTACATAGTTAAGAAATTTTCTCATGTATGATGCGTTTTTCAAATTCTCTATTTCTATTTTCACTACCATAGGGGAAGATTTTGTTAAATGTTATTGTTTTACTTTCAGTTGTCTTCAATTGCCTTGACAACAGTTTATCCCCTTGACCACCTCTGACTGATCTGCAAGAACCAAATGCTAATTCCACCACACCATCAATGACGTCCAACATCCAGACTGAGATTTCACAGCATGCCCACTTCATTCAGAACAGACTACAAATCAGCAAAACAGCTCCACCTTAGCAAGCCATGGAAGCTGGTCAGTCAAATCTGGGTGGGAATGGGGGGTTAAAATAGGAGCTCTGGATGAACCTTACAAAGCACACGATACACAGATGATTGGCTTTTTCGGCTTAATTAACTTAATTGTAGTTAGATTAGTTAGTTGGGCCCCAAGGGTTGGTGGGCTCCTACCCTTAGGCTCCCATGTGGGTTCCTTTGCAGGTTGTTCGGCCATCAAATGGAATTCGGTTTTGCTACTCGGCTTTTTTTCTGTTGATCTTTCGATTTTTTTTTCGGCTCTTCAGCAAGATCAAGATGTCTTCACTCTGTGGCTTCATTTCGAATATTCTTCCAAGGATCTTCATCGTGGATGCTTTTCTCCTGCTTAGTTGCGCATAAGTTTTCTAAATACAACACTTCACTTGACAGTTTGTTAGCACTGGATTAAGTGAAGCAACATTTCGTAAGGTTCAACCAGACATTACAACTTTATATTCAGATTTAATTTAGCAACTGGAGCTTATGTCCATTCAACTTCTGGAAGGAGACCAGTTTTGGCAACTCCTTACAGGTTTAATGGTCTTTCTGGTTACAAGCAGATAAGAATTTAGTTGATAAGGACTAAGCTAGGCACATAATATTGGGCATAAAGGGACAAACAATGCACACACTTTAGATCAGAGTAGAGGAAATAGTTATAACAATGAGCTGTTTCAACCACCATTGATAATATTATTATTGTATCAAAGAATTTAGCCAATAATTATTTATTCTGCAAGTTATCAGCTATAATCAAACAACTGTCAGATTAAACACTTTAATTTCTCTGATACCATTCAAAATCATCAGAACACTGATTTCAGATAAAATATTTATCCAACATATTATTGTCTGTTGTCACTTAAATTATCTGATGTTGCCAATCAAACTTATCACCCATGAAAAGTTGTAGGATAAAACATGCAGTTACATGCAATAATTTTGTCTGTTGTTGCCGACACTTAGTAAAAAGCTGGCCAGCTGCCAGATGAGCCATTTCCAAATTATTGCCTGTTGCAAACAAAATCATCAGAAAGCATCTGCCACTAGTTACTATAAGTATACAACCAAATTATAATAATACCAAAATGTGAGTTATAAATTAAAAACGTTTTGGCAATGTTGGTTGAAACAGCTATCATATATGTTTTTTATTATAATATAAGTCCAACTGGGCCTGGTTGTTCAAAGCACAATAATAAGTGTGGACGTTGATTCCAGTTTTAATTTATAAGTAATCGCTAGAGATTTCCAAAAGAGCTTTGCCTTTTCTTTACATTAAACTTGAAATTACCTTTCTAAGAGAGCAAGATACTGTGCTTTGAACAACTAGGACCTGGGTTCAATGTAGACAGGAGACATGAAGAAGCATAACAGTGTGACCATTCCAATATGATCAGGTATGTGGAGTTTTATTGTTTTCCGGCGATTCAAAGTCCGGCTTTCGAAAACCATCGGCTTCATCTTCGTTCCAAATTTGACAATGACTACAATTTAGAAGCTTGGTATTGACAATGAATAATTCATTGTTATAGCAAGCAACTGGCGAAACCTGATTGTGTCTGGGGGACCCTGAGTGTTTTAATTGAGGTGTCAAGTTTTACAGACACAGAAACACTCTTGGTTTCACCGGATGCTAAAATCTTTAGCGTAGGAGCGCATCCCATGGCAGGCCTACCAAGGTCCCATATGTAGATTAATTAATTCTACAAGCTCTGTAACTTAAGATTCAAGTTGAATAAAACTCTGAAAACTGCATTGCTGTCAGTGCATCTTTATTCTAAAACAAACTGGTACTGTGGTATTGACTAAACAATTGAATACTAACGAAAGTTTCCATTTCAGGGTCATCCAAATTACACACTTTTTTTTCTTCCTCAAAAGTACATCTACATCTTATCTTTATTAAGTCTGTAAAAATTCTGATAAGATATCACACCAACTACTAAAACAAAAGATCTGTACACATATAAAGTACCAATCATAATACCTTAAAACAAACAATTCTGTTTCAGGATATGCACAAAAATTCCAAAGGAAGCAGTTTGCTAATCGAACTGTTGTAACTAAGTTGCATAATTCCTTACGAATAAAAGAAATTACAAACCTTTGTCAGTGTCTTCTCTTTATAATTTCTGGAAGGGTGCAAAACTAAAATACAGTAATAATAACAATTCTTTTTTCAGGAAATCTTCATTTTTCAGGGACTAATATATATTGTATTGTATGTTGTAACTGCACTGCATTTGCTCACAATAAAAGAAACAAAAAAAGAGTTGTTAGTGTCATCTCTAAACAGTACTAACTAACAAACTTATTTTCAGCGTAGTTAAATAAATGCACTTGTAAACATTTTAAAGCTACACAGCAAGTTTTGATTACATGGACTACAGATGAAGATACTGATCGCATCTATATAATTATCAGATACACAATGGCTTGGATACTTCTTGTTATGAAGGTAAGCAATGCCATTTCCTTATGTCAGATTCTATTCTAACCTGTATTATGCTTTTAGTTTGCAGTTTAACTCCTACTTAGCTTCCCCAGTGACGTGCAAAAAAGCAATCTCCTGATCATGAGGCACTTGAAGGGTAAGTATGACTTGCACCAAAATTAAAGTGATTAGCAGTCACCTGAAATGTGCATTAATTTGTCACTACAAACATACAATGGAATCAACTGTCTCAAATGATGATGATCGGACACTCAAACAAAAAGAGCGAAATCAATTAACTTGACCTACTCCAAATTAGCTGTTGTTTGAAGCGTTGAATAAATTAACATGACATGTTCCATTAAATAATGATGATAGGCTGTACTCAACAGGTGGAATGAATTAACACAACATGCTCCAAATTAATGATGAATTGCTGTCACTATATAATGACATGTGGAATCAACATTTGTCCTGACTTGCTCCAAATTAATGCCAGAAAACGACATGTGAAATGATTTAGTTTTACTTGCTCCATATTAATGGTCGTTAACTCTTATTTATTCAACAAGAAGAATTAAATTGTCTTGACTTGCTCCAAATTAATGGCTTTGTAAATAATAACTATCATTCAACAAGTGGAATCAATTATGCAATGGACTATTATTTAAGACCTCTAATATTAGTGACAATCAACACATCACAACATGCTTCCAAATTACGTACTATCATACATGCAATGTCAGTTTACTGTTATTCCAAATTACTGCAATGGATTGTCAGCCAAGCTGCTGATTTAATTGTTTACTGTTATTCCAAATTACTGCAATGAACCATCAGTCAAGCAGCTGATTTAATTGTCTACTGTTATTCCAAATTACTGTGATGGACCATCAGTCAAGCAGCTGATTTAATTATATTTACTGTTATTTTCAAATTACTGTGACAGACTGTCAGTCAAGCAGCTGATTTAATTGTTTACTGTTATTCCAAATTACTGTGATGGACTGTCAGTCAAGCAGCAGCTGATTTAATTGTCTACTGTATATTCCAAATTACTGCGATGGACCATCAGTCAAGCAGCTGATTTAATTATATTTACTGTTATTTTCAAATTACTGTGATGGACTGTCAGTCAAGCTGCTGAATTAATTGTCTACTGTTATTCCAAATTACTGCGATGGACCATCAGTCAAGCAGCTGATTTAATTATATTTTATTTTACTGTTATTTTCAAATTACTGTGACAGACTGTCAGTCAAGCAGCTGATTTAATTGTTTACTGTTATTCCAAATTACTGTGCTGGACTGTCAGTCAAGCAGCAGCTGATTTAATTGTCTACTGTATATTCCAAATTACTGTGATGGACCATCAACCAAGCTGGCAGATTTAATAGTCTATACTGTTATTCCAAATTACTGTGATGCATGGACTGTCAACTAAGCTGCTGATTTAATTGTTTGCAGTAACTGTTATTAATATTACTGTGCCGTGATGGATTACGAGACAAACTGCTGAATTAATATTATTGTTTACTGTTATTCCAAATTAATGTGGCAGACCGTCAGTTAAGCAGCTGATTTAATTGTCTACTATTATTCCAAATTACAGTGATGGACTATCGGACAAGCTACTGAAACAATCTGCTTTTCCAAATTACTGTGTCATAAGAAATCAATGTCAGTAGTAATTCAGTTAAACAGGTACTGGGTGTGAATGAAAAGAGTCAGTCATCATGAGCAAGAACAAAGTGAAGATGGAAGAATTAAGTGAAAGAAGTAATGATTGACAGCACAGCTACACACATCACATACTTAGAGGAACACAGGTGGGAGCTAACAACAGGTTGGCTGACTACTTGATTGAGGTCTCCTGTAATGCAGTCAATGGACAACTTGAGCAAATTTGGATCTACATATTCGTTAGAGACAAGCAAGAATTTCCCCAACGACACCGGCCTGCATGTTTGAGCTTTGTAGATTCACCTTCCCTTTCATCACAGTTTAAGATGTTGAGGCTAAAAGGATGTCTTGCTAGAGAGGCAGCATATGAGACAGCCAAAGTGCAACTAAGAAGAAAGTATGGAGGAAGTGGAAGGCAGGTACAGGGTCACCATGAAAAGTTAAAGAAGATTAAGATGGTGCATTAAGATGGTGCGATGGTGCTTTTGCTCTAGAGAAGTTTGCTGACATTGTGGTCAACCTGAAAGAGAACAATGGCTATCAGATAGATTGATGAAGATGATAAAACACTGTATTAGCAGTCAAAGTCACCCCTGCAAACAGTCCTTCTCAGGACTAGACTCACATGGATGATCATAATTTACATACTTATAATACCACACCCTTACTTTCATATTCAGAAGAAATTTCCTTACAAGATGAAGACATTACGTAACAAGACACTGAGAAAATTCTTGGAGCTAGGGTACATCAAAATCCTCTTCTCTAAACAGCAGTTCACTCCCAATGAGCAAGATGCATGGAAAATGTCTCACTGTGCTTTTCTCTTTAGGATCTTGGTGTTTCTGCTTTGTGACTGTTCCTGTGGTATCACAGGTCACCAAAGCATGGTACAAGAGTTTGTGTATGGCATTAATATTTGATCAAAAATTCAACAATATTCCCTCAAGAACCTACAAAAATTAAAAAGTTAAGTCTGAGAAAGCTATTAACCTGGTATGTTTTGTTGTGTTTTCATGGCTTCTTGGAGCTCCCAAAAGCTGTTTTGAGCAGTTACCTCTCAGCGGCTGGTCCATCTGCAGCACTGTACTATGTTTATGAGAAGGTTGGAAAACTTGAAGTCCAATTTGATCTGTTATTTGAGGAAAGCACTTCAAAAACCTTGCTAAAATTTGCTTGAAACTCAAGCACACACTTACCTGCCTCACCATATACCAAGAACGATGATGTGCAGTCCTTTCTGAGCAACTCATTCTTGGGGAAGTTCATTTATTGAGACACAGGCCTTTGCTGAAAACAAAGTTGAATTCAAATCTGGCGCCATTTTTGCAGCAGACAAGCTGCATCACTGTAATGTCATGACAAACTCACAGTCAAACCTAGACATGAGTACTAAAATTTTCCTGACTGGGGGAATCCAGGTGAAACCTTAAATGGCTTGCAACAAAGTAAATACACACCCTCCAGTCCAGTTTTGTAGCAGCCAGCCCTGCATTGCGTAATTATGGCAAGAAATGTTTCTTAACAATATGAATTCAATTTTTTATTATTACTATAATTTTTTCTTTTGTGAATTGACTTTACTTGAACTAATTTGCGATTTTTCAACTCATAAATCTTATACAGGGTGTACGGGCTATATAATTATATATCCTGTGTGACTTAATTCTCCACAAACCTTGAATTTGGATGTTCACATTGTTGTTTTGTTGAAAACAGCAAAGATGTGTACCAATTGAAAGTTTTTAGCACACATGCTAAGTGCCATTAATTGTTTTGGTCATTACAAATTTTGGTTTTCATTTTGCTAAAAGTTTCATTTTCTTTCTTGACATGGACGTTGTTCCTACTATTAAATTCAGTCACCATTGCTGGGTAGTTTGAACACCTTGCACAAGATTTATAAATTGGAAAATCACGAATTACAAGTGAAGTCAATTCATATAAAAACAATTAACAATAAATATTAAAAAAATATATTAAAAATAATACATTAAAATAATAAAATATTAAATAATAAACATTAAAAAATTAATAAGCCATTCTGCCATGCAAGGCTAGCTGGTACGAAACTGCACTTACCCAGGTGGGGGTGTGTGTACTAGCCTTTGATGCGAACCAAAGGTTTCACATGGATTCCCCCGGTCAGGCAAATTTTAGTGCTCGTGCCTAAGTTTGACTGTGAGCTTGTCATGACATTCCAGTGACAGAGCTTATCTGCGGCAAAAATGGTGCCCGATTTTAATTGAACTTTGTTTTTAACAAAGGCTTGTGTCTCAATAAATGAACTTCTCCGAGAATGGGTTGCTGAGAAAGGAAAGCACATCATCCTTCTTGGTGTACAGTAAAGCAGGTATAGCATGTGCTTGAGTTCCAAGTAAATTTAAGTGAGGTTTTTGAAGTGCTCTCCTCAAATGACGGGTGAAATTGGACTTCAAGTTTTCCAACCTTCTCATTTGCATAGTACAGTGCTGCACATGGACCAGCCACTGAGAGATAGACTGCTCTAAACAGCTTTCAGCAGCTCTGAGGAACCATGGAAACACAGCAAAACAATTACCAGGTGAGCTTTCTTAGACTTTACTTTAATTTTTGTCGGTTCTCAAGGGAATATTGTTGTAATTTTCGATCAAATTTTAATGCTTTACAAACTCTTATATTACAGTTTGGTGACCTTAATGGTGGCATCTTCAGTGTTGATAAATACACATACCAGCTGTCTTGCACTGGTTTTTATGGAAGATTTCTGTCTTGCCGATTAAAGTTGAGCCTGGTGTGGAAAGTTGGGATCGTGGTTCAGATTGTTCTTCCCATGAGTAACTCATCAACTGCTGAGTATCCCCATGTTTGTGGTGGGAACTGTATGCTAACACTCCCTTTTTCTTTCTTGAGGAGTGATTTGGTGTTTTTCTCTGCTTGTTCTACTTCACTATTTGATTGAGGGAAATGGGGGCTACTCGTTGTGTACTTGAAGCCCCACATGTTTGTAAAATGAGTAAATTCTGCTGAGGCAGTTTGTGGCCCACTTTGTCACTAAATAAATTTGACCCCCTCTAGCATCCCATGGCTTGTAAAGATTTCCTTCAGCACTCTGAAAACTTCTGAAGAATTCAATTTGGTTGTTTTCTGCATTATACCTCCACAAAGCAGGAGAAGTAGTTTGCTACTATTCAACAGCTGAGCTGGTTGTCAAGCTCAAACAAATCAGTTGTGATTGTTTGCCATGGACATGCTGGAAAGGGTGTCAGAATAAGTGGTTACACCCTCTGCTGTAGGTGTTTGGTTCAGACCTTGCAACTGTCCACCATATCTTGTACTTGAAGACTGAAACTTCTCAAGGACTTGCAACCTCATACCAGATGGGACAATGATTGACTAGTTCAACAATACTCCATGGACTATGTTGAGCTCTCCTCTCTCTGGCCATTATTAAGGCTTTATAAATGGCACTGTGAAAGGTGGAACTTTATCAGCCTTCTGTACAGCAACTCTTAATAAGGGTCTTCAATCGTCCTGGGATTCTCTAATCAGTTTAATATCTGACACAAGTAGAGAGTCAAATATACTATCAACTGAAAATAGATGTTTATTTCTGCTTCAGGAATCATACTTGTCTTGCCAGGATTGCTAGTTGCATTTTGGACAGTGTGTCTGCAATATACAGGAACATGGTTCACCGCTTTCAAGTAGAATCACATGAGTTGCATTCTGATGCTGTTTTCTTGGGGGAACATCACACCCACACCCAGACACCCAGATCAAGGCAAGGGCTTGCCTCTTGACTTGTGTGTACCTGCATTCAGAGGGAGTCAGTGCTCTGGATATAAACACTACTGTGGTCTTCAGCTCTGGTCATCTTGCTAATTTGCAGCAGAACACCACAGTCCAAACTAGAACATATCAGCAGGGATCTTTGTTTCTCTGTTGGGTTGTAGAGAGCTATAGGACTGATGATTTGATTAAATTCTTGAAAGGCTTAATATGTTGCTGTTGGGGTGGTCCCAAGACCCACTGTCTGTTTTTCTGCATCAGATCTCAAATGGGTTTGGTCTTGTCATGTCAATCAGCTGGATGCTCTGCGAACTTGCCCAGGCATGTAGTTCACCATGCCTAAGAATACACAGAACTCACAAATGGTCTTAGGTGTTGGTAGGTTGACCATGACTGCAACCTTCTGTGAGTGTCCTCCATGCATGGTGCTGTGTGATTTACAAGGTGGTTCTAAGAACTTAGTGACACTGAAAGTGCACTTGTGTACAGTATGTTTAGCGTAACACCTGGATAGGCTCTCTAACACTACTTTCAACCTACTGTTGCTCTTAAGTGGGGCCATGCTTGAGCATGTCATCAACATTGCACTCATTAACTCTTCAAGTCCCTTAATGAACCTACTCATGCACTTCTGGAACTTTTCACTCCTTGAGCTAATTCCATATGGAAGAACATTGAAGTAATATTGACTGTACTGCAGGGTGCAATGAAGGTGGTAAGTTGTCTTGAGTTTTCTGACAACTTTATCTACCAAAAACCAGAATTTGTCTCCAGCATGCTTTCCCAGGGTAACATCAACGGATTGTAGAGAGGTTCTCACATTGAAAATACTGATTATGCAATGTGAGGTCAACACACAGTCCCTAACTTTCCCATATAGATCTGCATGGGGGTAACAATCTTCAGGTGGCTTGTCTACTACCGACAGAAACCACTCCACTTTCTAGCATAATTTCTTTTGATTTCAAATTTGCGTAGTTGTGGCATAGGTACTTATGGTGGGACTGTGAGTGCATAATGATTCGTTTCACCTTTCAACTTGATGTTGTTCTCTTCCTCCATCTTTTAAAGGCCTGTGAACAGGTTTGGTGAATCAGACATTACCAGGGCGCGACGAAAGTGCTGTCCGATAGCCCGGGGCTAGTGGAATGACTTGTCGGGCTAGCGTTTTCTTATCGCAGCTTGCCCGACGGGCAAGCACCACCATAATGGTTCCTCCCTTCTGATGATGATAAATTGAGCTTTTATACCAAAAATTGTATAGCAGAAAGCTCCTGAGGGAAAAGGACAACGTTATGAGGCCAAATTATCGTAGCATGACAACGTCTTGCGCCGCATTTTAGCTGCGTCCGTAAATAACGTCATGACTTTTTCTGTTCACATAAGCGCCCGAAATATATTTTTTGAAATGACAATATTTGCCGACTGACAGCGTGCAGTGCGAGACAATCAGTCTAGTTAAATTCCAGCCAAGTCACGGTTCAGTGGATTTTCTCGGAATTTTAGGTGCGTTTTGTTGGGAAAATCCAAATCCGGATTCTTGTTTCTATTTTAATGCTGCCAATTCATTATTAAAACAAAAAAGGCCCACTTCGTTTAAAATAAACAAAAAACAAGAAAAAACTCGCTTGAAGTAAAGCTAGGAGACCTAGCGCTGTAATCGAGTTGCGTGTTTGTTTTTATTTTTTATCGCATGCTAACGGCGCCAGGTGTGGAAGAGTTTGTCAGCTTGACGAGCTTTGAAGAGAATTTACTCCATCAAATTTCGACAGACTTCAGATTACAGTGGTAGTTTAATTGACCGATCGCAACGTTCATGACATTCACAAAAATAACTGTGTTGTGATTTCCATAAATTTATAGTATTTTTCGCAGTCGACGTGGTAAAATGTAAACATCGAAGAAACGAACCCATTCGAGTGCAGAGGTTATTTTTCCTTTATTATTTCGCCCATGTTTGAATGAAATTTTACTCTGAAGCAGTCATTTGCAATTTATAAAAAATTTCTGGTCTTACAAAGCGAAATCAAAATATATGAAGAATAAGTTTATATCTATGCTTGGCATCATTACTTGTATTTTGCATAATTGAATAAATCTAATTATTCTTTATAAAAAATTTAATTTCGGGCTAGCTCCTCAGACCTTCGGGCTAGTAATCTCAAGTAACAGCTTGCCCGAAGGGCAACCTTATCTTTTCATTTTCGTCTCACCCTGCATTACACTTGTTGTATTCATCACTGGTTAGTTTGCACACTACTGATGAGCTTCAGGTTTAATGGAGCATCTCTACTGAGACATGGTTGTGTTAGACTCTCCACAACAGAGATGTTTTCTTTCAGAGTTGAGAATTCTGGTAAGGTGAGCTGTGAACACTCCTACTGTCCATTTTATACCTGCATGGACCCAACAGTACTTTGTTAAGGGATTTCAGCTTTGTCTGAGATTCCAGTTTAAGGATGGTATTATATGGAATCACTGTGATGTCGATCACCACCACTGTCAAGGTTAAATTACACTCCATTGCTAGCTGGCTTATTGTTTACAGAGAGTGTGGCAGTCCACTGTGTCATGTGGTTGCTTTGGACATCATTTACATCCTAAATTTCCCCCAGAAAAATGATTCTTTAGCCTCCACTTCTAGGACAGTTCCTGCCTTTGAATTTCCTGAACTTCTACAAGTGAGAACTTACTAGGCACCCAAGACAATAAGACTTGGTGCTTGGACTTGGTCCTTGACTTGACCTGGGAGTTGCTGGAGACATTTTGCCGAATTTTCTCTTTCCTCTTTGGCTTCCTCTTAATGACACTATCAGGAAGAAATCGACACAAGGAACAGTGGAAATAAGTGAACATATGAAAGGCAGGAAGGGAATCAAAGGGTAAAAAAGAACAAAGGACAGAAAAGAATAACAGAGGATAAGAAGAAGAATAGAGGACAGAGAAGAATAACAGAGGACAGGGAAGAACAACAGAGGAGAGGGAAAAACAAAGGACAGAAGAACAACAGTGGAGAGAGAAAAACAAAGGACAGAAGAATAACAGAGGACAGGGAAAAACAAAGGACAGAAGAATAACAGAGGAGAGGGAAAAACAAAGGACAGAAGAATAACAGAGGACAGGGAAAAACAAAGGACAGAAGAATAACAGAGGAGAGAGAAGAACAGAGGACAGAAGAATAACAGAGGGCAGGGGAAAACAAAGGACAGAAAAACAACAGGAGAGAGAAGAACAGAGGACAGAAAAATAACAGAGGAGAGAGAAGAAAAGAGGACAGAAGAATAACAGAGGACAGGGGAAAACAAAGGACAGAAGAATAACAGGAGAGAGAAGAACAGAGGACAGAAGAATAACAGAGGAGAGAGAAGAACAGAGGACAGAAGAATAACAGAGGAGAGAGAAGAACAGAGGACAGAAAAACACTGAACAGAGGAGAGAGAAGAACAGAGGACAGAAGAATAACAGAAAACAGGGAAAAACAAAGGACTGAAGACTAACAGAGGACAGGGAAAAACAAGGACAGAAGAATAACAGAGGACAGGGAAAAACAAAGAACAGAAGAATAACAGAGGAGAGAGAAGAACAGAGGACAGAAGAATAACAGAGGACAGGAGAAAACAAAGGACAGAAGAATAACAGGAGAGAGAACAGAGGACAGAAGAATAACATAGGAGAGAGAAGAACTGAGGACAGAAGAATAACAGAGGACAGGGAAAAACAAAGCACAGAAGAATAACAGAGAAGACAGAAGAAAAGAGGAAAGAAGAATAACAGAAGAGAGAGAAGAACAGAGGACAGAAGAACAACAGAGGACACGGAAAAACAAAGGACAGAAGAACAACAGAGGAGAGAGTAGAACAGTGGACAAAAGAATAACAGAGGACAGGGAAAAACAAAGGACAGAAAGAATAACAGAGGACAGGGAAAAACAAAGGACAGAAGAATAACAGAGGACAAGGAAAAACAAAGGACAGAAGAATAACACAGGAGAGAGAAGAACAGAGGACAGAAGAATAAGAGAGGCCAGGGAAAACTAAGGACAGAAGAATAACAGAGGAGGGAGAAGAACAGAGGACAGAAGAATAACAGAGGAGAGAGAGGAACAGAGGACAGAAGAATAACAGTGGACAGGGAAAAACAAAGCACAGAAGAATAACAGAGGACAGGGAAAAACAAAGGACAAAGGACAGAAGAATCACAGAGGACTGCAGGGAAAAACAAAGGACAGAAGAATAACAGAGAAGAGAGAAGAACAGAGGACAGAAGAATAACAGAGGAGAGAGAAGAACAGAGAACAGAAGAATAACAGAGGACAGGGAAAAACAAAGGACAGAAGAATAACAGAGGACAGGGAAAAACAAAGGACAGAAGAATAACAGTGGAGAGAGAAGAACAGAGGACAGAAGAATAACAGAGGACAGGGAAAACAAAGGACAGAAGAATAACAGAGGACAGGGAAAAACAAAGGACAGAAGAATACCAGAGGATAGGGAAAAACAAAAGAGAGAAGAATAACAGAGGCGAGAGAAGACCAGAGGACAGAAGAACAACAGAGGTCAGGGAAAAACAAAGGACAGAAGGATAACAGAGGACAGGGTAAAACAAAGGACAGAAGAATAACAGAGGAGAGAGAAGAAAAGAGGACAGAAGAATAACAGAGGACACGGAAAAACAAAGGACAGAAGAACAACGGAGGAGAGGGAAGAACAGAGGACAGAAGAACAACAGAGGACAGGAGAAAACAAAGGACAGAAGAATAACAGAGGAGAGGGAAAAACAAAGGACAGAAGAATAACAGAGGAGAGGGAAGACCAGAGGACAGAAGAACAACAGAGGAGAGGGAAAAACAAAGGACAGAAGGATAACAGAGGAGAGAGAAGAACAGAGGACAGAAGAACAACAGAGGACACGGAAAAACAAAGGACAGAAGAACAACGGAGGAGAGGGAAGAACAGAGGACAGAAGAATAACAGAGGAGAGAGAAGAAAAGAGGACAGAAGAATAACAGAGGACAGGGAAAAACAAAGGACAGAAGAACAACAGAGGAGAGGGAAAAACAAAGGACAGAAGGATAACAGAGGACAGGGAAAAACAAAGGACAGAAGAATAACAGAGGACAGGGAAAAGCAAAGGACAGAAGGATAACAGAGGACAGGGTAAAACAAAGGACAGAAGAATAACAGAGGAGAGAGAAGAAAAGAGGACAGAAGAATAACAGAGGACACGGAAAAACAAAGGACAGAAGAACAACGGAGGAGAGGGAAGAACAGAGGACAGAAGAACAACAGAGGACAGGGAAAAACAAAGGACAGAAGAATAACAGAGGAGAGGGAAGACCAGAGGACAGAAGAACAACAGAGGAGAGAGAAGAAAAGAGGACAGAAGAATAACAGAGGACAGGGAAAAACAAAGGACAGAAGAACAACGGAGGAGAGGGAAGACCAGAGGACAGAAGAACAACAGAGGTCAGGGAAAAACAAAGGACAGAAGAATAACAGAGGACAGGGAAAAGCAAAGGACAGAAGGATAACAGAGGACAGGGTAAAACAAAGGACAGAAGAATAACAGAGGAGAGAGAAGAAAAGAGGACAGAAGAATAACAGAGGACACGGAAAAGCAAAGGACAGAAGAACAACGGAGGAGAGGGAAGAACAGAGGACAGAAGAACAACAGAGGACAGGAGAAAACAAAGGACAGAAGAATAACAGAGGAGAGGGAAAAACAAAGGACAGAAGAATAACAGAGGAGAGGGAAGACCAGAGGACAGAAGAACAACAGAGGAGAGGGAAAAACAAAGGACAGAAGGATAACAGAGGAGAGAGAAGAACAGAGGACAGAAGAACAACAGAGGACACGGAAAAACAAAGGACAGAAGAACAACGGAGGAGAGGGAAGAACAGAGGACAGAAGAATAACAGAGGAGAGAGAAGAAAAGAGGACAGAAGAATAACAGAGGACAGGGAAAAACAAAGGACAGAAGAACAACAGAGGAGAGGGAAAAACAAAGGACAGAAGGATAACAGAGGACAGGGAAAAACAAAGGACAGAAGAATAACAGAGGACAGGGAAAAGCAAAGGACAGAAGGATAACAGAGGACAGGGTAAAACAAAGGACAGAAGAATAACAGAGGAGAGAGAAGAAAAGAGGACAGAAGAATAACAGAGGACACGGAAAAACAAAGGACAGAAGAACAACGGAGGAGAGGGAAGAACAGAGGACAGAAGAACAACAGAGGACAGGGAAAAACAAAGGACAGAAGAATAACAGAGGAGAGGGAAGACCAGAGGACAGAAGAACAACAGAGGAGAGAGAAGAAAAGAGGACAGAAGAATAACAGAGGACAGGGAAAAACAAAGGACAGAAGAACAACGGAGGAGAGGGAAGACCAGAGGACAGAAGAACAACAGAGGACAGGGAAAAACAAAGGACAGAAGAATAACAGAGGACAGGGAAAAGCAAAGGACAGAAGGATAACAGAGGAGAGAGAAGAACAGAGGACAGAAGAACAACAGAGGACACGGAAAAACAAAGGACAGAAGAACAATGGAGGAGAGGGAAGAACAGAGGACAGAAGAATAACAAAGGACAGGGAAAAACAAAGGACAGAAGAATAACAGAGGAGAGAGAAGAACAAAGGACAGAAGAATAACAGAGGACAGGGAAAAACAAAGGACAGAAGAATAACAGAGGACAGGGAAAAGCAAAGGACAGAAGGATAACAGAGGACAGGGAAAAACAAAGGACAGAAGAATAACAGAGGACAGGGAAAAGCAAAGGACAGAAGGATAACAGAGGACAGGGTAAAACAAAGGACAGAAGAATAACAGAGGAGAGAGAAGAAAAGAGGACAGAAGAATAACAGAGGACACGGAAAAACAAAGGACAGAAGAACAACGGAGGAGAGGGAAGAACAGAGGACAGAAGAACAACAGAGGACAGGGAAAAACAAAGGACAGAAGAATAACAGAGGAGAGGGAAGACCAGAGGACAGAAGAACAACAGAGGAGAGAGAAGAAAAGAGGACAGAAGAATAACAGAGGACAGGGAAAAACAAAGGACAGAAGAACAACGGAGGAGAGGGAAGACCAGAGGACAGAAGAACAACAGAGGACAGGGAAAAACAAAGGACAGAAGAATAACAGAGGACAGGGAAAAGCAAAGGACAGAAGGATAACAGAGGAGAGAGAAGAACAGAGGACAGAAGAACAACAGAGGACACGGAAAAACAAAGGACAGAAGAACAACGGAGGAGAGGGAAGAACAGAGGACAGAAGAATAACAAAGGACAGGGAAAAACAAAGGACAGAAGAATAACAGAGGAGAGAGAAGAACAAAGGACAGAAGAATAACAGAGGACAGGGAAAAATGAAAGACAGAAGAATAACAGAGGACAGGGAAAAACAAAAGACAGAAGAACAACAGAGGACGGGGAAAAACAAAGGACAGAAGAACAACAGTCAGAGGAACAGAGGAACAGAGGCCACACAGGAAGTATTAAATTTTATCAAATTACTGTACTGGACTGTTAGTTAATTTGAAATACTTATAAATTTGCTCATTGTTGCTTCAATTTACTCTACTATTAGATTGTGAAGCAAACTACTGATGAATGTCATTGAAAGTGATAAATTTGTTCATTCACTAATGCACAAAAACACAAAATACTTGCTGTCTTGAGATTTTTATGCATTTAAGCACAGGAAAATCAAGATGCCCTGGTTGCTATGCGATAGAAAAGGGATCCACTTCCTGAGGTCCAAGTTAAGCAGTGAAAAGTTCCTTCTACCAGCTGCTGATCACTCCCACAGCTTGAAGTACCCTTGTCCTGAGGATGACCTAAAAGATTTAAAGATTTAAAGCCTGGTTCAATCCAACTGTGTATACTATTAACAGCACTGGTGTCTGTTTGAGGAACAGAGTTGAGTAATTTTAGTTTGCTGCCATTCTGTTCTGAATCTTCTATCCTTAATTTCTCCTTACCATCAGTAAACAGCCTTTGCCAAAGAAAGACTGTTGGAGTTGTTGACTCTGCTTTTAAATATTACCTCTTGTGACTGGTTTTCTAAAGGCACTCTACCATCAGGACATTTCTACATCGAACAACATGAGAACAAAACTGCTAATTTAAAATAATTACACATCCAAGACCTGCCAGTCTAAACAATGTTTAAATCCACAGTTGTATGTACTTGCCACACCTTTTCATTTATTTATTATTTTCACCTGGTGAAACAAATTAAATAAAAACCTTTAAGGGGCACCTGACTAGTAAGTGTAGCTTCTCATAGTTATTTCGGGTATCCTGCTACCAACTTTCTTGTTCAAATCAAAATTGATTAATTATTAATAATTTTTTTTTTTAAATTATGATTTTTTGAATTTTTTGCTACAAGTAAATTGTTGTTGTTGTCAGTAAATTAAAGGAAAATATGGTATTAAATTACAGAATTATAGTAACTGTAAGTAATACATTAGTGGAAGCTATTTAAATAATCCTTACAATTTCTTTGTTTTATTTCAGTAACAGATGAGATATTCTGCTTCACATGAAGTTTGTTCTTCGTTTCATCACAGGTGGCCAAGCATCATGACACCGGGGATCTGCCTATAAGAAAACAAAACAAAACAATGATGCAGTAACAGTCAGGTATGGAAAACTCTACTATTGTAAAGTTGCAGAGTAAATATAAATTAAACATTCAAAAGGCCTCATAGCTCCTTTAGGTCTGGATACAGTGGCGCACAAACCAGCAAAATGTGGACCTGATGCGCAGTAACCATATCAACAATATGACATGTTTCAACTAATGATATGTGGTGCACAAGCAGAAATGTCTGAAAACAACTCTCCACAACTGAATGATGGTTTCGAAATAAATCATTTTGTTACAAACTGGATCATTGTATAATGCAATTTTAGGTATTTGATTGGCTTAGTGGCCATCCATGGTATATGAGCCATTATACCATGCCCAAGAAATAGCGACAATTTGCTCTTGCAAAGTGAAATCAGCAAGATCTAGCAATATTTCTTAATTCTTTTAAATGAAAGAATTACTCCACTCACGCTTGTTGAATATGAGATGATTATAGCCATTGGGTATCTATCATCTTATATCCAATACCCGTTCATGGAGTGATTATAACATAATCAATTCCCAGAATCCCATTGTCTTTCTTACAGAGCTGTTAACTTGTTTATTTGGTTTTTGT
Source organism: Pavona decussata (assembly GCF_977016875.1). NCBI lineage: Eukaryota > Metazoa > Cnidaria > Anthozoa > Scleractinia > Agariciidae > Pavona > Pavona decussata. Next base: position 1,051,352 of record NW_028145639.1, read on the forward strand.
TTTATTGTTTGCATTTCTGTCAGGATCTAAGTGACTCTTTCAAACTGCAGCAAACTAGTACCAACATGGAGACCTGCCATCCACATAACCCACAGATACAGCCCAGATGAAGATCAGCAGGGGAATGTTCAAATTGAAATTACCTTTAAGACTACTTTAGATAAACAGTATTTGTACACTCTAAATAGTAACAGGTGAGGTGTTGCAGTGGTTAGCAAGCAAGACTTTAGATCAGGAGTTCTCTGCATCAAGCCTTGGTCTTTGCCCTTGTAATGTGTAATTTCAGAGAAGAAACATTTCCTCCATATTGTTCCTCTCCATTCATGAGTATAAATGGGGCCATGTTTGAACTGTTTGGGAGAACCTAACAAAGTGTTAAGGGTTTTATTGTCGACAATGAACTTGAATCCTTCCAGGGGGAGGGGAGTAGTAATGATCACATTCATTTCAGTCTATACAAAAGAAATTCGAGATATTTTGTCACCCTGGTGAGCTGCTGGCCCCCTGAAGTACAAGATTGGAACAGACTTACTATCATATTTAAATTAACTTCACAATTTCAGCACACATTTGCAGCAAATTGGCAAAGATTCACCCAGGAATTCATTCAAAATTATTCACTGGCAATGTATTTTCCTGTCGCTCAAGGAAGTGTGGGACCATGAACAACTTAAGAACATGAGGTCATAATTTTATTGCCCCTACAGCTAGGATTGCATTCATGAGGTCATGTAAAGATAAGTTAATAGATTTTTTATTCATGATACCCCAAGATAGTCCCAGCATTTTCTTGAGCTCAGGTTCTTACATGTTCAAACTGATGCGAGTGGGGAAAAGATTTCAAGTTGTCAAATTTAACAACATCATATTAAGTAGGTCTCTTCTTTCAAGTCTGTTTCATTAGTGTCAATCAGGAGCCTTGTGGTCCATCAGGCTTGTATTTGGTTTTGGTTTTCCAAGTAGGAACACTATTGAACCTCCCCCACCCCCTACCCACTGGATGGGAGTGATTGTCCTACACAGGATTACCCCCAGCATTCTGTTAGCTCTCCCTGACAGCTCACAAGAACCCAATTTGTACACCTGAGTGGACTGAGAGAATTTAAATGCCTTGTCTAAGGATACAACACAATGGCTGTGACCAGAACTTGAGCTATTGACCTTAAGGTCAAAAAGTCCAGTGTGCTGACCACTCACCTACAGCACCGTTATATCTTTAAGTTTAAAGCGTGTAGTAAAGAAGCGACCAAAATTAATCATACCCTGGATTCTCAGTTTCCTACATGCTTTCATGCCAGAATTTTGGATGATGACATGAGAAAACTGGTATGTCAGGGTAACCGGTATGAAGTCATGCAATTACTAGAAAAAGCAGAACACCAAATGAATATATTCATGGAAGGACTTTTGTGTCCCATTGTTGAATCTGCTTGAAGATACATAAAATGATGAATAATGTTATAATTAATTGAAAAAAGTGTTTTAAAACAGCTTGACTTGGACCATCTGAATTCTTTCTGATAATATTAATGCTAAGTTTAAGCTCTAACAACAAGCAATAACCAACTAATGCAAGAAGGGATACAGAAGTTACAAGTGAGCTGATAATTGTTGTTGTTGTTTTTTTTTTGGACTTTGACAGACATAGGGTAATGGAAAATGTAATTTGCGATAATTGGTATTGACATAAATTAATATTTTGCCAACATGGAACATAGAACTGTGTGTAGTGGCAAAAACTCATGATTAGCGCATTTGCAAAAAGAGACAGTTGAGAAACTAATTGTGACATTCTACAGTCAGCCTTGCCACTCGCAGCTTCATACAAGTTTTTGTTTTTTTGCCTTGGTTTTGTGCTGTAATTTATCCTTCATTTTTGTCATTTAGATTATAACCTTAAAACCCCAAAGGTAGCACCACAGCACTGGTCGGGGGTACACGGTCCCTATTTTTCCCAATCAGTGGTTTTTAGGGTTTACGTGTCTGGCTGTGGTGCACATAGGATATCTGTTGAGAATGCATTTTTTATCCATATTTTCAAGTCTGCTTGGTTGCATAGTGATTAGGCAAAATTCACTGAATGTAACCTTTTGACTTAGCGTTAAACATTGTTAAATATTAAAATAAATGTTAAACATTGGTGGATCTCTAATGATTTGTTGTTTGTGTATTTGAATTTGTTCAACTCATTATCAGGGTCTCTTATCTTGTCATATACCAAAGATTACAATTGTTGGTATTGACTTTTCTAATTCAAATCTGAATCAAGCAAAATTAATAATTTACTGATTTTGAAGTTTTTGTTTATTGTCATGGCAATAGCTTTTTAAATAATTTACTAAGCCATCCTAGGCCAATATTTTCATTAACATTATTGGTTTCAGAGATAGGTCTGTTTACCACAACCTCGGGCTTTGCAGACTATACTCAAAGTCATTTTACCTACTGTTCACAAACGTGAAACATATTAATTGTGAGTATTATCTGTATAACCAATTAGGAGTCAAAGTGAACATATTCAAAACCATAGATAAGAGAAGACGCTGACAAGATCACTTCATTCCACAACAATAATTTTGTAATTCTGAAGACAATCACAGGGAGCTAGAACTCGCGTCACTAGTAAGAGAGTGTGTAATAATCACTCGTGGGATGATGACCTTTGAGTGCAAGTGGTATTGGGTTACAGGCAGCCATTGAGAATTTAAACGCGTTATAAGACTTTGTATGGGGAATAAAATATTTTAAATAAATATGCTAAATTTTAATAAATAAAATGAGTAAAACTGACTCATCTCGGGTGTATGCTTGTGCGTTTGGGGCTTATTTTACCGTTTTGGGCATTCTTTGAAATCACTGCATCTTATGAAGGGAATGACAGTGATTTCGAAGAAATTATACCCGAAATGGTAAAAATACAAGCCCCAAAGGCACAAGAATACACCTGAGAGGACCAGAGATGAGTCAGTTTTATTCATTTTATTGAATGAAAGTTAAAAACTATTTAGCATTATTTAAGCTTCGGAATCAACAATATTTTATTCCCCATACAAAGTCTTATGATACGTTTAAATTTTCAATGGTTAAGTAACCCAATACCACCTGCAATCAAGGGTCATCGTCCCACTAGTGATTAATTAGTGACGCGAGCTTGGGCTGTCTGTGAGACAATTAGATTTCTCATGGACGCATGTACTTGATACAGGGTCTTGCCCTTGTCACCAGTTTAGATCCCAAGACATCCTTCGAAACTAGGTTGAAATTCAACAACATCCATTCTATTTTGTCGTGAGGAAACAATTTGCAAGTACAGTTTTTCCTTGGAGGGAGAAAATATTAACATTCTCATTTGCATTATAAACATAAGCCTTGCAATTGTATATCATAATCATTGTGTTCTGAAACAGAACTTGTGAAATTAAAAAACCTTATATTTACTTGAAATGAAGTAGACTTTTAAAAACCAAGGCCTTACCTTCATCTTCCATCGTCTTCAATAACATTTTCAGTCATAAAATAGGATACCGTAGTGGCTAAAATTTAGGTTAAACTGGCGCGGCGATTGGGGCTTGGGGAGAGCTCGGCTGCAGAGATGTTGCGGAGGGGGGGGTGGGGTGGGGGTGAGAGTGGGGATAACATTTTATTTTGTGTGGGTTCACGATCCCGCAAACAGCGGAAACGCTGGTAAAAATTACATTTGGAGTGCCAGTTCTACAAGAGTCAGAAACTTCCGAATGAAACGTACAGCGCAGAATGTTGCATTTGGAATGAGTTTGTTATTTCTTTTAGATGACCTCAACATCAAGATGGTTTAGTGACTGGTAGATTAGGGCGTGGAAAAAACAAACAAACAAAAAACATTCTATTGAAGGTTATACCCCGGCCCCCGGGAGTGCCCCAACCCTCTTTTAGATCGAGGGAACCCTGGGACCAAGAAGAACCCACGCGCGACGGCGGAAAGATGGCGGAAGGTTTGAAAGCAATGGCCTTTATTTTTAAAAGTTGCTCTCCAGGAATATACCCATATGTTCAACACTCTGCTGAAAATTTTGCAACATCAGATTATTAAAGTGGATGTACGAGAGAGCGTTGTTTTGTCCGCGATCGCTTTATTTTCACCGGATAGCAGATCTTCAACACAAGCCAAAACGGACTCTCGAAGGTTAGTGTTAAATATCGGAGAAAGGGCTGGTTCACACGAGCAACGCAAATGCAAGCACCAACACAAGCAAACACACGTGTAAACTATCACAACGCAAATGCAAATGCAAGCGCAAGCGCCAACGCAAGAAATGGAAAATTTTTGGTTTCCTTGCGCTGGGGTCTTGCGCTTGCGTTTGCATTTCACAGGTGTGAACTGGGGCAACGCAAAGGCAAACGAAAGATAAAAAATACTCATTCCATGCCTCTATGGTTAACGTTCAAACCAAGATGACATCCCAGAGTCCCAGAGTCCTCATTTCCCGACTGCTGGTCTAGGATAATGCAGACTGTGGGAACAAGACTGCAGCCATCTTGGGATCGGAGGGGGGGGGGGGGGGGGGGGGAGACGGGCTATATAGGTATGTGCGGTCCCAAAGAGTATGGTTTTTCAGCCGCTTTGGTCATAAATAGGGTATCAATTTTAGCCATTTTGCCGCCATTTTGGTAATAAATAGGGTATCAATTTTGGCACTCTAGTCTTGAATTCATTTTTTTTTTTTTTGAAGAAGCTGTACATGCCGCAACGGCTTCTCACGCGCTCTGGTCATGCGCTGGTCTCCAGGGGTTTTGAACTGAAGTTGTCCAGACACTATCAAGTCATAAATAGGGTATCAAATTTTTGGTCAGGTCATAAATAGGGTAGGGATAATCGCAGATTTTGGTCATAAATAGGGTAAGGATTTTGGGAAGCGGGCCACACACCCCTATCCAATTTTTTTGGGAGTATTCCCCCCCCCCCCTCCCCGGGCTTGGGATACTGAAAAATGCATGTGCGCGTATCTCCTTCAGCTTGAATTTGCGTTTGATGTGCAAATGTCGCTTGCTCTTGCATTTGCATTTGCATCACATGTGTGAAACAGCCTTAAAAAATAATGGTGCCAGTAATATCTTAACTAACTTAGTCTATATTCTCGAAAACTAGAGTCTTAAGTATCAGGTTGTAAATTAGGCCAAAAGCCATAGTGTATACTATTAGCATGAAAATTAGGCCAAAAATCATTTGTCCAAAAACCATACTATATAGTATTAGGATGAAAATTCAAAACAATGGTGTATAGTATAAGGATAAAAATTGGAACAAAATCCATAGTGTATAGTATTAGGATGAAAATTAGGCCAAACGCCATATAGTGTATAGTATTAGGATGAAAATTAGGCCAAAATTCAGTGTATAGTGTGAGAGGATGAAAATCAACCCAAAATCCATAGTGTATAGTATTACGAATCAACAAGTTTTTTCGAAATCGATTCAACTATAAAAGTTAACGTTAAAAGAGAACGACGTTTCGACCGTCTGACGGTCATTTTCAAGTTCAAGATGAGAAGTAAAATAACTGCTTATATACAATTGTGAAAAAACTAATGAGATACTGACTTAAAAAGCTCTAAGATATTCACATCTAAACAATATAAAAAATAATAGCGTGAATGATAAATATAAAGGAACGCTAAAAATGATAAAAGGTAAACTTCGCGCGGATCGAGTAAGTTATTTGTTTAATAAATATTATTTTATTGCATATAAGCACATATTTTACTTCTCATCTTGAACTTGAAAATGACCGTCGGACGGTCAAAACGTTGTTCTCTTTTAGCGTAACTTGTATAGTATTATTAAAAATTAGGCAAAAATCCATAGTGTATACTGTTACGATGAAAATTAGATCAAAATCCATATTGTATAGTACTACAATGAAAATTACAAAAAAATTGATAGTGTATACTATTTAGGATGAAAATTAGACCAAAATCCTCACTGTATAGTATAGGGACGAACAGTACACTAAAATCCATAGTGTATAGTATTAATAAAAAATAGGCCAAAATCAATGGTGTATAGTATTAGGATGAAAATTAGTTCAAAATAGTACAGTATATAGTACTGTATTCCGATAAAAATTAGAATAAAATTCATAGTGTGGTATTGGGATGAAAATTAGGCCAAA